>NW_022631005.1:6368937-6827736 GCF_010015895.1 Lontra canadensis
AAAAAAAAAAAAAGATACAAGGGAATAAAAAACAAAAACAAAAACAGAAACAAAACTACATACCAATATCACTTATGAATATTGATATAAAAACCCTCAACAAAATACCAGCAAACCAAGTTCAGTAACATATTAAAAGGATTATATACTATGACCAAGCGGGATTTATCTCTGGAATGCAAGGATGGCTCAACATACCAAAATCAATATAATACACCACATCAACAGAATGAAGGGGGAAAAAAAACCATGATCATTACAATTGATATAGAAAAAGTAGATAACAAAATTCAATTTTTCATGACAAAAACACTCAGTTAACTAGGAAAAAAAACAAACTATCTTCACATAATCAAGGACTGCTGTACTCACAAATATAGTATCAGGTTCAGATTAATAACCTACAGCAAGTAAACTAGACTCATTAAAAATTCCCCATGAGGAGTACTTACCTGCCAAAATTTTCTTGAATTGTTTAAACCATACGTCACAGTGGTCTTCACTTAAATTAATAAGATCAAGTGTAGAATCTTTTAGTTTATTTTGTTCCTTTTTCAAGCAAATGAAGAGTGTGATACCTAGTAAAGTACCATTTCCCTGCTGCTTAGCAGAATAACGTCTTTTCAGTTTGACAGAGAATATGTCCTTGACTTCAATAAATTCTTCTTTACATTGATCATATTTGGAGTCACCTGAAAAAAAAAAAATTCCAATCAAAAACTTTGTGTCCGTATCTTCTATGTATGAATAACAAGAAATGAAAATCCACAAAATCTTTATCATGTCTAATTTTACTGATCGTGTTTTATGTCAATCGCTATGTGAGCTGGGGAGGGAAAAGAAGAGAAATTGGGTCTATTTTCCCAAGAATAAAAAAAGGGAAAAACGGCATTGAGTCCCTGTTACACAAGGCCCAGCCCATTCAAAACCTGAAGATATTCAATAGAAGAATTTCAAGAACTTAAAGCAACATTTCAGTAATAGAAAATTAGCATTATGCAAGAGACTCCTTGGCCCTCATAAGGACAGGAAAAATAATGGGAAAAAGAGAATTCCCTAACAGAAGTGAGTTTATAAGAATTACAAAAGGCAAAGTGTAAGCAAAAGGATAAACACATTCCAGATAAAGTAAAACATGTAAAAAGGAAGCAGAGTAAAATTCATGTATGAAACACTGTGAATCCCTGCCAGTCTAGAAAGATCGACCCACCTGAATATTACCACAGTCAGAGTGCCATGAAATTTTACTGGCTATATTTAATCACAGGTCAGAAAACATGTTTTGTAGCAAAAGACCATTTTAACAGACTCTCAAAGAAGGAGTGTTTTATACTTCCAAAGAGTACTTCTAAAATTTCCACCCTGGCCAACACAGAATCACTTTCTGCCTGAAGTAACTAAAAGGGTGTGCAGGATACACGAAACATGGAAGTAGTCCAGGCCAGTGGTCCCCGAGAGAGGGCAAACACAGGAGCCACAGGACTGCCCCAGGCTACTGCCTGGAGACTGTTGCCAGGCCTCCATGTAAGTTGAGAGCCCTTGGTGGAGTGTGGTTGTCTTCATGGGTGAAGCAGGAATGAAGAGACCAGGAAAGCCACAATGACTAAGTTCATTAAGTCAGTTACTGGAGAGGAGAAAGTTGCAGGAAAGTGAATTCTGCAGAGGTCCTCCTTGAATCTTCAGCTGAGTATATATGACATATGTGAGAAGCCACGGAGAGAGAACTACCCTAAGGATTAGAGAAAACAACGCTCAGAGATCACACAGGCACTCCCATCTGCCTAAGCGGAAGAATATGGAAATTTGTGAGCCACTGAGGAGAATACTTGGGAGAGTATGGCCTCCTTAGTGAGCTAACTAAAGGTCGCTCTGATTCCACCTAACAAAGTTTAAAAGAAAACCTCAGAGGATTAAATTGTTTCTGAGTAACTTAACTACATCCTAGAATAAAGCTCAAGATGATTTATAGGCATATAAAAATAACTACCAACTTTACACAGCAAAATCCACAATCTCTTTCATTTGATCAAAGATCCCTCAATCAAAAAAGCAGGGGCGCCTTGGTGGCTCAGTGGGTTAAAGCCTCTGCCTTTGGCTCAGGTCATGATCTCAGGGTCCTGGGATCCAGCCCCACATGGAGCTCTCTGCTCAGTGGGAATCTGCTTCACCCTCTCCTCTGCCCCTCACCCCCCAACCCCCAGCTCATGCTCTGTCTCTCTCTCTCTCTCTTTCTCAAATAAATAAAATCATTAAAAAAAAAAAAATCCCACTGCACGCATGGGGCATCTGCATGGCTCAGTCAGTTCAGCATCCGGCTGTTTGAGCTCAGGTCATGATCTCATGGGTCATGAGACTGAGCCCCACGTCAGGTTCTGCACTCAGCAGGGAGTCTGCTTGCTGATTCTCTCCCTCTGCCCCCTCCCACTTGCACTTGCACCTGCTCTCAAATATATCTTAAAAAAAAAAAAAATCACAGTGCATTTAAGAAAGCAGGAAAAAAAATGACCCAGAGGAAAAAAGTCAATAGAAGCAGCAGCAGAGATAACAGCAGCACCCAGCAGCCGCACAAGGCCCTCCCTCAGCTTCCTTCATCCTTTCACAGACTCCACTGGCATTGTCCAGTGGAGCAAGGACTTTCAGGCGCTTTGGGAAGTTGCTTCCCTGTATTCTGAATGCGTCTCTCCCAACCATTCTGCAAATTATATCCGATTGTTCATAAAGCACACAAAGCATGGAAAAAGAAACAAGCCCTTTTCTCAGTATTTATGGTGGTGGGATAAGATGAACCCTAAGTCAATTTGTTGGCCCTATCATTTCCTTAGAAAGTTCAGGCTTCAAGTCTGTGTTGGGTAACTTCTACTGTCAGCCAGAGATATATGGCCAGGGTCTCTACAACACCTGGAAAGGACAAGGAGACCTTACATCTTCCCACTACCTTCAAGGATGAAAGGAAGCAGGCTTGTCAAAGGTGCTCCTTCCAGGCTAATCTCATAATATTGATTATGACATTGTCTCTTACGCAAATTTAATTTGTTTTATATAGAATAACATACAATAAGTAAGTGCTCCAAGAAAGGATGAAAGGAAACCAAGAACCACTGAGGAAAAGAAAAAAAAAAAATGGAAAGGATGAAATAAAGTCCTCTTTTCACTAGAAGACCTATATTATAATTTGAATTGTTTACCCTGTATTTTACTTTGGCAATAAACAATTCAAGGACTATTCTAATTTAAAGCTTCTTGCAAATTGAAAATTTAAAGATACTACACCAACAACCAACATCAAACTTAATAGTAAATACCAGAAGAATTTCTGGAACCAGTATAGGAATACTTATTATCACTCTTATTATTCCCAATAATTCTGGACATCTGGTCAATACTATATGAAAGAAAAATAAAATAAAATAAATAAATAAATAAATAAAATAAATAAAAATAAAATAAAAGACAGTTGGTGGGGCAGAAGGGCCTAAAATCATAACTTTTTACAGATGATATCACAGTATGTTTCCAAAATCCACAAGAATCCATTTTAAATCACTAGATCTAATAAGAATACCCAGTAAGGAAGCTGGTTACAAATATTTCAATACCCAGGAAGAAGGCAGAATGGGGATAAAGAGATAGATCCCTTGCCAATCAACATATTATACCTAGGAATAAATCCAGCAAAATGATTCTGGACTTGCTATTCCAAATGCTATTCCAAACATACTGAGAAACAAAGAACAGAATAAATGAAGAGCTATCAAGTTTTGAGATTACATATTTTTCCATGCATATTCTCATTATTAAGTAACCACTTATAATGCTATAAGTGGCATTCCAGTCAAAATCTCCATGGTATTTTCTTTGATGTAAGGGGCAAGGAAACCAATCAAATGATTTGCAAATCTTCTTGGAATAAACGTATTATATCAATGAAGAAATGTTTTAAATGTACAGTAATGGGGGGAGTATATGCCTCATCAGATATTGATATTTTGTAAAGCTGTAATAATTAAAACATCTAGGACTAGATAAAAGAATGGTTCAAAGAAACTTGTATACATTTAAAAAGTCACTAATGTGATAATGGTGGCATCTAAGTTCAGTGGGAAATATTCAATAAAAGGTGATTTAGAATGGGTTAATTTTTTGAAAAGGAAAAAAATAGAACCCTATTTCATAATATGGACCAGTTTTTCTAGATTAGAAAAAACTTTATATAACCATAAATTAGTAAAGCCCTAAGAGTGACAGTAAAGGCAGACATACAGAGACTGAGTTACTTAACATAAAAATTATTCAACGCAGACCGGAAACTAATATAACAGTATCTTAATTATACTTCAATAAAGAAAGAAAAAAATTATTCCATCACCTATAGAGACCTAAAGAACCATACATAGATGTCACAAGCAGAAGCCAACCAGGCAGAAATATCTGCAACATATGACAGTTAAATAATCTATTTAATCAAGAAACAAAACACTTCAGTGGCAAAGTATATAAAAGACCCAAGCAGGCATTTCACAAAAGAAGAAATGCAAATTGACCAATAGACATATGAGAAAGTTCAACCTAATTAGTAATCAAAGAAATGCAAATTAAAACAACAAGATACCAGTTTTTGCCTTTTAGATTGGCACAAGATCAAAAATCCTGCTTCACAATGGTGCGGGTAAAAGCAACCAATCCCAGAGCTGGTGGGCATGCAAAAATGGTAACTGCTGGAGAACAAGTTGGAAATATGTATCAAAAGATTTCAAAACGTTAATTGCAGCAGTGTTTATAATAGAAATATTTAAAGCAATGTTCCTGTTCTTCGATAAGAGAATGGTTGGATCATAGTTTTGTACAGCTCATAAATGAGCAAGTTAGAACTCTAGAGACATTCACTGCAAGAGGTATGAAGAAAGAGAATAAAAGCAAAGTACAAAGTAATCAGAGCAATTTAATCTCACGTTAAGAAGGAAAAACAAACTCCAGTAGAGAACACACAACAATTTGTCCTATTAAAGACAAATATGAGGGAGTAGGAGATTAATTTTTTCCTGTAAACCTCCATAACTTCCCTCTCCATAATCAGCATTACTTTTATAATTTTTAAAAATGTAGAAAGGAAAAATGCTTTAACATGCACCTATTTTTGGTCCAGCAATTTACTTTCAGGAAACTACCCTAAGGGAATAAATAATATGCACAATTTAGCTAAAAGAATGCTTCCCCAAGCATTGAGTGAAACTTAGAAACAAACTAAATGAGTAACAGAATTTTGGTTCTGTAAAATCTATTCATATAATAAAATGCTATTCATCCATTAAAATGTAGAAATCGGACTAGAAAAGTATCTAAAATAGCAGAGCACATTGCCATTACTGTTTGTATATATTTACTGAATACATCATGTATGTATAATATATGAAAATATATGAAAACTTGAAATAGATTGTGATTTAGTTTGCGTATATGAATTTCTGATTTTTCTACAATGAGAATACTTCCGTTATCAATTGAAGAAGATGATTTCCTTTGCTCATCCTTAAATAGTTCCTTAATGTTACTTGGTGTTTTTTTTTAAATTCCATTCCCTAAAAAGGGTAGCTAACATTTACTGAGCATGTGCTATATGCCACATATCGCCCTATAGGCCGACATAAATGCCTTCTTCAAGTAAACACATTATCATCTGACCCTCTAGATCTGTTTTTTAAATCCAGGCGAACCTAAAACACTAGGCAAACCATCGCGGCGTCTCTACCAGCAAGACAACAAATGTATCCATTAACAGAGTAGTAAGAGATCAGACTGAGGGGACCTTCAGAGAAACAGGAAGTGGGATTGCAGCGACCAGGAGGGCAGAGTGAACGTTCTGAGAACCTTTGTAACGCTGATGCTTAGTTCCTGCCCTCCTTACTCAGGCTTCTCATCTCTTTCTCTGCTTTCGTCCAGATTCAAACTCAGGGTTTTTACTTGCAGAAGTGAAGAGAAGAGACTAAGAGAAAGACCCACAGGGTCAAGGAAAACTGCTTCCCTTTAATTTGGAAGGAAAAGAAGGGCAATTGATCCGTGAATAAAACATTTACCAGGGCGTCTGGGTGACTCAATGACCTCTGCTTTCGGCTGGGGTCATGATCTCAGGGTCCTGGGATCGAGCCCCACATTGGGCTCTCTGCTCAGTGAGGAGCCTGCTTCCCCCTTCCCCTCTGCCTGCCTCTCTACTTGTGATCTCTGTCTAATTAATTAATTAATTAATTAAAACAACAACAAAATCTAACAAATTTCTTAACAATAGACGAATGTTCCTTGCCCTTATTTTCCTCAGCAGCTATGCCAATCTCTCAGGTACCAGTTTCCTATGTAGAATTTCTGGTTATTTCTGCAATGCTAATCATTTACATAAGTAAATCTGCCCAATTTTCTAAAATGGGATTCATTTCATTCTGAATATAGCTGTTTCCTAACACTTGAAGATGTGTCTAGTATTACTGCTTTACAGAAAACTGTGTTTTCATTCTGAATATGGTCTTTGGGAATAAAACTTGTTAGAATTCTGTGAAATTGATTTTAAACTTTTTATTTAAAGGCTTGGAACTGCCTAACTATTGTTTAATCAGACTAATCAGATACTAGATTAGGTGGTGCTTTTCTAGGTCTTTGTTTTTGAAGTTCTTAAGATACGAGCAGCAGCGGACCAGCTGGCTCTGTGGGACAGCAGAGCACTGGTTTCCCAGACTTGAAAGAGAGCGAAGGCCAAAGGTTCCTCAGGTTTCTAGGTAGAAAGCCCTGAGGCTAACCCCCCAGTGAAGGCTGAAGGTTCTGGAGATCATCTGATAGGATAAACTGAAAAATCCAAGGTCATTGTGTCTCCCTGATCCCCACTCAAAAACACTTACTCTTTGGGACACACTTGGAATACACAAACATTTATGAGAAACAAGATTAAAGGGGGAAAAAAAAAAACACTCAGCGAGAAGACTATTGTTATAGGTCTATAAAACTGACCACTTCTCTATACCCTTTTGTAGTAATACCTTAACAATGATTCTGACTCATTTTATTCTCCCTATCAACCAGAAAAATACTGCTTTTTATATATAAACTATTTATAAATTTATAAATGCTAAACAAAAAATGTGGTCCTATATCTCTGCTTAAATTTTCATCCACAGGAGAACCGCTTGGATCCGCATGCCACCTACCTCTGTTACAATACAACCAATTTCCACCATAAATAAAAGCAAATGTTTTCTGGATGCAAAAGCCACATTTCCATGTACAACCGAACACAGGCAGACAGCATGTTACAAGATGAGTTAACAAAACAAACAAACAAACAAAAAAACCTTTGGGGCATGTATTTTAAATGCAACTTTAATTTTACCTTAATGTTAAGAGATCTCTTTATTGGTGAAAAATGTGGAATAAAACTTCATCCATAAAATAATATCTGATAATAATAGATAAAAATACGGAAATCCTCTGTATACTCTTTTTCAGGTTATGAAAACGTAAACCTTACAGATGACATATAATTTTTCTTTGTGGCATGTGGTTTATTATTTGAAATCTATTGGTTCATTAGTATCATATTGGTTATAGCTAGTTGTTTCAGAACATTAACTGTCCTCTCACATTACTTACAGAGATACTGGGGACCATCTGTTCTTGCGAGGGATTTAAGTATATGTCTATTGGATATCATGCTATTTATTTAATTCAGCACCCACTTCCTATTGTTGTATTTTCTTGGGGGGAAAAGTCAATTTAATTACAGGGAATAAAGATAACCTCTCCTAGCAGGTTACCCCGTCACCATGAGAGCAAGGCAGGACCTGCTCGGAGTAGGTTACAGTGGTTAACAAGAAGAGTAAAACCAACAACACTTAAGAATATTTAACAAAGGTTTAACAAAAATAGAACAGTGAATGGCACGTTTAAAAATATTACTGTAAGCCTAGGGCTTGTCTAAATCAATCTTGGCACATCTGTCTGATGCAGACCGTAAACAGGATTAGAGCTGGATTTATCTGCTTGGCGCTAATTGTGCTCACAGTTTCTGCACATGTCCACTCTTTAAAATACTGTCTGAAAAACAGGCCTGCCTGATAGATGGCTCCCACAACATAGTGTATACACACGCTTATGCTATATTAGATGGTTAAGCAATGTGATGTCTAACAATTTTTTTTTTGGCTCTTCAGAATTACTTATCTAATCCCCTAATTAAAAATACAAAATTCTGTTTGAATACACCACATACTGAGATAAATCTGTGAAGCAGGGGACCAATAAATTTGAATACACTTTAATTGTAAGAAGAAAACACAATTTAATTGTTAATAATCAGGTTAAACCAGGGTTTAAACAAATAGGGCTGTTCCTGTAGTTTACTACAAAACCTTCACAATGCATTACTATCTTCAAGAATCATGACGTAACATTTGTTAACAGAGAAAATGTCTAAATACATACACATATCAAGAGTGACAAGAAATAGCACTCTAAATAGCAAAAAAAAAAAAAATTATATAGGAAATTTTAAACTTATCATTTACAGGGAGAAATAGATAAACTGCCAATCCAATATCTAAAAGTCACATTTTTATCACACCAAATAAAAAATTAATACTCAATTTCTATCTATAGTTTTTTTCTACTTAGTTCTTTTTATCACCTGTAAACAGCTTAGATACTTTTAAGAATTTAAGCACCTGGAGATAGGTAATTTTTCAATAAGTCCAAAATGAACTAGTCAGTCAAAAATATATAAGTATTATTCTTTGATTTACAAATCTGAAATACACACGACATATAATTCCTTATTCAAAACAACATTTAATGCCTAGGATACAAAATGATGTTAGCAGTTTTAAATTACTTGGTCTATTTAATCTATCATGAACACCACATAAAACTGATACTTTAAAAAAGCATAAAATTGAAAATTTAGCTTAATTTCTAGTCATAGACAATTTTCTGTTCTAAAGATTTTCCTTCATATGTAACTTATTCATGTTCTAAGTATCTTGGCAAGCTTGTAGAAATCAGTTTTCCCCTAAATCTCTTTACTACTATACCATTACTAAAAAGGTAGATATGTACTTTTATTTTATACAGGTAAATAATTCATCAGGAGAAACTGGCAAATTAGGTCAATCATTTCAATATTTAAACCAAAACACTCATCAGCAATTCTCAGGGATTCTACAGGATCAAAATGATTTTTATCATACTACTAAACATGCTAGTTGCCTTTCTCTTTTTTCTTTTTTTTTAGATTTATTTATTTGACAGAGAGAAAGAGCACAATCAGGGGAAGCAGCACAGAGAGGGAGAAGCAGGTTCCCCACAAAGCAGAGAGCCTAACGTGGGGTTTGACCCCAGGATCCTGTGATCATGGTCTGAGCTGAAAACAGATGCTTAAACGACTGAGCCACCCAGACAACCTGCTAGTTGTCTTTTTCACCATGTTGGCATTTGCACTGAAGGTGCAAGTGCAAAAGTGTTAAAAACCTCTGGTGTCAGCATGAATCAAGGCAGTAACACTTGTACCAGTAATTCTTGCATTCTTCACCAAACCTCAAACTCCCAGTTTAAAAATAAAAAGGTCCATTTCGCTTAACTGTCCTTGATGAAGTAGAAGTGCTAATTAAAAAAAAAAAAAAATCTCTACCCTGGGAGGTACCTGGTTGGCTCAGTGGGTTAAGCTCTGACTGTGGATTTCAGCTCAGGGTCATGAGTTCCAGCCCAAAGTGGGGAAACGCTGCCTGAGAGTCTTTCCCTTTCCCTCTGCCCTTCCACCCCCGGCACCCACGCACGTAGGCACTTGCTGTCTCAAATCTTTAAAAAAATAAAATAAAAGTAAATAAAAATCTCTACCCTGGACTGTATTTCTTTTTAAGTTACATGAAATGTAATTTTAATATACATGCTTTATACATACAGCATGTCTGCTACAAACAAAAGTGAGGATTCTCTCCAGGAAAAGCACTTACACCATTTGAGCTGCCGTCGAACTAGCTGGTTTTGTGGAACACTATTTTTACTTCAAAGATCAACTGGCAGACTATGGTATTCAGACATGAGTATTTGGTGAACATTTTCTGGGAAAAGAGCAAAGTTAGCCAATCACTCAAGAAAAGCAACTAAAAACGTTGTCAATGACAAAATTAAAGCTTTAGAGCAAAAATTAAAACTTTACAAAACTTGTATCTATGACAATGAGCTTGACAGCTTCCCAATATTTCAAGAATTTTCTCATGAGACTGGTGGTCATATTAATATATCTGATATTTTTTAAATATTGGGTAATATAATGTGTCAACATCTGGAAACTCTATTTAACTTCGTATATACACCTAACTTTCCATACAACCAGTGCAGGATGTTATAAAAGCATGCATGAGGGGCGCCTGGGTGGCTCAGTGGGTTAAAGCCTCTGCCTTCGGCTCAGGTCATGCATGATCCCAGGATCCTGGGATCGAGCCCCATGTCGGGCTCTCTGCTCAGCGGGGAGCCTGCTTCCCTTCCTTTCTCTCTGGCTGCCTCTCTGCCTATCTATGATCTCTGTCTGTCAAATAAATAAATAAAATCTTTAAAAAAAAAAAAAGCATGCATGAGTAAAAGACTCATTCAAAGTGCAAGACAGACCAATAAATTTTCAAATAGACTACAAAAGTTCATTAGAATGTTTGCAGATTCAACATTGTCACTAATCTTAATAAACTGGCACTTAAGTTTTGCTGTAGTTTCAAAGAAGTATATCTGCAATTATCTGAAAACACTAAAATACTTTCCTTCTTCCAAATACACATATATGTGAAAATGGATTTTCCTTATACACTTTCACCAAAACAACATATTCACAACAGACTGAATATAAGCACAATCCTGAAAATTCAGCTGTCTTAAATTAAGCATCCTATTAAAGGCAGCTAAGTTTTCTATTAAAGACATTTGAAAAAAATCTAAGATAATTAAGTGGCATTGTTTTTTAAATTTTTTTATTTTAGAAAATATTCTTAATAAAAATATTTTATGTTAAAATGCAATGGATTTATTTGTTTATTTAATAAATACTTTAAATGTCTAATTCCTAGTAAGTAACAATTAGTATGATTTACAGAAACAAAAGCTCTTTGTGGTTTTCAATAATTTCAGACGGTAAAGTGGTCCTGAGATTGAAACCCCCAAGAACCCCTCGTCTGTAGTGTGGTGAGCACAGGTTAACCTTAAGAAAATGTAGCCTAAAGATGGCATGATTCATGCCCTCATCTTTAATCATTTTGAATCAAATATCTAAAATATTAGATTATTTTTAGACACTGTTATGAGTCCCTATTATATCTGAAACCTAGCAAAATAAAAGTACATTTCAAAATTTCATATCCTATATTTCATATTCACTGATCACATTCTATAGCAGGCCTTATCATGCAATGTGATTGGGTTCTGTCATTTTCACTTCTGCAGGAGCAACAATGTGCTCTTTTCATTGGGACAATTATTCCTCAACTTTATGATCTACTTAGATATTTGCCTCTATATTTTACATATCCACTTCCATCATGATTCCCTAAGAAAAACATTGATAAACAGCACCAATATAAAATAGGGTCTTGATTCATCTTAATCTCTTACTCTAGTTGTTTGAGGGCATTACCTGTTCAGGTATGTATATCAGTTTGTGTGATACACAGTTCATATACATCACACCAGATGGCCTTTGTGCAGATACCCCTTGAACCTCAGAAGTATGGTAATTCGTCTTCCTTTTTCTATTCTCAGAAAATCACTTCAACAGTATCTTAAGTGTCCTCCTAGTTGTCTCTAATCTCTGTATCCTAGCACCTAGCTCTATGCTTCAGACACAGGCTTGGTTTCCAATTAAAGTTTGCCATTGACTGTCTTTACCATCAGTCAGATAATATCCCAATCATACTATCTGCACTTCAACCTCTGAACCTTTGCTCCTTCATTTTTCAGCAAATGGAAGGTCCTCTTGACTCTATTCTTTTCAAACATTAACCATCTATCACAGCACATTAACAAAATCCTTCATTTCCCAGCCGCTCTGAGATCCTATGGCCCATACACAGACAAGATTCAGTCACATATCAGAAGTTCCTCACCTACCACAGTATGAAGGCACAAAGGACTTTCAAAGCCTAAGAACTTAAGTTATATATTTCTTCCATACTAACTAAACAATGGTTCAAAAATACTAATGGGAGAAGGGCTAGATAAAGAGGAAAATGTAATAGTTTAGGCTAAGCCCCATAATTTACTATTTCACCATATTTGAGCACCTACTATACTCCAGGCACTTTTGTGTACACATTAAAGCCCCTCTGGAAAACAGTACGGAGGTTCCTCAAAGTTTAAAATAGAGCTACCCTATGACCCAGCAATTATGCTACTAGGTATTTATCCAAAGGATACATAGTGATTAGAAGGGAAACCTGCACCCCAATGTTTATAGATGCAATGTCCACAACAGCCAAACTGTGGAAAGAGCCCAGATGTTTATCGGCAGATGAATGGATAAAGAAGAAAAGGTATATATACACAATGGAATATTATTCAGCCAGCAAAAATGAAACCTTAACATTTTCAACTACGTGAATGGAACTAGAGGGTATAATGCTAAGTGAAATAGTCAGAGAAAGACATCTATGATCTCATTGATATGTGGAATTTAAGAAACAAAATACATGAACATAGGGGAAGGGAAGGAAAAATAAAATAAAATGAAAACATAGGGAGGCAAACCATAAGAGATTCTTTACTATAGGAAATAAACTGAGGGTTGCTGGAGGTGGAGTCGGTGGGGGGATGGGGTAATTGGGTGGTGGGCAATAAGGAGGGCACTTGAAGTAATGAACATTGGGTGTTGTATGCAACTCATGAATCACTAAATTCTACTCTGAAACTGATAATACAGTATGTTAATTAAGTTGACATCAAAAAAATTTTTAAACGCTAATATGAACTTGACAATCTCCATGGACAACTGTTTCTACAAGAAAGGTAAAGGAATTTTTCATCTTTCATCGCCTGGAACTTGCTGGGCTTTAGGAACAGAACTATATATATCTGAGCCAGAGTGATGGCCTCCGTTGCCAGTATCTACAAAAGCCTGGATCTGGACTTTCAGCTTGTAAAGGCCCTTATACTTCAACTCCTGGACACCTTTTTCTTCTGAGGACCTCAAAGATTTTTTTTCAATCTTTGTTTTCATCTCTGCCATTATTATCAATCAACACATTATTGTGCAGTTCAAATCCCACACTACCTCACAGTAGTCACAATGAAGCTATCTCACAGCCCTCCGGATAATCTGATGGGTTTGCTATTGACAGACACTGAGAGGCTCACTTTTATTACCACTCCCATTCAGGTTTACCCTCAAGATGGTCATTATTCGCTCCCAAGATAACAAAAAAATAGAGTAAGTACTCAAAGTCCAGGGTAACTGAACTTATTAGCACGTGCAGCTTTGTGTTGTTGGAAGGGAATAGGGCCATTACGTGAGAGACTCAGCAGTAATTTTTACTCGATGAAGAGACCAGTCCTAGTACCAGAAAGGAAGAAGTTCATCTGAGGAGCCAAGACACCTCAGGAACAGAACGCCACAGTCCTGACCATCCGGAAATGGACTAGAAGAGATTCACATGATCGGCCTGCAGGACACCTGAACTTACAATCAGTCTATCTTCCTGATGCCAGAAAAATGGCCCTCCTGCAGGCAAAGAATCACTGCATGTGTGGGAGGAAGGGAGGACAAACAGAGATTGCCAGAAGCTGCATATACTAACCGTACAAAAGCAAACTTAAATACACTTATTTACAATAGCCAAGATATGGACACAATCTAAATGTCCATGGATGGATAAAGAAAATGTGATACACACACATCATGAAATATTGTTCAGCCATAAAAATAAAAAATCTTGGCTTTTGTGACAATATAGATGGAACTCGAGGGCACTGTGCTAAGAAGGGAAACATCAAAAACAGACAAATACCACATGAGCCCACTTATATGTGGAATTTTAAAAAAACAAAAAATTGAGCTCATAGATATAAGGAACAGGAGGTTCCTCAAAGTTTATCTGATCACAATGGTTTATATTCAACAGTGCTATAAACCACTGTTTATACACAATGGAATATTATTTTAGAGCTACCCTATGACCCAGGGTAGGTGAGGGGTGGGCAAAATGGGGGAAGGGAGTCAAATGGTATAAACTTCCAGTTATAAAATAAATAAGTCACGGAGATATAAGGTAGAGTGTGGTGACTAGGAATACTATACTGCATATTTGAAAGTTGCCGAAAGTAGACCTTAAAAGTTCTCGTAACAGAAAAAATGTGTAACGATGTATGGTGATGGACGTTAACTAAACTTAACGTAGTGATGTCAGAATACATACAAATGTCTAATCATTGTGTTCTACACCTGAAATTTCTATGTTCTATGTCAATTACATGTCAATAAAAAAATACACATAATTTGAGATTTTCTAAAAAATATCCATAAGCCTTTATTCATTTGATGAGGATCTGTAAGCCCTAGATTTAGTGGAGACAAAGGAAAAGTGTTACACGATTTTAATATAGCCTATCATGGTTTTATTAAAAAATCCAATTAACTTTCAAGACAAAGTTCATGTTTATTTTTAATATGCTACACACATGGGGGATATGGCCTTTATTTCATTTCCACCATTAACAGCAAGTAGTTGACAAACATGTTTGGTTTCTGTTTTGCTTTTGACATTCAAAAACTTTGGCTAAGTCAATCCAGCAAGAATTGATTTACTAAGAAAAAAAATTACAATGAAATTACCTATAAAATGTAGTCAGATTTCCTCATTTATTTTCAGTTGGATGTAAGCAAAATGTAAAGAACAAATTTAAGTCTTAGTAAACACACACACAAACACTATAAATTATACTAGTTAGTTGATACCATCTAATGTATTCACACAAAATACGTATGATCCTCTACCTGAAACTTGAAGTAAAAAAAATTTTTAAACATTTTGGAGTAGAAGTTAGAATTTTTTTTTCTGAAAAATTTTATAGTGATTCAAAGAGTCTAGTATGCAAATAAGCTCCATGTTTGACCTTGGTGTTCTATATGTATGGTATTTAATGCAAATGTGTTCCCAGTTACAGAGATTTCAAATAGTTTCTCCTCCATGCATTTCATCATTGCTAGGTTTTCTACCAGGTAGCTAGTACTACAATAAAAAGGCAAAATTAAAGGTAAAAGAAATGGTTACCTGAGAGTGTAAAAAATTTAGAGAAAACATAAATATTCTAGATCAAGCATGTTATATACTTAGCTACACGATAGAATGTGTAATCAAAGCAAAATAGCTTATGGGATTACAGTAAGCCATCTCCTCTGCACTGTTCTACTACTGTCAGGTTTTTTTTAGAAAGATAAATTTGATACCAATACGATGTGACACAACTGCATCAAACCTTAATTTCACTCACAGTAAGAAGTCACAGGATTAAATAACACTGTGCAGTCTTTTAGAAAAGTTTATTGCTTCCAGATGGATTCAAGTTTCCTTTCAGCCCTGATTACATCTAATATGCACAGGGTGCCAACATTATAAAGGACAGAGTCAAAAATATCATTTATATAGATAGTAAGGGGCGGGGTGAAGGAACGTTGGCTCCCAAAAAGGTTGTGCTAGTCAGAGCCTGACTGTTTTAAGAAATAACAAACATTTAGTAAAAAACACCATCCTATGTAAATGTCTTAAATAACGGCTGTCCCATAGAAAAACACAAATCTACAACAAAGTATCCATAAAATGACTCCTAGCTCAAGCTGCATGTTCTCTGCCCCCATGTTGGGTTGTGCCATGTGTCACACCGCATGAGGCTTGCTACCAAGATGTCCACCTGTGCCTCTGTGGCAGAAATGGCATCCATGTTTATTTCATTTAATAGCACTGTTGAATATAAACCATTGTGATCAGATAAAAACCTTCAAAAATATGGACTACCTAAAGGCATGTTTGCTAAGTTTAAGTCTGCAAGTAAATTGCTGCTTGTACTTAAAACATTTTCTTACGCTACTTGAGTATCACTACCATAATAAATAAAATCCTCTCCATAAAACCCAAAGAAAGCTCTCCCCATAATGTGAAATAAAAAATAAAATCACATCTGCTCTATCTAGTCTGGGAGAGAAAAGCAATAAAAATTCATAATTGAAGAATGATTTCAGTCTGTAGATCAGGGGCCAACTTTTTAAAATACAGTACAACTCCAATCACATTTCCATTTTCTCATCTTCTTAAATTCAATTTTTCCAATGTTCTGAAAAAGTCATACAAATTACAAATTTGATTGAATATAAATGTTAAACAATTTATTATGTATCCTTCAAAAACAGATTAGCAATTTAAATAAAATTATGGTCTCAAAGCACAAAAGAAGAGAAAAATGATTCCTTTCTAAAAGTATATAAAATCTTTCCTGCTGGATTACCACTGGGAAAAGTGGTACTCTAATAATTCTACTCATACCTGTCTCCTGTGGATATCTAACCAAAACTAAGACAAATAACACTCTGGCACTTTATTACATTTCTTTTAAAGAGAAATAAGTTCCTTTATGTAAGGCATATAACAGATATTAAAATTTCAGGTGGTTTTAATAAGCATTATTTACTTCTATTGTTAATTTTACAAGTGATACTTAAAATGGATATAAATACTAAATTTGTTCATTTTAATTAGATCAAAATAGTGGCAATATCCTCGATCAGTTACTTGAAATGCTCAAAGACACAGAGTGATCAGAAAAGGATTGAGTTATACCAAAAAGGGATTTCAAGTTACATGCCAAATCAATAACAGATCACTGAAACAGGTTCCAATCAATTAGGCTACCCACCACTAAGGTAGATAATGGTTTTTGTGTCCACAGAGGACTCATCCATTAAGAATTTCACTTACTTGTGGAGCATAAGGAATAACATGGAGGATGTTAGGAGAAGGAAAGGAAAAGTGAATTGGGGGAAATTGGAGGGGGAGATGAGCCATGAGAGACTGTGGACTCTGAGAAACAAACTGAGGGTTGTGGATGGGAGGAGAGTGGGGGGTTGGGTGAGCCTGGTGGTGGGTATTAAGGACGACAGAAGTTGCATGGAGCACTGGGTGTGGTGCATAAACAACAAATCTTGGAACATTGAACAAATAAAATAAAATTTAAAAAATAAATAAATAAAATGTTTGGTAGAATAAAAAAGAATTTCTGATACTCTGAATATTAATGTTTGAACTATCAAATAGTATTTTGTTTTCGACAATGGTTATTCTTAAACTGATCACACACTCACCAAAATAGCACATATTTGAAAAAAAAGGATTTCAGCTTCATTCCTTCCTTCAATAATTGTTACCTGGACACTTTCCACATGCCATACTGGTTCTACAAAGAGAAGCCTCTTAGAGATCTTCCCTGACTACTCAATAAATAATCACTGAAGAAAGATTTTATATATATATATATATATATATATATATATATATATATGAACAAGCCATGTAGATACAGGTTCAGAATCTCACATTTGCGATTGCAAAATCCCAAAGCTCTGAAAATTGTACATTTTTTCTTAAATCATTTGGGAGCAAAATCTGAGCTGACCTCATTTTGTAGCAAAACAAACCAAACTGACAATGAAATTTTAAGTCTTTATCCCGCTTAGCATGGATATTCTTCATGTTTCATTCAGGAATATTAATATTTGATTATGCGATGATACCTGAGGCTCACTGTGGGTGTTACATACACATACAATATATGCCCCACACTCGCTTTCTAAAATTAGTAAACATCTGAATTTTAAGACATAGCTTGATCCATAGGTTTCTGGGCAAAGGGAACAGTAAGTAACCCAATACTCCATGTCAGAAATAGTGTGTCATACTCACATGGTTGCAGGATTGCTGCTCAATTTTGGATATAGTTCAGGAAATGTCACCAGATTTATTGATAGACTAGACGCAGAAAGGGAAAGAGCAGAATCTAGCACATTTCCAAGTGTTTAGGGTGTGGGCAACTATAATGATGAAGTCTTCATATACTAAAATGGGAAGACCCATGGGAGGTGCATAGTTGTAGGTTGTAGGATGAAACTGGAATTTTAGAATATGCTAAGTCTGAGAAATCTATTAGAATGCTAAGTTGACAACTAAGTAGGTTTATAAATCTGAAATTCTGACATGCCTGGACTAAAGATAGAAATTTGAAGGTCATCAGACTTTAGATAGTATTAGAAGCCACCAACCAGAGGAGGTTGAATCAGAGAGAGAATGAAAGACAAAGAAGTCAGAGGACAGACAAGGGAAAATGAGGACAACTAAGAAAGGAAACTTCGAAGGAGCAGGCCAGTGGGACAGGAGAGAACCAAAACTGTGACATCACAGAAGGTAGGTAGAAAAAGTTGTATTGAAGAGCACATTGCGATATTTTAAAACTCTGTCCATTGGTCAAGACAGATGAGTGCTGACTTTGACAAGTGAGCTGTAGAGTGATGGAAGTCAAGAGCCTGATCATAGAAGATTTAAGAAAGAATGAGAAACAAAGTGAAGACTGTAAATGTATAATTAGTCTAGACTAATAAATGAGGGGGTGTGGGAAAGACCAAAGAAATGGGACCAAGTACTCTACATAGATTATCTTAATTAATCCTCATAACAGTTCTGAAAGGTGGAAATTATCTCACTTCACAGATTAAGATGTACAAACTAAGGTAAGTAGTGTGCCAATGATTTAATGAAAAAGCTAGATTGATTCTAAGCACATCTAATTATCAAAGTTTATCCTCATACCATTGTACAGCTTCCTATGAATTTGCCATATGAAATAAATATTGAGAAAATGCCATAGTCTTCCCAAAAAGGACACTGGTGTGGGAGTTAGGAGACCTTAATTTTAGCTCTAGCTTGGTCACCTATCTTGAGGCTAATCTCTTAACTTTTGGGCTTGATAGCTCATTCCTAAAACAAGGAGATGGGAACAGATTTATTTATTCATTGAACAAATATTTATTTTGTCCTTATTGGTTGCATAACACTATCCTAGGTGCTAAACAGCGATAAAAAAATTTTTTTTTAAAAGGCAGAAACTTACCCTGTAGTAAGGAAGATGACAAAGAATCTAATACTTTTTTCAGCTCTAAATGCTTTAACAGTTATTTAATAAATAGACGGATTTATAAATTTATAATAAATAGACGGATTTCATTCTAGGCTAGCGCCAAGAGGTTTACATTTACTCTATCACTGAAACCTTACAGCACTGTAAGCTAGGTACTAGGATTATATCCCATTTTACAGGAGGGAGGGGGAGGGAGATAAACTGAGAGCTTAAATAGCTTGCACACATGAAATGACAAAGCTTACATTCTAACAGTCCAGCTCCAGAAACCCATCCTTCAGTTGCTCTTAATAGATGGTTAGTTCCTATCTGAGTATTTCTTTTACTGTCTTAACTTTCTTTTCCTGTTATTTTACTTTTCTTGGTGGTCTCTAAATATTCAAAATGGCAAACAGTGAGGAGTGAGAGAGAAAAAGAAAAACAATGAAACTGCAGAAGTGAATAGTGATCTAAAGTTTAAAAACAAAACAAAACCAAAAAAAAAAAAATCAAGAAAACCAAAGTAGTACAGTAACATGAACAAAAAAGAGGTCTGGAGGGCACAGAAGGAAAGAGAGCAATAGCCCTTCAGAGGGTGGCCCACCAGATACCATACGCCTAACCATAAAGGACAACAGAGAGGCCTTGTCCACCATGGCTCCAGGGGTTGCTCTAACAGAAGAGTCTGGCTTCTTCCATTCTCTTCTCACACTGTTGTCCACCTATCAACCCAATAAGAATCAACACTTCTAACAAACCTAACCAAGTGAATACATCCACTAAAATATTTCAGAAAGGAGCCCTAGATACTTTCTTATACTTTTTGTTCCAACCATGTTAAAAAGTTAAGTTCTTAGGAGTTAAGCGCTGAAATCCTTAAAGGAAACAGGAGAAAGGAGGCAGAGAGGAGTCCCCCGGTCTTACTATGGTGGAGGCCTCCTTCTGATTTTCAACAAAGGGCCAATTTAGAGACCTCTAGGCAGGACCAGGTGCACAAGGAAGCCTCAATAGCTAGGAGCCATTTTATTTTCCCCAGATTCCAACAGAGAATGGTGATATTAGAGTCACTGGATTTCTCACTTTCAGAACTATTCTTAGAGCTGGCACTTTTTCCCAGTATTCTGAAGATCATATTGCTTTATAAATTATAGAGACAAATGTATTATCCATCAATAATCTAGTTTCTAAATTTTGTGTAGCTGCCATAGGCCAGGTGTTTTCTGAATGAGACAGTGATTGAAGGATGATTAGATACGGTTCTTTCCCTGTATAGTGGGGAATGAAAGCACACTGGGTAGCTAACCATTGTGTGGAACTTCACCAGATTATTCCCAAAGTACTGTTTCACAAAGGGACACTGAGACCCACTGGAGATTTTAAGGAACAACAACCCAATCCACTTCTCTACTCATCATTCTAGTTTCCCACAGAGTACCTTTGTGACAGAGATTCCAATTCATTCATGTGCTCTATAGGCCTCTTCAAAAATAGTCTGCATTAAAAGGTAAAAGCCACCCCGGGTAGCTCAGTGGGTTAAAGCCTCTGCCTTCAGCTCAGGTCATGATCTCAGGGTCCTGGGATCGAGCCCCGCATCAGGCTCTCTGCTCGGCAGGGAGCCTGCTTCCCTTCCTCTCTCTCTGCCTCCCTCTCTGCCTACTTGTGATCTGTCAAATAAATAAAAATAAAAAAATAAAATCTTTAAAAGATAAAATTAGAACCAAATTTCCCTCTGTGAAACGTGCTTTTATTTATATTTACTCTTCATTTGCTGAATTTCTACACTGAGTGCCATTTATAATCAGAAAAAATAACAAATCAGAAAAATAACAAGAAAAAAACCAAACATGTCAAACCTGTAGCTTTTACATTGCCTAAAATTAGTTCTCCAGTCCACGTTTCTGTTCTTCATTAATTTCTATAGGCAGCTAAGAATGATGGACTAGAGAAGAAAATATTGTACTCCTCTCAGCTATTTCCCAAATTCTCAGTAGGTAGAATATACATACATCCCATTAAGGTGCCACTGTCAAGCAAGAAAGCAGCCAGTTCTTACTGTAAATAGCACGGCACGAAAACACAGGGACTGGAAATCCCGATGAAGGGCCTGCCAAGCTAGACCCCCAGTCAAACACTCCATCTCATTAAATATAAATTATTTTCAGGTTACAGTGAGAATTTAAAAAGATAGGCATCCCCATTTCTTGATTTTAGAGAATACCAAACAGATCCTCAGAGAGGCAAAAGGGGCTTATCAATTACAGATGTAAAAGGCAAAACCTTAATTGTTACCTAAGACGGGGCTCTAAAGCTCATATTCTTTCCTTCTAGTTTTATAAGCTAGAAGGACTTGTAAAGAACCACATTGTAATTATAACATTATTTGTTGCATGCTTTATAATTAAACTTCAAGAAGATGTGGTTCATGTCATAGAATGGATTCCCATTTCAGTGTATCTTTTGCTGTCTCTCTGAAACCTCAAGTGTTAAAAGCAACACTTCAGGTTCTAAAAGAAAAAGGTACGAGGGGCACCTGGATGGTTCCATCAGTTGGGTATCCGACTCTTGATTTTGGCTCAAGTCTTGATCTCAAGGTTGAGAGTTTTAGACCTACATTGAGTTCCACTCTGGGTGTGGAGCCTACTTTAAAAAAAAAAAAAAAATACCAAAGAGAAGCAGCAGAGATAACCTCTTCTGAAAGGGGCTAGAATCCAGGATCTGCTTATTACTACCTGTGTGACCTTAGAGAAATTACTTAAAATCTTCCTCTTCTGTTTTCTCATCTAGAAAATTCAAATGATAAGAGCCTCTTCCCTCCCAAGACTGAAGATTCAGTCAGTAAGTTAGTAAGATGCTGGTAACTGTTCCTGCCACATACTATATCCTACATATGTAAGTGTTGGCTATTATTACCTGAAATAATTCAACAAACCATTTGTAGTCACCACACCAATATCTGAATTAGATAAACCAGAAAAAGCAGCATGTGTGACAGGTAATAGGCAGGAATGATTTGAGTAAGACTCTACCTTACACTGAGAATACAAAAATGCTGTGGCTTTATTTCAAGTTCACAAACATAGCTCCTGTTAGCCGGGGGCATCCTAAGCACCATCCCCAAAGCAGACTAGGAAGCCTCCCTTGGTCTAAGGGTCTACTAAGGTATTTATGGAATAGATTAGAAGGAGAAAAGTAGGAATCAAGAGTATAGAAAATAATGGGCAGATAGATTAGAAATAATTGTAAAAAATGAAAATCACTGGAAGTTGACTTGCATGCCACCACTGCTCCCACTGATCCTGGCTAGGCACAAGTATTTTCCCCACATACTTCCAGAAATGTATCAGGTTCAGTGTGTATCCATCCTGAAAGGGCTTATGTGCCCTACTCACAAAGTTCTCCCTTAATGCCACCCTAGGATCGGATAGAGTTTTTGAGAAACACTAATGAGTATGTGGACAGAGTATGAAACCGAAATTTAATCACAATCACCTGGGTTCATCATCTTTGGTTCTTCTTTGAATCCTGGATTTTTTTTTTATGGAAACACAGAGACTGTGGTGAAGAAGAAAAACTTCACATAGTCTAGGATTGGAAAGAAACACCAGGCATGAGAGCACAGCCCTGAAATGGGCTATTTTCCTTAATCACTGGTTCATCTTCTCAACAGATATGAAAAAGATGCCATAGCAACAGTTTACAGGTGAAGGAGTTGCTAAAAATTGGAGCCGAGGCGATGGCATATCTAAATGATCATCAATAACAGTGAAAGACACGCCCATTCTCTGAGATACACAAGATCCACAGCATAATTATTTCGGGACATTCTCAAAGTCTGTCTTGTCTTAAAGATTTCTTTAGTGTTCAAAATCTTTTAGTCGGGGGCGGGGGGGGGAACAACACTGCATTTAGATGATCATGGTGCTAACTGGCTACTTAGACTACAACTACTGACAAACCCTTATTGTATAAAGCTTCAGACCAAAAACCAACACAATCAACCTCTGAAGTCTTCTAAGGACCTCACCAACCTTGTATTGGTCACTTAAGAAACATTAGATGCAGTAGTTCTCGAACTGACCTTCAGATAATTCTAGATCTTCCAAAACATGGACCTAAGTAGCTCTGCTTTATCTATTGGGGGAGGAGAGAGCAGGTGCTTTAAGATGCCCTTGAAATGAAGAGACTAAAATTATAGAAACTTCAGTGTGGTTGTTGGTTCAAATAACTATGGATCTTACAGTGCCCAATTTGTTTCAGACAGTTACTTGGATGCTTGAAGATTAGGGATCAATTTATTTATTTAAAATGGTCTACTTTTGGGGTGCCTGGATGGCTCAGTGGGTTAAAGCCTCTGCCTTCAGCTCAGGTCATGATCCCAGGGTCCTGGGATTGGCCCCGCATCGGGCTCTCTGCTCAGTGGGGAGACTGCTTCCTCCTCTCTCTCTCTGCCTGCCTCTCTGCCTACTTGTGATCTCTCTCTCTGTCAAATAAATAAAACCTTTAAAAAAACCAAATAAATAAAAATAAAAATAAATAAAATAAAATGGTCTATTTTCAATGGGCATAAAAAAAGAAGAAAAGGGAGTAACTTTTTTTTTTTTGGTCAAAAACCAATATTATCAGGATTTGGAACACTGGAAATCTTTCTTAAAGAGATGTAAGAATTTTCAAAAAAAAGGAAAGAAAGAAAGAAAAATTGAGTGCTTTTCCTGCTCTTTAAAGGCATAGATGAGCTAAAGATTACACTAGTTCATTTTCCTTTTAATGTATTTTAGAATTATTTTTCCAATGCATAGATGCTGTTACCACCTACATAAGATTATTATAATCTATCCCAGGTAATTACTGCTGAGATCAGCAATTTAATGCCCTTTGTTTGCCAAATTTTTGTTTTCCCAAGAACCAATTCCACTCTATAAAGATGTGTTTCCAGGATACATATAATTATGCTGGGTATAACATCTGTCACTTTGCATGTTCAGAGCCTTACCAAACCAAAATAAGGGACACGCTTGTATGCCAACCTTAGGGAGAATGTTTCAAGTATTAAAAGCTTAAATATGCAGAAGAGGTTTCTTAGACTGTATTTATCAAAAGTAAAAGCTAATTCTAATTTAAATACCTCCAAATGGAATTAACTTATTTCAGTCCTTAGATAAATTTTAACATGGCTGTAGCATTTTTAATATTATTTAGTAATCCTGAGTTATCTTTACTAAGATTTATATATATTTATATATATAGAAACCTTAGTGAATTTTCTACTTCAGTTCTCTTTCAGGCCATCTAACCATCTCAACCAAAGCAACCTGTAATCAAGGACAGAAGAAGAAATAATTACTGGTGACCTCTTTTCTGTATTTCACCCTTAAATAGCACGGTGGATTTCGATGACAAAACAATGTTGCACTTTCAAATGTAGGTCAGTATTTTGATTGCACCACAGAAGTGAATCGTTCAGACTTGAAGAAAGCAGAGCATACTGACCCAAATCACTTCTCTGCATGGCCTTCTACGTTGCCCACCAATCTGATAATCCTGAGAACTTTTCCATGTGCAAGATAACTGTTTATTGACAAGATTTTCCAGAAAGATACAAAAATGGAAAAAACTGATTTCAGGACCAAACCTGAAATGAACCCTGAACATGAGGAAAACAAATCAGACACAGTCATCTCTCACCAAACATTTGCAATCACTGACAAAAAATTGAAGTTTGGAATTCATCACTTTCAGAAAAGTTCAGGAGGTCAAGCAAACTGATGACCGTGTTAGTGGTACTCAAATGTATTTCATTCTCTTTTGAGAGCTGCTATAATATAACTAAAAGATTACTGTTTGGGCTGCTTTCAGACTGATGAGATCGCCCAAGTTCACAGAAATTTAGAGTGGAGGAAACCTACTTAAAAATAAAAGAAATAGGGGTGCCTGGGTGGCTCAGTGGGTTAAGCCTCTGCCTTGGGCTCGGGTCATGGTCCCAGGGTCCTGGGATCAAGCCCCGCATCGGGCTCTCTGCTTGGCGGGGAGCCTGCTTCCCCCTCTCTTTCTCTGCCTGCCTCTATGTCTGCTTGTGATCTCTCTCTGTCTCTGTCAAGTAAATAAATTAAATCTTTAAAAAAATAAAAATAAAAATAAAAGAAATAAAAGAAATAACACATCTTTCCAAACCATTTTCATATGGTCAACACTCCTAACAATTATTTATTATAAATGAGAAAGTAAGTAACTATACATTAACCATTATATTAAAAAAAATCAAACAACAACAACAACAAAATACATCGCACTATTAACAGAAATTTGGAGGAGAGGGAATAAAATCTATTTTCAGGACTGCAAAAGATTTAGCTAAACAAATAAGTCCAACTGTTATAGACCGAATTGTGCCTCCCACCCCAAAATTCGTATGATGAAGCCCTAATCCCCCAGAGTGAATATATTTGAACACAGGGCCTTTAATGAGTAATTAAGGCTAAATTAAGTCCTAAGGGCAGTATCCTAACCTGATACCACTGGTATCCTTATGAGAAGAGAAGGACACAGAGCTCTCTCTCTGTGTGCACAGGAAGCAGGCTGCATAAGGGCACAGGGAAAAAGAAGAAATGAAAACTTAAGGCAGGATGGTTTATTGGTCTGCTGGGGCTGCCATAACAAAATACCACATGCTGGGTGACCTTTTGTCTCATCTCATCACCGTATCAAGCAAAACGTGGCAGAGAAACCAATCGTACATCTTTTTTCCCTTCTATATTCCATTATTTCCAGGCAGGAACACTGAAGAATATTTAACACCAAAAGGAGAAAAAGCTTTAATTGCCTACTTTATCATTAGCACACTAGACTTACACTGAGAAGACACTAAATTATTTTAGGCGAGAATTAATTAAAATAGCAAGTGATTCAGTCTGGCCAGGAGAAGACAGGTGAAGTTAACTGAAAAATTTGTGTAAGATATGAAAGTACCAATAACAATTATTTCTCATATTGTCTTTCTGCAGCATCACACAGAAAATCTTCCAGGGGTGCCTGGGTGGCTCAGTGGATTAAAGCCTCTGCCTTCGGTTCAGGTCATGATCCCAGGGTCCTGGGATGGAGCCCAGCATCGGGCTCTCTGCTCAGCAGGGAGCCTGCCTCTTCCTCTCTCTGCCTGCCTCTTTGCCTACTTGTGATCCCTGTCTTTCAAATAAATAGATAAAATCTTTGAAAAAAAGGAAAGAAAATCTTCCAAAAGTCCTTGATATTTTTGCTCCCACAGAACTAGAACCAGTGCCTCCTTGAGCTTCCAAACCCAGGAAGACTGAGGACAGCGACGCCTGGAAAGTTAGGGTCAAGACTGACCCAGAATTAAGTGGAGAAACTAGTCAGTTTGAAAAGGTTCATCAAAGCCAACTAGAGAAATGGCCCTTCATCTCCCTCCACCCCTCTCTTCCCCTGACCCCTATAACTGCTGCCCCTATGACAGCCTCCTCCCTGGGAGCTCAAATTCTGATTTAAGGGGCTGAAGGGAGGGCTTTAAGAAGGTCCCATATGGAGGAATACTTTGCCTTAAGCAAAATACTCCCCCTTCTTACCACTCACCCTAATGTTTGTCCTCTCCCAGACTCACACATGATTTAAGAGTCTTAGAAAAGCGCTCTGAAGTGTGGAGACAAAAAAAAAAAAAAAAAGAGAGAGAGAGAGAAAGAGAGAGAGAGAGAGAGAGAAGAGACAGGGAACAGAGCTTATTCTGTGATTTTCTAAAGTATTAACTGCTGGACATTTACATTTTGCTTTTCCCCCAGATCACTTAAACCTTAACCATTTTAAGCTAAACCACCTTCAGATATTAAAATATCATTCAAGAAAAGCATTTACCTGAAATAATAAATAACACTAAATTCAGTATTTTAAGGGCAGGGTTAAAGAAAATTACACAAATAATGAGTTTATATTTGAATAATTTATTGCAAAGATCCATACATCATTTTTCAAAAGTGTTTCCACAGCTTCCATTGTTCTTTCAAGTTTTTTTTTCATTTTATTTTATTTTATTTCTTATTTCTTTTCAGTGTTCCAAAATTCACAGCTTCCACTGTTCTTAACCAGTTTCTGTATCTGTGCCCTTCCCAATTCTAAAATAAGTTCCTGACCTTACATTATTTTCTATATCATCTGTAAACTTAGAGAGGCGTTAATAAAATTCTGTGGTTAAGAGAGTATTTAATCTAGAAATATGTATTATCCTAAGACACCATTAGACTTATTCTCATATATGCGGATCAGGGAAACAAATGAAAGAAATCCAATTATTTAAGACAGTAATCCCTTAACTCTAGGATTTTGTTTTAATTATAAAGAGTGTGTCTTATTAAAAACAAAACAAAGCCTTGTCCTTTAAGAGAGAAACTCCTTGTTTCTCTGGCAAACATGCATGCAAGATTTCCTAAAGAATGCAATCAACAAATTAATTTTGCTATTCTTTAATTTCCCGTGATATAACTGACATCTTAAAAAGCGCATCAAGTAAACAATTATGGTTTCACCTGTTCGTGATGTCATACCAGGCACCATACAATGTTAATGGAAATGTTTACTTCTGTTTCCCCTCCTCCATCCCACCATGATCACAGACAAAATCCCCTGCACTAAAAATGAACAACAAAAAGTGTAGGCAGTAATAAACATTTAAAAGAAAATCGCTAAGTAGTCTACTTCAAATAGGACTCCAGATATACCCAGCAACTGAAAACTCTTGATGAACATCCCCTATCCCTCTGGGGTGGCGGGAGTCCTGGAAGCGATGACTGAAAGTAAAGGGCCTGTTCTACAAGAGGCAAAAAGAAAAAAAAAAAAGTCATTGGAGACTCCCTTAGTTGTTCCTACACTTATCATACCCAGAGGGAAACTCAACCACAGTTTGGGAGAATTATAC
Organism: Lontra canadensis; assembly: GCF_010015895.1. Classification (NCBI taxonomy): domain Eukaryota; kingdom Metazoa; phylum Chordata; class Mammalia; order Carnivora; family Mustelidae; genus Lontra; species Lontra canadensis. The sequence continues at coordinate 6,397,013 of NW_022631005.1, forward strand.
TACTCTTTGGGTCCAGGCCACTAGCCCACTTAAATGTTGAGTGTTGGGTCCAGAAGGTGGAGGGAAATCCCTCTTTCTCGAGGGACAGTAGGCCCCTGCTTCTCCTATTTCAGGCTTAAAAGAAAGCTGCTTAGGCACTCAACACAGCCTTACTCGGTTTTACCACCACAAATAAAGCTTTCAATAATCCTGTCCCCCTCACTGAACCAAGTTTTGGCATGGAAGGCACACAGACCTCACAGAGGCCAAAACTGAGCCACAGCAGGTCCAGCACCTCAGGTAACTGGCAAGAGCCTCCACTAGGTTTCAGCCAAGGGATGGCAGGCAGGGGACAGAAGGCTGTCCTAATGACATAAGTCACCCAAGGGACAGAGAGAGCCTAATAGCAGCAAGGGCGACTGAATGAGCAGAGAGATATAAATGAGGACATGCTTAGAGTCTGAAGGAGACCAACAGCTGATGCATGGAAAAGAGAAAAGTAGAAAGTAAAAGCTGTTCTAGCTATTATCTGAACAACACAGACATACACTGTGACTAGGACTGTATCTCTTACATATACTTACTTTGTTGGGTTTAGATTTAGTATAAAATGTGTAGGTAAGAATTTTATTGACAATATCCTCTAATAAATGATATTAGGAAAATAAATCTTTTTATACATCTTCCTCTGGAAAACATGGACCAATATTCTAATTCAGAGACCATTCTTTCATTTTGAGATTTTAAATATGATATACAGCCATATTGCTTTCTTTGAATTAATAGCTAGGTCTTAAAAAAAAAAAATGGGAGAAACAAAGAGGAATGCAGAAAAGAAAATTCCAGACAATGGTAATGTGTGGTCATTGCTTTTTGTTCAGAGTCATACCAAAGTGAGTAGAAGGGATCCCACCTAGAAATCAATCAGTGGCTTATGTTCTCTAGAGGTTTTTCCCCTATCCTAAAGCAAAAATATCACGACTTCATAGAAACTTCACTTCCTCTTCTTTTGCCTGTCCTTCCAAAGCCATCAAAGATACTAAGATTAGCAATCAGCCCAGGATATGAACTGACCAATGATACACCACAACTACTACACACTTTCATAAAACTCAAAGAGTAATTTCAGAACCATCAAAAAGCAATTTTGGACTACAAATTTTGGGTCCTAAAGGGTCCGTACGAGGGCTCTTTTCTAATTTAAAGTATCAATGACAAAAAAAAAGTTAAACGAGATATCTTTTTAAAATAACGCGCACAGGAAGCTTCAGTTTCTTTCTGAATTATGCCATGGAGGTTATTAATTAATATCAACAGCATAAAAAAAACCCAGACTGTGAGCCTACTCTAATGAAATACTGTAGATTCACATTAAAAAGTGACTGACAGGTCAAATTCTGAAAAAGAAACAGTAGATACCACCACAAAACTAGCAGATGTTTCTTGAGGTCATTTGTACAAAAACATAAGCATATGTTAAAGAAATCTGACACTATCATGGAATCAGTTGGTGTCTAAAATAATAGCAGCTCCTTATGGCAATATGGTAATATCCGTATCAAATGCACAACACATTATGTTGCAACAGTATGTGCAGACAAAAGAGCATCGGTGGCAGCAATAATGACCAGTGCTTTCATTATGGTGAAAAAATAAAATTAGAAGGTTATAGCCAGGGCATAGTATTGTTTAACAGTAAACTGAAGATGATAGACAGTATGTTGAATTTTCAGAGTCTGCACTTCACTGATTTTATGGAGACTCTTATAAAGGCAGAATATTAACCGAGTAAGAACACTCAAGTTTTTATAGGCACCTCTGACATGGGTTTTCTGATTTCTTCATGCTTCCTAAGAATAATGGTGAAAATAGCTGTTGTTTTCAAAGCTAATGGTAGTACTTGATTAGTTTAGGATATGAACAGGAATTCTTCAGTTCAAATCCATAGTTCAGCCTGGTGTCCTATACTCAGTATTTAAGCAACTGGTAACTACTAGGTCATTATTGTAGAGGAAAGCTGCAAACAATTTAGTAAGTGTATTATCAGCTTCAACCTCAGAAGTCTGAGATCTTGAAGGATAGTTCTTTGGAACAGTCATACACCACAAAGTATATGGTGTATACAATGGATGCTAATTATTATTGACTAAAAGATCTTTGAAAAGCCAAAGGCAAAAGGCATTCCATAACTTAACGATTTTATTTATTTGAGAGAGTGAGTGAGCACACAAGTGGCGGTGGGGGGTGTACAGCAGAGGGAGCAGGAGAAGCAGGTTCCCCACTGAACAGGAAGTGCAATGGGGGGCACTCAATCCCAGGACCCTGGGATCATGACCTGAAGGCAGCCGCTTACCCGAATGAGCCACCCAGGCTCCCTGGCATGCCATAACTTTTCATACTAATTGTTGGGATTCACATTATACTGTAGGAAAGTTAAATTTGAAAAAGCTGTTAGAATTACAATGTACATATTTTGCATCCACTGCTTCAGCATGGAAAAATGAATCCAGCATGTACCTAGCAAAGTGCTCAAGTATCAAGAAGATTTGGGTAAAATTAGATTTACCCATAAGATATTTCCACGGCATGAAGCCCAGTGACAGAATAGGTTTGATCCCAGTATAAAACACTCAAGCAACTTGGAAAAAGATTTGTCTTTAATTCAGAAGCTAGAATACCAAGACATTTCCCCGACCCAAATATGAAAAATGCTAATTTACCAAATGGAAATATGATTTTTAGAGAAAAATTTCTACTTTTGAAATAAGAGATTATAAATCAAGTCCCATGACAAAAATGTATTTGTAATTTTTTAGTTTACCCTAAGTATTTAAACAAATTATCTGAAATAAGTAGGTTATGAATGGGACTTTAAAAATGCATTCTATCCAAGGGGCGCCTCGGTGGCTCAGTCATTAAGTGTCTGCCTTTGGCTTAGGTCATGATCCCAGAGTCCTGGGATCGAGCCCCACATCAAGCTTCTTGCTCCTCAGGAAGCCTGCTTCTCCCTCTTCCACTCCCCCTGCTTGTGTTTCCTCTCTTGCTATGTCTCTCTCTTGTCAAATGAATAAATAAAATCTTTTAAAAATTTAAATAAATAAATAAATATGCATTCTATCCAAGATTTTAAGTGCAACAAGTTTCTTTCTATATAATGAAAACAAAACATACTCTACCTTCTCTTTACACTTTCAGTACATGAAAACACGCCTAATATAAGGAAATCATACGTGCCAACAGTTGCTCAATTTTATTGATCTTATTCTTTCTGCACAGGTGGACATAGAAAGTCCTTTGAATTAAGTGTAACGTTCAGTGCACTTAAAAGGTTAATTTGGAATATTATTTGTATTAGACAAACTCCAATTTTAGGAAATGAATTTTTTCTGAGTTTAAAGTCATACATAAAAAAGTTCTTTTCTAGGGGCACCTGGGTGGCTCAGTGGGTTAAAGCCTCTGCCTTTGGCTCAGGTCATGATCCCGGGGTCCTGGGATCAAGCCCTGCATCGGGCTCTCAGCTTCGCAGGGAGCCTGCTTCCTCCTCTCTCTCTGCCTGCCTCTCTGCCTACTTGTGACCTCTGTCTGTCAAATAAATAAATAAATAAATAAGTTCTTTTCTACATGCAAAAATTAATGTGTTTAAGATAGCTTCATTGATTTTTAAAATTTCTGTAATACCTAAATATTATGGCTGTACAAAGATCATAAATTTCCAATATTTAATGTTTTCTGAAAATAGCTTTAATTTCTTTTCTTAAAGTAGCCTCAGCCTAGTAAGAAACATGACACAGCTGACAGCCCAAGGTTCATGAAAAACATAGATCTGAAGCTTGATGGGTTTCAGCTTACAGTCCTTCAGGAGCCATTTCTCCAGTTTATGCATTATTCAAGCTTTCAATTTCCCTTCTGTTTGGACATTTCGCTAGTCACTGGCATATTTGGTGCATGGTACAATGCATTTCAAGTAAGATACTTTCTCATTTCGCTATTCTGAGAATTTTAGCAGTGTCCACTCTATCCATTCTGTCATACACATTAAAAATCTCAGCATCACCATTATTTCGTCCCCTTCCCTCAAGCCCCACATCCTCCAAATTCTATCTCTGACAACATCCCTTTATCTAGCTTCACCTCTCCTTTCTCCCTGCCACATGCACACGGTCTCCTGGATCTTCTGCTATACTTGCCGCTGAACTGGGCTCTTCAGTGTGGAGCCCATTTATACCCCCTGCTGGTTCCATAAATACCTTCTCAAAATCCAAACTCTCTTGCTTTAAAAAAAAAAAAAAAAAAAACTTGACGTCCTCTGACATTCCGATTTTGCCACCCCTTACTCAATTCAGGGTGAGACACCAACTTCCTAGCCTGATATTCAAGTCAGTACAAATTACTGACTTACCACAAAGTGCTGTCATCTCCCTCATTTACACATACACGCTCTGTATACCCTATGCTGATTTTCTGAATAGGTCAAAGCATTCTCTCCTGAGATTTGTCCCTCAAAATTGTGTTCGTAGAATTTTTTTTTTTACACCTTTGTGTTGCCAATTCCCAGTCATACTTTCAAGTTTATCCTCACTCACATCCCTCTGTAGCTTTCCCTGACCTCCTCCTCTACCCATCCCAACAATATGATTTTCTCTAACTAAAAGTGATAACTTCCATGTATTTTATAATACCCTGTAATATCTCAAAGGCACATAAGATAGGCTGCTAATAATTTTGCCGGTAAGTCTCCCTGCAGATTGTGAATATTTGGAAGTAGAAATTGTGTCAAATTGATTACGGCATTCCTGGAGCCTCCCCTCACCCCAGCACGAAACAGGTGCCCCCTAAAGTTGGGGGAAATAAGCTACAAGTATGAATAATTTAATGAGAAAGACAAATTAAAACCATAGGGAAATACAATTTCTCATCTATCAGGTTTTTTAAAACTTTTACAACATACTCTTTTGAAGAAACTTCGCAGAAACAGGTGCCCTCATACAATGACAAAAAGGCAAAACAATTTTTATGAGGTAATTTGGAAATATTAAGCAAAACTATGCAAGTGGTCAGGGGGGTACATGGGAAATCTTTGCCAACTTCTGCTTAATTTTGCTGCGAACCTAAAACTACTCTAAAAAATAAAACCTATTAAAAATTACATAGGTATTTATTCTTCAAGTCAACAATCCCACTTCTAGGAATCTATTCCAAAAATATACTGAAAAAAAAAAAACCCACAAAAGGATACATAAGGTTTTTCATTACAACACCATTTTTTTTTTCCAGCAACAAAAATGACTAGAAGCAACACAAATCCTTCAATGGAGAGCTGGTTCAACAAACTACAGTACACAGATTATTGTGCAGATATAAAAGCAAGTGTGGACTCTCACTATAGAGTGATATGCCAGGTATATTGTTAATTTAAAAAGAAATCAAAGCGGAGAAAAAATATGGTAGGCTACTATGCACTTAAGAAAGTAGGAAGGGGTTGGGTAAGGAGTATATACATATAAGCAAACATGTACACACACACATACATACACACACGTTTGCTTATATTTACAAATGAATAAGCCAAAAATTTGAAAAGACAAATAAGCTTACCTATAATAGGAAGGAAGAAAAAGCATAGAAAAGACACAGATAAAAAGTTACACTTCCCAGAATATAGATTGTTTAAAGGGTCTGACTCTGGAACCCTATATTTTTACATAATTACAGAATAAAACTGGATTTGAAAAAAAATGCCCAAAATTACAAACAAAGTTAAACAGATAATTCTGTGCACTGAGTTGAGGATAGACTATCACAGATAGGAATGATTTTTGGTGTCTTTAAAACACAGTACTTTGACTACACACACCATCGACCCTGAGTGCTATATACCCTAAAAGCAATAACAAAAAGTTGCAGAATGATCTTAAATGGCTTTCAGAAGTTACACTGTTAATGGCAGCATTGGTGTTACTATTCTGTGATTTATAGGTGTTGTAAGATAAAGCAAGGGAGCAAGTAGGTATATTGTTGCAATTAAAAATCAAGATTTTAGGGCCACCTGGGTGGCTCTGTGGGTTGCACCTCTGCTTTCAGCTCAGGTCATGATCTCAGGGTCCTGGGATCAAGCCCCACATTGGACTCTCTGCTCAGTGGGGAGCCTGCTTCCCCCTCTCTCTCTACCTGCTTGTGATCTCTCGCTCTGTGTCAAAATAAATAATTAAATCTAAAAAGAAATCAAGATTTAAGGATAGCAGGAAAGAGATAAAGCAAAAACCTTTAGTCCTGAACTGAAACTGGAAGTATAATTCCATGACGCATTTTCTTTTTTAGAAGAAAAATACATACTTCCTAGCTGTTTTCTGGAAAACAAAACAAACAAAAAACAAAACAAACAAACAAACAAAAAAAACATAGAAAACAGGCCTATTGAAGGGAAATATTGGAAATGAGCACAAGCAGTGCTCAAACTGTGGTCTTGAAATACCACTACCCAATAAAAGTAACTAAGTTTCCTTGATGATCAGGTTGATACCATGTCTGAGGCATGACCTACCATTCCAGAAAGCCAGAAAACGATCAGAGACAGCAGAGGGAATGTCAAAAGAACTTAGAAGTCAACTTGGAGGGCTTCCCAACCATCCCAAATGCCAGAATTAGGACAATTCGAGAATTAGTAAGAATTGGCATTACTGTAAATTAAAACCTAATACCTAAGTTCTTAACAGTCATAATAAACCTCACTGGTCATTATGGCTGCTGTCATCTCCCTTTGAGGAAGAACGTTCCTTTCTGCTGCAGAGAAGGTAGTTACCTTTGGCCCCCAGCTGTTGGTCCCTTCAGGCTCTACCTCAACTCATTGCTGAGGTCGTACTATTCCCAGACTAAACACAGCTGAGGTTCGGCCATTTCTGGCCAAGGCAGGGCTCCTAATGGGCAGTCTTTCCCCCCAGATCTCACCATAGGTAAGCAAAAACTTGACTAGACCTGGATCATGGGCTGAGGATCTCCCTGTCCCTGCCTGCTTTACAGGTGTCAGATTGGCCTCAAAGTCACAAGGGTATCCCTCCCTATCAGTCTCCCCCTACTTGTATCTTTCACAGATACTTGCCCCCAATAAATTTCTCATATTCTTATAAGAAACTAGAGACCAGACAACTCAGTTTGTTCAGAAAAAAAATTGCAAGGGAAAAAAGAGGAATCCGTGGATTAGAAAATATTAAAAACCCAGCAACCAACTGCAAAATGGCCCTTATTTCCCCCCGTTGATTTCTATTTAAAGAGAAACAATCAGGAGACTGTGAACACGGACTGGATATTTAAGGATATAGGGGATTATTTTAAATTGGAATAGTGCTTTTGTGATTATATTGTGGCTATTTTTTAAATCCTTATCTCCTAGAGATACATGCTGAGATGTTTATATGTATAGATGCGATTTATGAGGTCTAGGAATTGCTTCCAACTATTCCAGAGAAATAAGAGGAAAAGCCAGGACATAGATAAAACAAGACTGAGTTTAAACAATTTCAAGGCCAATGTGTTCTACAGAGCCTCACTCTTCTCTGGGTTTTATATAAAGACTTCTATTATTCTTTCTACATTTGACTATGTTTAAGGTTTTCCATAATAAAAACACTGGATTTTTTTTTTTTAGCTATAAAAATTCCCACTTCTTTTTCATCATGTACTCTGAAATGGAAGTACCCCAAGAAGAATGTGATTTCCATGGTAGAATGGTCTTCAAGGCCTGAAGGAAATCTGATGATATTACTGTATTAAAGGTTTTTCTTTTTGTTTGGGCCGCGATGCTCCCTCACACGCAAGATAGACTCCTGATGGCATGAGGGGGAATTCCTTCTTGCTTGATCCAGGAAGCAGCAGAACCTAATGGCACAGTATGGGCTCACCCATCAGAATGGTTGGCTTTGAACTCCATTGCTAGTATGACCTTGGACAAGTTATTTAACATCTCTGGGCCCTAGGGATAAAAATCCTACCTAGACTACATAATCTTGCTGGGAAGATTAAACAAGATAAGATACTTGGCACAGGACTTGGCAGAGTAAACATCAATAAGTGTTCACGGTTTTCAGTCAAACACTGGACACTGTTGTGTAGCAGCAGTTTTCCAGAACACGGTTTCTGATTAAAATCCTGCAATGTACGCAGGAATTCCCTGATGCCAGCTGGTATATTATTTTAGATTTATCTTTAGGCTTACCATAAGTCCACAGCACTATGCCAAATTTTTTTTTTAATATGCATACGTGAAGGCCTCCCTGCTTCTTGATTTAGTCATTTATCACACCGAAATCCTCAACTTCTGGTCCACATGCCAGAAGTTAGCATAAAACTTAATTCCCTTCAAACTCCATTTCTCTTTTTCCTTTTACTTCTCTCATCACATACTGATTTTGGAAAACTTAAGAGCGTATGAATAGTCATGGCTACTAAGAATCCCCTCCTTTTGCTCATTCTACACATACAACCAGATTTCACTTGTCCAGGATGTACTACATCTTTGGCTCAGTTCTTCCAAAACCTGGGCAGGATACACTCATATGGAAGACTTCTAGAAGGACTGATGTTTGTAGATTTGTCAATATTTGAAATGTAATCTAATGACCTAGTCAAGTAACAGGCTCAGCAGGAGAGACGATAAGGTTCAGAATGAGCAGTGCAGAACTGAGTTCACAGGGAATTAGGTCTATTACCTCCCTAGCCCTTTAAACAAGGATGGTCCATTTCCCCCAAATTACAGAGAGCACAAAAATGCCCAGTCCAGGCAATGCCATCCTCCTGTGTATCCAACCTACCCATCAATCCCATTACCTACTACCACGGCTCTTTGATTCTTCAGCTCCACGTTTAGACTTTGGCGATTCACTTCAGGTCCTCCTGCTTCCCTCAGTCCCAGCTGGATTCGCCTCTGGTTTACTGACTGTGATCCAGACATTGGACTCTCGGTTTTTAAGTCCCTTGGCTTCAGCACAAGCACGGTTCCCCAGTTCCCCACATAAAAAGATATTTATGTGCCAGGTCTAGCCCTCAAAGATCCCTATGTGGTGGGGGGCAAAAGAAAGGGAGACATAAAAGTAGATCAAGGTTCTAAAAGTACTTGCCTTCAGAGGGTGCCGTATGGTTAAGGAAACCATCAATATGGAGACTCTCAGGGAGCTGGGGTATGCAGGCTAAAGACAGTTATTTCGTATATACTATTTCTATAGTAAGAAACAGATTAAGTTTGCCAAATCTCAGTTCAAGTAAATCACAGCCACCAAGAGGAATAATACAATCATTTTTAGAGACAAGATTTCAACTTTACTATCAACTCTTACTTTGCAACAAAAGTTTTTTTTTTTTTTTTTGTATTCACAAAATAGGTTAAAGGGCTTTGCTGTCTCTAGACTCTGTGGTTTTGTCTAAATTGGCTGCTCGGGTTGTAGGACTGTATCAGTTTTACATGAAGATTTGGAAACGGTACCTTCCTGGAGAAGTAAATATTATATTAAAACAGACACCTTAGGAATAAAGGAAATTAACAATTTCAACTCTGGATGCATTAGAGCCCCATTATCCAATGTGATCACCACTAGCCATTTGTGGCTATTAATTTTAATTAAAATTAAAAATTCAGTTAATCACAGCAGTCACATTTCAGGCATACTAGCTGTGTGTGGCTGGTGACAAGGGTACTGGACAGTTCAGACAGACTATCCCATCACCACAGAAGCTTCAAGTCATGCTTTAGAGATTCACTCTACATTTGTTTTCTGTGTGGACCAACTTACTTTAATAAGAAGCTTTTATACAATAGGACTATTTAATATTTCTATAATAGCTCAACAGACCTTTCAAAGCACTTTAAAAACTTCATAAACGATACAAGCAGTTCCTTGGTAAACTTGATTTTTCCTACCCATCTTATTAAAAGTCCCTCAAATCTGACATCTTAGGAACAGACTGACCATTTTTTTAAAAGAAGTATTTTCTTAATATGTAGACTGATAAATCAAAGCATGTTTTACCGAGTAATTAATCTTTCAATAATTCACACAACAGGTCATTTTGGGGTTTAACCCCTGCTTCCATTATTTCTGACCACAAGGTCCACCGACAGATGTCTCACTTTGGATGTACACAACAGAAGACTGGGATCTGTTTCACGTACATCTGTTCCCAAACAGCTTAGGCAGATTAATACTTAGAATGCACCCAGCTCTCCTAAGTCCCAAACAACCATTAACTCTTGTTGTTTTTAAATTATTTTTTCTCATTTTCGCATTTTTCCACACTACCTTTCACACTGGTAAGTTTCCAGCAAATGTTTATACATGTAAAGCTAATCATTTTAATGCTCCTAAAAGAAACACTTTCAAGACCTTATTCTGAAGCCCAGCTTTCTCACATTTTCTGGTTACTGCTTTAATTCAACTCAGCTCAGAGCTAGGGTAGGAATAACCCTTTGGTGAAAAAGATCATGAAATTGTGTAACCTGAAGGAGGAAGTCCATGAAAAACAGAGAATTTTAAACCACAAGATTTGAGACTCTCATTTTTTTCCTATTTAATACATAATATTCAGATGCTAATCAGATTATAAAATCCTTGCCCTGAAATTTGCTTAAAAGGCATCGTAAATGAAATCAAGGATAAGCTAGTCTTTTTATCCATCATAAAAAAATGTGCTGATGACTAGCGCTAACCAACATTTTTCCATCAGAAAATGGTTTCTTCCTTTCCAAAGATAGGCCCGGGGCTGAGAGGACTGTCCACCTCTCTCCACTATGCCCTGAAGCTGTGGAAGGGCAGGAAGGGGCCTGTTTTTCCCCCATGTGTTTCTTCTAATTAGAAATTCGTTAGGGTTGAGTGGCTCCTGCTGTCAAACAAGACCTGTCTGCAGGCACTGGACGGTTGACCCCACTGGTCATTCAAACCTGAGACTTATTTATGTCCTAACACCTGAAGTCTATGAACATAGGTAATTCTTTAAAAAGCAACTTCAGAGTTAATGGTTTTCGACGATTATATACAGTTGATCCTTAAATAATGCGGGGGTTGTGGGTGCTGACCCACGCGCAGTCAAAAAAATCCACGTTTAATTCTTGATTCGCCCAAAACTTAAGAGCTAACTGTTGAACAGCAGCCTTCCCAGCAATCATAGTCAATTAACACATATTTTGTCTGTTAAATGTATTATATACTGTATTCTTACAATAAAGTAAGCTATAGGAAAAAATGTATCTTTCAAGATGAACATTTATACTTCTGTACTGCATCAAAAACAAAAAACAAAACTCTCATGTCAATAGAGCTGTGTAGTTCCAAGTCAAGTTGTTCAAGGGTCAACTGTAATGAAATGTCTCATTCTGCAGGTGAAGAAACTAAGTGGAGTTAAATCACTTGCCCAAGTCAGTTACAGTCCTGATAGTCACAGAGATAAGACGGCAGGTCCTTTGGTGCCCCGTCCTGAGAACATTCCTGCACCAGGCAGATTACACACAGCTGGAGTGGGGAACCTATAAAAGGTCCCATCACATTTTTCATACATCAGGATGCTATCCATTAGTAAATGGTGAGGCTTCCAGTGTGAAAAGGCAGAGAGATCTGTGGGCATTTGGTATTCCTGTCACAGAAATTCCTAAATTGATCATTCTTAACTGTATTAAAATTTGAGCTTAATACAGCTTAATCCTACCCATTCCTAACTCTCCCTACCAGGAGCTTTTCCTTTATGGTAAAACATGATCCACCCGGTCACACAGTACAATAAGCAGATCTGGCTTTGGGGAGCCACAAAAATGGCTCTATCTTCTGCTTTCATCAAACTTTTCAAGTAGAAGCTTACTACCTGCTAAGCAAACATGGCAAGAAAGTTGTCCTTGGCTGAGATTTAGAACAATGTCAACAGGTAACTGGTGATGCTTTTGAAGACCTTGAACTCTGAAAGTGATCCAACAACAGCACAAGGACTAAGTTATAAAATACACATATCTGTCTAATACATGTGCCCATGTCCCCTTTCCTGTGCACCCTTCATTTCTGACGCCTCCCCTCCCCACCCCAGTTCCAGGCACTGGAAGTGGTACTGGCAGCACTACTCTTAATCCTCTTTGCCTAGATAGGGTCCCATAACCCAGGCTTATCTGGTCTCAGACAACTCACCTGATCCCTCTCCCCTTTCTTCAGGATTTTGTTCCTTCCTAGGTCACAGCTATGTGGGTAATTACTTTATATTCATAGGAATAAACTGTTCATTTTATATTTACACAAGAAAAATGGCCAGATTTTAAAATTCCCATAGAAAGATCATTGGGTAACATTGCAGATCATCAACCTTTTCTGAACAGATGACGCCCTTCTGTGCACATATTTTACATTGTTGTGGTGGCCTCCTATTCAACCTATGCCCAGGTGTGCTTACCACCCTGCAGCTGAGCAAGAGGGAACCTAGCCAAGGCACCCACTGTGGAGAAGTGGGCCAACATTAGCTTATTTTTTTCTTTTTCTTTTTAGAAGAGTTCCAATACTTTAAAGAAAAACGGAGGGGATACTCCTGCATGTGATGCAAACCTACTGTTAAGTAGCAGTATAATAAAGGGTACAATGCAATAGGCAAAACTAAAGTTCATGGGACCAGTTAGCAAATTCATTCAACAATCAGTCATGTGTCAGACACTCTTCAAAGTGCTGACAGTTAACAAACCGATGGTCTGAACATCTTTTCCCCCCACCTAGATCTAGTCTGAGAGTTATACCATCAGCCCCCCTGCTTCTCAGGCCTTCAGATTGGGTCTGAATTCTATCACTGGCTTTCCTCGTTCTCCAGCTTGCAGATGGCATGCAAGGGGGACAGCTCAGCCTCCGTAATCCCACAGTAGATCTCCACAAAGCTATAGCCCAAGTTCCATTTCTCTGGAGAACCCAAACACATTCTAGATTTGTCAAAACCCATAGAATGTACAACATCAAGAGTGAACATCAAGAGTGAACCCTAATGTACACTATCGACTCTGGGTAATGATGGTTCATGTAGATTCATGAACTATAACAAATGTACCACTCTGTTGAGCAATGTGGCTAACGGTGGGGGGGGGGGTTGGCTGTGCATGTGGAAGGGGTAGAGGGCATATGGGAAACCTCTGTACCTTTTGCTCAATTTTCCAGTGAACCTAAAACTGCTCTAAAAAATAAAATCTACTTTTAAAAACCATGAAGGTTTAAAAACTGAGTGGTCTTGTACTCTTTCCTGTGTATGACCTAATAATGCCCAGCGACCCCACTCCACACTTTCCTGGAACAGCCTGTCACTGGCCAAGGAGCACTGGACATACCCCACTACATCCTTCCACACCACAGCCTCCCAGGTTATGGTAACCTTGATACAGCTCTTCCTCCATTAACTGGACCAATTTCACTGGTCTTTCAGCACTCACCTCTAACCTAATTCCACATCAGAGATTATTTCTCACATTTAAACTTGTGTCTTGGTACCTTCTTTTCCCACTCAGTGTACTAAGTAAAACATCCACTTCTAAAATAGAAGTTCTTATGAAGCTGCTAGGATTCCGACCTTCCAATTTTAAGGCCTAAAGTGGCACACTAGGTATTCAGAAAAAAGTAATACACCTAGATGAAAAAAGATGGGTTTTAGAACAAAACAACAAAAACAAAACAAACTTTCAACCTTTATAGTTTTTAATTTCTACTTCAGGAACACTAAGCAAGCATACTTTTCCTCCATCACCACTCAATTTAAAACATTTCCTTTCTTGTGTCATTATTTGCCTTTTTCTGGAGGGGCACTGCAACACCAATCTGTATGATCTCTCATTGCAAGGTCGTGGTTTAATTCTGTCGTGTTTCCCCTTCATTGTAGGTAAAATTGGCTCTTGTAGGCTAAGCTCTATAACTTCTATATCCTCCCAAATTCAAACTGACTTAAAAACTTAAAAGTTAGGGATATGGACATAGAATTCTGTCAACTCAGAGCTTTGATAAAAGTCTACCTTGGTTGTCAAAACACCTGAAAACATTTTAATTAAAGTATAAGTGAGCCAGGATGGCTTATGGAGCAGAGCCAGAATTCACACTCAACCAGGGCAGACTCCCTGACTAGTCGGAGGCATTTTGTTAGCTTTTTGCACAAGAAACTTTAAAACAGTAACAGGTTTCTATAGTACTAGTATAGGGTGGCCGGTTTTCCAACCCAGAAAGATGGTTTTTTTTTAATTTTCTTAAGTTGGTATTCAACTAGGTGAGACAGTTTCACATCCCAGTTTCTCGAGGAAAAAAAAAAAAAAAGACTGACTTGAAATAGTTCTATTGTAAATAAGGCACTGTAATATTTCTAAGTAACTCAAGTCAATAAAAGACGAATGCAAGTAAACAGCGTGATTAAAGTTTTAAAGTTAACATTAAGACTAAGCCTGTAGAAGCCTTGATTCTAGACAATGGCAAGGAATGTGAGGGGCGTCGAAGTCCAGAGAGAGCCCAAAGTGGGGCGGGGGGGGGGGTAGGCTTAAAATTCAGAAGTCAGCAAGAGAGGTGGATTCAGAACCCACATGTTGGTGTACTCTGCAAAGTGCTTATACTCCCAGCGCACGGGCAGAAATGGACGGATTAAAACTTCAGCTGGGAGGGAAGGAGGCCCTTCCAAGCAGCTTGAAAAACATCGCCCCTCTGGGGCTCAGTTCTGTTTTTTTTCTGCCTCGCAAAACAGAAGCTGAGCGTGACTTCGCTCCGGAGGCGGGAAGCCAGGCAAGAGGCAGCAGGTAGCGCGAGGCCCCTGGAGGTAGATAAGGTTCTCCTCTTTTGGGAAGGAGGGGGCGGTGGCGTCGGGACGCTGGGAGAGGAGGAGCCTGGGGGGAGCGGAGTGGAAGCGGCGGGAGGTGGAGGGAGGAGGAGAGGGTGAAGGCGCAGCTGGAGGTGAAGGAGCCGGGACCACTCACCCGCGGGTCGCTCGGGTTGGATGGGCCACCACCTCAGGGCCAGCTCGCTCAGCACCACGTCGCAGCTGCTCCTCCCGATCTCGAAGATGCCCCGCAGCAGAGTCTGCCCGGCCGCCGCCTCTGGCTGTAGCCCGGACGCCCACAGCGCCGAGGGCACAGCGGCCGCCGCCGGGGGCGCTTCTTCCTCCGGGCCGCCCTCCAGGGCGCTCACGCGGCCTCCGCGCCTCCCCCGGGGCATGGCGGAGACGCTAGCTGAGCTGGAGCTAGGGGTCTGGGGAGGCCTTTGAGGAGGAAGTGGAGGCCGCAGCAGCCACGGCTCCGGCTGCGTCGGGCGCTGCCACAGCAACCGCGCGCAGGGCAGAGACCCAGGAGGGAGGCGGGGCGGGCAGGCGGGGCCGCCGGGACCCAGTCCTGCACCTCGGCCTGCGGGCCGCGGGTCTCTGCCGCTCACTACAAAAAGATCCACGTCCCGGAAGAGGAAAAGTGTCTCCCTCCGCCAAACTTTACTCTTCGCGGTGATTTAGTGGATTGCGCTACCCACAGCGCTTCTCAAACTTTTACTTAGCCTCTGGGCATCTCGTTAAAATGCACATTCCTACTGAAGCGGTGCGGGATGAGGTCCGGGATACCGTATTTCTAAGAAGCTCGGGGTGATGGCGACGCCCATGTCTTGGTCGGCAGAGCACAGTTCGCGTTGCAAGGGCCTCTGTTTTTTGCATCTCCTTCCCGGTGGGCTCTCTTGGAAAGCGGAGGTCACGCCCACAAGTGTTAGCTGGTTTTTCTCACTTGGTATAAAGCGCGCATTTCCCAAGTGCCCCGAGGGGAAGCCAAAGTCTCGGGTTTGCATCGACCGATTCTCACCTGACAAGCATAGTATTAAAAGAAGATGCCTTATCACCATGAGCACTAACGTATAGAATTATTGAATCACTATATGTACACCCTTAATTATACTGGAATGAAAGGGGAAAAAAAGACAATAAAAAGTGCCTTTGTGCTATCAGTATGGACGGTCCCACTTTCCTCAAGATCTCTCCAAGGCAATCTTGTCTTTGCCTGGATCTGGCACTCCCTGGAGGGAGCTTACAAGCAGCAGGCCTTGTTCTCTTGAAGGCTACCGCTGTAATGCAGTGTTACCTGGAAATGGAGAGGGCCCCGAGGGGTTCATCCATCACTTTCTTCTGGGAGTGGAGAGTCATGAAATTAGCCGATGGTTAATTGGGAAAGCACAGAGAGTCTGGAGGCCAGTGGTTCTCAATCATGGCTGCACATTAGAGTTACCTGGGGAGTTTAAAAAAAAATCCAGATGCCCAGGCTGCACTTGAAGACAATTAAATTGGAATCTCGGGGGATGGGACCCAGCTTCCCTGATGATTCCAGTGCTCAGCTAGGCCTGGGAATCGCTGCTCTGAGCGGTGGATGAACCGGGAGCTGACAATCTGTGACAAGGAAGCAGGGAACAATGGAGTTCTCTGGAAGAGGAGCCGGGTGGGAGGTAAATCAGCAGCCTTTTCATAAGGTCAGAATAATTATATTGAGAAAAAGTTAGGGGCAAGGGACTGAAAGAGCAAATTAAATTCACAGAGTTGTGAATTCTCGTTCCAGGGTGCTCGGGCCTCACCATTGACTTCAGGCTCTTCTCACTCCTGCGCTTGTCCTGGTCACGCTGCAAAGCCAGACGGAAGACCTCGTGGAAGCAGAAGTGTCTCAAGGTTCTCTGCTCAAACTTGGATTTCGGACAAGCCGGGGAGGAAGACTGGAGGCCTGGCCAAATCCCTTTCAGACATAAAGCGCCTGTGTGTCAGTTAAGCTGGGACTCTGACTGTTTAATGCTCTGAAAACAAATACCCAAGCTTCCAAGCAAAGCAGGGAAGAGCCTCTGTTTGATCTGATCCCGGAGAGCTGTTCCTTGGAGCAGAAGTGCAACTGCTTTGAAACCCCATGAAGGCTTCAGGTGGCTCAGCCGAGCCCTCATCAGTGGGGAGGCCCGGGCCCGAGTTGCCCAGTTGCCTGTCCTGGAGTCAGCATCTTGTATTCACAGCTGTCCGACCGTCAGCCCAGAGATCCCTGGCATTTTAAAAGTTCACTGAGAGCCAGGGCAAATAGGCCAAGGCAGTGGCTATTTCTTAGGACCTTTGCAAGTGCCAAGTTGCCATTTTTCAAGATTCATAGGGCCAGACAGTCAAAACAATTGACTTTGCTTCTCTTGAGGATGACAGTAATAGCTGTACTCCATTCTTTCCTCTTGATGGGGGGCGGGGGGTAGTTCTCTGTCCTCAGCATCTAGCTACACAAGCCTCAGGGCCATGGATTTGCATATAATACAGGGTTCCTGGAATGAAGTCACCAGGCCCAATCACTCCCCTGAACCTTAGGCTCTATGTCCAGCTGCCTACCTGACATGACCACTCAGCCATCCAGTAACCATCTGAAACATAATGTAACTAAAACCAAACTCATGATTTTCCATCATAAACCTGTTCCTCCCAGAATGTTCCAAATCTCAGCAAATACTGTTGTCAGAATCCTTGATGTCATTCTTATTTCTTCTCATCGTCTCGGACTCCCATCCAATTCACTGGCAAATCCTGTCAATTCCATCTGCAAAAAAAGACTCCTTTCAGGCTCTTGTCTTCCTAGTCTACACCTCTACACTTCTCACTGGACCACTTCAATAGCCTCCCACCCATTTCTATGATTTCCCCTTTGCCTGTACTCCCTCCTCCAGGCCAGAGTCTATTTTCCACCTGGCAATCACATTGCTCCTTTTAAAAGTAACAAGATCGGGGCGCCTGGGTCGCTCAGTCTCTTAAGCAACTTCCTTCAGCTCGGGTCATGATCCCAGGTCCGGGGATCGAGCCCCGCATTGGACTCCCTGTTCAGCGGGGAGTCTGCTTCTCCCTCTGCCTACTGCTCTGCCTACTTGTACTCTCTATCTGTCAAATAAATAAATTTTTTAAAATTGAAAAAAAATAAATAAAAAAATAAAAGTAACAAGATCGTATCACTCCCCACTCACAAACTTCCCATGATCTCCCATCACTCTTGGAACAAACTCAACATGCTTGGCAAACGTACAAGGCGCTACATAATCAGGGCTCTGGCTACCTCTCCAAGGTCACCTTCTAATACCTTTCCCCTTGTTCCCCCACACAAGCCTCCTTTCTAGTCCTCAAACAGACTGAGACTAGTCCCTTAGAGCATTTGCCTTGCTCTTCCCTCTTTGGAATGCTTTCCCAGCCAGCCAACCAGATGGCTCCCTCCTTCATCTCAATCACTTTGCTGCTTAAAGATCTTCTTCTCTGAGAGAACATTGCTGATTTCCTCCATCATTCACCTTTCTATAACCATGGGTATTAGTTTTTTTGTTTTTGTTTTTTAATACAACCAATTGTAATTTGTAATTTAATTGTTTTTTTTTGTTTTTGTTTTTTAATACAACCAATTGCCCTAAACTTAGTGGCTTAAAACAACACTATGTATTATCTGACATTCCTGAAGCTCAGAAACCTAAACTCTGTTTCACTGGACTAATATGAAGTCATCAATAGGCCTGCATCCCTCTTGGAGGCTCTGGGGAAGAAGTCATTGCCTTGTCTTTTCTAGCTCCTAGAGGTTGCCTGTATTTCTTGGTTCATGCCCCCCCAACTCCCACCTCCATCTTCAAAGCTAGCACCATCGCATCTTCTCTCTGCTTCCATCCTTCCATCTTATGTCTCTGACTTTGCCCTTCTTTCCTCCCTGTTATAAGGATCTTTGTGATTACATTGGATCTATCTGGATAATCATTAACTGTGTTTGCAAAGTCCCCTCTGCAATATAAGGTAACATTTTCACAGGTTCTGGGAATTAAGACATAGACATCTTCAGGGCAGCATTGATCTCTCTACCATCCCCTGCTTTATTTTTCTTTACGTCCCTTATCATTACCTCTTACTCCATTTACTTGTATGTGTATTGTCTAGATAGCCCATTGAATGAGTTAATGCACTTAGCAACCGTGCTGGAATGTAAGAAACACTCAATAAATGTTAAGTGTTGGGACACCTGGGTGGCTCAGTCAGTTAAGCATCTGCCTTCAGCTCAGGTCATGATCCCAGGGTTCCAGGATCCAAGGCCGCATCCATCTCCCTGCTTAGTGGGGAGCCTGCTTCTCACTCTGCCTGTCCCTCTGCCTGTCACTCTGTCTGCTTGTGCGAGAGCTCATTCTCTCTCTCTCTCTGACATATAAATGAATAAATAAATAAACCTTTTTTAAAATGTTAAGAGTTATTATTATTATTATTATTATTGGAATAAAAGCTCCTTGATGTCAGAGAATTTATCTTGTTCTCCCCTGAACTCTCAGTAACTGATACAGCACCTAGCACGCAGTATGTGCTCCAGAAATATCTGTAACAGTAATATACCTCCATAGTTGTTCCCCTTAGTTCCTGAGGCTCAGTTGTTCCATAAGTGATGCATATATCTGATACCCTAATGCATGAAAATTGCTCTCTGAAAATTTTTAGATCGCTTCCTGAACATTGCTTTCCCTGCTTTGACTGAAGCTTGGGCGTTTGTTTTCAGAGCACTAAACAGTAAGAGTCCTAACTCCGCAGGCACTTGGTTGCTTTATGTTTGGAAGGCATTTGACTAGGTCTGGAAACACAGTCTGCACCCCTGGTTTTTGTTGTTGTGGGTTTTTTTGGTTTTTTGTTTGGTTTTGTTTTGTTTTTAGAAATTCACATCTGAGCAGAAGACCTTGGAAAACTCTCTGCTTTTAACATTGTTTTCAGGAGGTTATTAAGTATCTGAGAGATTTAGGCCTAATGGGACAGTCTCCTAAGTCAGGGACCCCTTCTCAGTTCTACAGATGGAGGCAGGTGAAATTACAGCCAACCGAGACATCCAGATCTACCGCATCGAGGACAGAGGACAGGGAATTCTAAGGCCTGAATTTTGGCCAGTGGATAATCCTAGATCACAACCTTTGATCGCCCACAGGCTCTGCTGGCTTCAAAGTTTGATGTTGGTGAGCATAAATGAGTACCAGTGTTATCAAATTACCATCAACACAACCTTTTTCAAACTCTAGCTTACTTTAGAGAGTATTTTTTACTAAGGACTGCTTGTTGCAGGTAGACTCAAATCCAAATGTTCACCATGACCTATGAGATGCCTTGTGACCCGCCTCCTCCCCTCCCACTCACATTCTATCTCCTATCATCATTCTTCCCTCCATGCTTCCTACGCTTATGTCTAACCACATTGGCCTTCTTCCCATTCTTCAAATAAACCAAGTTTCTTCTTCATTCAAGGCCTCTGCTGTTGTAATTTACTCAGTGTGGAACCATCTTTACGATAGCATGGCTTTTTGGGGTGCCCAGATCAACTTCATGTCACCTTCTCAGAGGGTCTTCCCTGGCCAATCAGAAGTTCACCCTTACTCAAGCTTATTTTCCTCTTTACCTTCCCACTATCCAGATGTATGTCATTGCTTTATTTGCCTACTTCTTTCTTGTCTGTCTCCCCTGTCCTATCAGATGGGTACCTCAATGACAGCAGTGACCTGGTCTGCTGCCTTATGGTTATGTCTCTTATGCCTAGAACAGGACCTTTAGAAGAACAGATGCTGAATAGATGTTCGCTGAATCCATGAAGAAAT
This sequence comes from Lontra canadensis, assembly GCF_010015895.1. NCBI lineage: Eukaryota > Metazoa > Chordata > Mammalia > Carnivora > Mustelidae > Lontra > Lontra canadensis. The sequence goes on from NW_022631005.1 coordinate 6,417,577, forward strand.
AAATTAACTTTTTAAATTGAGTTCTTGTATTAATTTTTTAAATCATTGAATATATTATATCACATAGATGAGGAAAAAAGAAAAATTTTGACATATTTAATTTCTCCATATCGATATATATTTTAGGTGAAATGAGCTTTAGTTATGTCCAACTTTCAGTCATTTCTAATACAAAATGTGCACCTTCTCCTGGGGTCTGCCTCCCTCTCATCCTGAGTGGAGATTTTGTCAGAATGCTCTTGCTACCCTAGTTCTTGCTGCCTAAAATATAGAGAGCAATGTGCCTTTGCAAAAATTATAGAATCAGATGCAAAGTCCAGGACCTCATAGATGAGGATTTTTGGATGTATGCCTCTTATTCTGGGAAACTGTGAACTAAGATTACGAGTTATCTGCCCCCACACATCAACACACGATGGTGAGACAAGCAGAAAATAACCACAGAAAGTGCTCCCATTGGAAAACGGAGGCGGCGGCAGGGGGCGGGGCGGGGGTACAAGATAGAAAGCACATCGAAGTCACTTGTTCAGAGCAATTCTGAGATGCAAGCAGGCATGTGTTGCTAGCTCCAGAGACTCAGAAAGAGAATGTTCCTTATCCCGCATGCAGTTCTGCTCCCTAGGAGCGGTTCCTTAATTCACTGTTCTCAGCAGCTCTTCGCTTCAGCCTCTGGGATTTTGGTCCTGCCCTTTATACCATTTTTCTTTTCAACAGGAAACTGACCATGATGATGGCTGAGGAGGTTTTCAGCCTTTTTTCTTTCCAAGAGGCTTCTTTTAATTTTGAACTTTTAGTTCAAATGGGTATAACTCCTTTAGAAACTATGTAAGCTTTCTATATGTAGTTCACTTATATATGTCATATATGATATGTAATATTTGTCTATCCCTTATATATAGACATGTATATAACTATATGTATACATACCTGTGTGTGTGTGTGTGTGTGTGTGTGTGTATAAAATCATTTTATATCATATTATACAAAAGCCATTCCCACAAATCTCTTTGAGACTGTCTTCTCTATACTTTAGACTCCAAGTCAGGATATTGGGGTATAATGCTTCAGTTGTTTTTAGAAGTACTTTTGTGTAGGTATACTGTGTCTTCCAACCATACCTTTGATTAGGATTTGACCTGAAGGCTTGTTTAACTGGAAGCAGCCTACATTTTGTCTTTAATTTGAGGCCACTTCTTGCTTTTAGGATTTTTTTTTTTTTTTTTTGCCAGAGGGTCTGGGTCTGTCCTGGGCCTTCTCTAGTTCTCCTAAATTATGCTTGCTCATCAACCTCTTAGAAGACCCTCAAAGAAGCCAAATAACACTTGTGATATTCTGCCAAACAAATACAAAAAGAAAAGAAAAAAATTAAAAACAAGGTAGCATCCCAGATCTATAAAAACTGAAACTTCTGATTAATTGAATACCTTCAGAAGATATAATCAGTAACTGGTATTTTGAGCAACGAAACGAGTCAGATAAGGAGATGTGTGGCCCTATACAACTAAGGTTGGTGCTTTAGCCCTGGGTTTTAAGCTCACAAGGGGATCTCTGGCTCAAGGCTCTAAATGACGTGGGAAAGGTAGGTAGAACTTTTAGAGGTCATGACACTTAAATTCATTTGGACTATATAATTAAAAAAAAACTATGTAATGTTACATGTCATAGAATTATGTGTTAAATGAGTGAAATATTATTTGTGAAATAAGAAAATGTTATCTTTCTTTTTTCAGAGGTCTATTAGTATACCCGCTGCCCCCACATATCAAATAAGCATGGTATTTTTTACATGAAGAATAAATAGTAATTTATAGTTCATGATTTTATAAATTCTAGGATAAGAATTTTAAACAAAATTAGATTATTAGGTAGGCCCACTCACACTAAATCTACACATCGCTTTAATAATTCATGTGAATAAAAGCCAATAAAACTTTAACATAATTCAGATGCTTATGAAATAGCTATAATTTGTCAGCTTGTTCAAATATCAAACCTGGAATTAACTGAAATAAGCTGGTTGTTACATATTGCATCACTAAAACTTCATATAGTATTTTCATAAGAATTCAAATGAACTCTCCTATATTTATGCATATTTAACATACCAATTTACTGTAGCCTTCAGCATGTATATTAGCTTCCTAGGACTGCTATACCAAGTTAGCTCAAACTGCATGGCTTTAAATAACAGAAAACTATTGCTCACAGTGGTAGAGACCAGAAGTCCGAAATTAAAGCATCTGCAGAGTTGGTTCCTTCTTGGGGACTTAGAGGGAAGCTCTGTTTCATGCTGCTTTTCTAGCTTCCAGGGATTGTCAGCAATTCTTGCACATCTTGGTGTATAGAAATGTCAGTCTGGTCTCTCCCTGTATCTCCATTTTCCCTGTGTGCTCTGTCTGCGTATTCTGTCCTCTCCTAATAAAGACATCAGTCCCCTTCCTGAACCACCATTCTAATCCAGTGTGACCTCATCTTAATTTACATCCTACATATTAGGATGTGTTATTTAGACACTATATCCAAATAAGATCGCACTCTGAGGTTCTGGCTGAACATGAATTTTTGGGAGTTGGGGGAAGGCACTATTTAACTCAGTTCAATACATAGAGAGAATATATATATATATATATATATATATATATATATAATGTATTTTAAGTAAGATAAGTGGATTTTTAGTTAATTAGGCAAAATGAAACCTTGGGAAGCAAAAGATCCTATTTTTTAATATTTTAATATGTTAGTCAGAGTCAAGGGAGCATGAAAATGCAGTTTCTATAACCAAATATCTCATGTTGGAATTTAAAGTTATCCAAATAAGCAGCCTTGCCTCTGTTAACTAAGAAATTCTTTTAGTAAAGAAATATTTTGATAAAGAACCCTACTTAGATTCCAGTTATAATTTACAAGCATTTGTGACTATTGTTTACCATGTATTTAATCACCAGCTGGAATAAAGTTTACTCAGGATCTAGCCGGGACAAGTGAAGTTAACCCAACTCTCCTTTCTAGAATGCTCATGTTATCCTTGATAGTCTTGGATGTGAATGTCACCTTGTCACATACCTGCAACCTACCACAGATTATAAATTTATAATATCCTGCTATGAGTAGACAAGCACTACAGTTGTTAGTGACACCAGTGGTAAGGAATTAACAGTTTCCCAAGCATTGTAACACCCCTTCATTGATGTCACCAAAAGTGGAGATGATCTTCGGACATCATTCAGAGAGAACACTAAAGAAATACTGTTGATGTGTTAGGTTTACACAGTGAACATTTTGAAGTAGAAATTATTGGTTAGGTAATTCATCAGCATTTATCTCAACCAATAGCACATACTGTACATAAATATCATGACGATAAAGAACATTAGTTACCCTTCAATTTTCAGTGATTTTAAATTAAATCATCTTCCAAGAATACTGATCCTTTGATGTTTCTGGTCTGTAAGTACCTCTACTAATAATTTATGTGTCATGCTAAAATACATACCTGGTGTTCTGACAACAATCACTCTATGTTTTTCTTCTATTGTGTTGCATTGCCAAAGAAGATCATATCCCCCACAAACTTGCCACTTTTCTATTCTAATTGATATTTTGGAGGAAGATGAATGTAACTAACAACTATTGTGATGATACAGTACTCTTTTATGTTGTAGATTTCTATATCTGAGCTATCATCTACCTAGGGGTGACCAGTTTTACTTTCTAATTTGTTGAATGCTGCTCAAATTCTCAAACTCATTGAGGGCCTACATACATAGTCCTTATGTGTGCTCTAATCTAAATTCTTCAGTGATGATAAGGAAGTTTGGGACAATTTTATATAACACTAACAATAGAACAAGAACAGTTGCTGAAAGAATGATGAATAGAAAGGAAAACAGTAACATGCATTCACGTTCTTAAGGAATGTAAAAAAAATAAGGCAGAATCTGGAAAGAACCTATAATATTTTGATCCCTCATTTATTACAGTTCCAAATCATACTTTAAAAATTGATAGTAAATAAAAAGAAAGAACTGATCAATCATGATTTTTATCCTCAAAAAGAGTGGGAGAAAGGTGTTTGGTACCATGTTATAAGAAATTAGTGTCAAGGGAGGCTCAGTCGGTTAATGTCTGACTTTGGCTCAGGTCATGATCCCAAGTGCTAGGATGGAGCCCCATGTCAGGAATCCCTGCTCAGTGGGGAGCCTGCTTCTCCCTCTTCCTGACACACATACTCTCTCTCTCTGAAAAATAAATAAACAAATAAAATCTTTATCTTTTTAAAAATGAAACTAGTGTCAATTTTTCTCTTTTCCTTGAATTAATGCTTATAAATTTCACTGAGCTGAGAATCATTTGTGGTCCATTCCCATTCTCAGCTGACTCGATTTATAACACAACTTTAGCATTAGATTAGTGCGGTTTGTTCTTCTTGGAATGTTGATATTTATTGAGGATCTTCTAGATCTAAGTACCAGAGAAACAGCAAATAAGAAACAGGTTTCTGTTCTTATGAAGCTCACATTCTACAGGGGGAGTTAGATAATGCAAAAGTAAGTGATATAAATAAGTAAGCAAGATAAAAGCTCTGGAAAAGGGAGGGTGCAATATAATTTTGATTTTGCTAAGGTTGAAAGTGGTTGCTGCTTTAGATGGGGATCTGAGGAAGTGGCATTTGAACCAGAACTTGAATGAACAAAGGAAACCAAGTATCTAGGTAACCCAGCTTCCTGCAATTCCTTCATCTGTAAAATAAGGCACAGGGCTGCTTTGGTTATGAAATGTGTAAATGAACAGAGAGCACTTAGCACCTACCTAGTAAGTGTGTGAGGCCATCTTCCTAGAGGTGTGTCTTTAAGGCATCAAAGCCTACAGTAGGGTTAGCTTTTAATCTTGTTAACGGCAAAGTAAGTTACCAGTTTCCCCATAGATGTGAGATTAAACTTACTCTCCGATCTCTAGATGTTATTTTACAAGTGGATCCATCCCTTTGGATTGCTCTATACCTGGGAATCTACAAAAGTGATTATTGTCACTCTCCACTTACCTCTCTATCAGTTGGGCAAATAGCACAGCAACGTTTAGATGGCCAAATCCACATTTATTGTATCTGAAGATTTAGTCCAGCATTTGCATAATACTCTGCATTTTAAGATATTTTAAAATTTGCAATTTAAACAGAAGTCCCCAGAGGCTGGGGCCTTGTCAATGCCACTAGTTTGGTTATGCAGCTAATTCCATCAGAGTCATCGAACAAAGTGTTAGTGTGTGTGAAGAGTCTGTGAGTCAATTGCCAGTACAAAATTCTTCCTGACATGGGAAGGCAGATGATCTCAACTTTTGAGTGCATACAGTGCAGATTTCTAGTTGAATGGTTCTTGACAATAGTGTCCTCTGAAACATAATGCCTGGCCAAGAGCCAATGATTATGCCACCATACAAATCACTGTGTATCTGACGCCAGAATGCCTCTGTGCAATGGTAGCAACAAGAGTTCTCAGTCCTGGTGTTCCACAAGATGTTGCATTGGCTCTTTTATTCTTTATCAGACCCTGGAATTAAAGATTTTATTTAGATAGTTTTTAGGAAATAAGTGGTGGTGGAGGGAGAGGAAAAGGGAAGAGAGGAGGCTTTAGTGTAGTTTAAGAACAGCTTTGCTGTTTTATAATTCCCATTAGGACAAAATTAGTCCACATTTGAAGCCTAGTTTTATTAATTGTTGGATAGATATTTTCACTTTAAATCTCTTGTTTAATTATAGAACTAAAACAGCTTGCTTCAAACTGCTAGCTAATGATCCAGATATCATTTTAGTAATTGCTAGCTTCTTTCAGAAATGCATTAATTTTGTAAGAATTATAGACTTTCAAATGTAAAAAACATAGGGTGTTTTAAGATTAATACATCAGAACACTCATAATTTGTTGCAAATGTTATTTTACTGTATCATATGATAAATCTAAAATTATCAGAACATTCTTAAGATATTTTAATTCTTTAATTTGCATTTAATTGTATTTTTTAGGATTAAAAGTAGGTAGATCATACTGTATGAATGCAGTTGGTGATGTAAATGAAATCTAAGTTATGCAGTGTTCTATTCAAAGGGAATTATGCACTGGTTAAAATATTTAGCCAAATTTCATCTCCCACTATAAAACTGATTACTGATTTTTAAATACCAGTTTTTTTTTTCTGGAAATAACTCTTTAGTGCATTTTCACATTAGATAAGTAGATCTAAGCTTTGTATTTGATAGGAATAGTAATTGTCCACATAGAACCCTAAATGTTACTCATAACAAACAATATACAACAACACTAAAAAATATATTTTTTCGAATGAAATCAAAGTTGTCAATGTTTCTTCTTTTTGGTTGGTTTTTGACACAGTAAAACATTTTCTTTTCTTATTAGCTAGATATAGGTATTAGCAAATTATAAAAACCTAGTCTCTCTTAAATATTGGTGGCAATTCAAGAAGAAAAGAAAAAGATAATTGAAAAGGTTTCTTGTGGTTTGAAAATGCCTTCCAAATATTCATTAAACATTTAAGTGAGTAAATTTGTAGAATATGTTTCTGACATTGGCACTGGTTCTGTGGTATTTCTCTGATCAGATGGAAGTGCTGTGTGTTATGCAGAGTGCATTCAGTTCATCCATGCATAAACAATATCATTTTCATAAATTAAAACCTCCCCTGCAGAAGGAACATCTGTGCCTGCCTTTGAATAAAAGATGGTGGCATGTGAGTTACTCCTTGACTGACTGAAAGAATCCTTATGTTTTCGAATGAAGTTATAGAGGCAAAATGAAAGGGGCAAAAACAATCTAACTTAAGAGCCTGCACTTCTACTTTACAAAAAAAGAAAAAATCCACAATATACATTTCCTTGCTTGGTGTTTCAAAAGCTGGAATCCTTAAAATGCATTCTTTTATTATTTCTTCTGTTTACTACAGCAAGAGTTTTTAGTTTGAATGAAGATGTATAATATTAATTATAGGTGAAATTAAGCTGCTGAATAGATCACATCAGATCTGAATGTTCACTTCATGTCCCGTAGGCTGAAAGGCTGGCAATGTTCAGATATCCTATCAGTATTACATCTCTTAAAGTAAGAACAGTGAGAGCAATCCTAGAAGCAACAGCTTGATTTCAAAATAACAACTCTGATTCACTTGGAATGAGATTACTGCATTTTGGATAAAGTTGAGACTAACTTAAGAGCATTTCTGTCATCTGATGAAGGCTGATGGAAAACATGTTAAAATGATATATTTTAAATTGAACTCAAACATTTTTTAATGTTGAAATATTCCTTACTGCTACTGTCACAGCTTGACATAGCCCCATTGGCAATGTTATTAGTATGGCTAATTGTTCCTGTCCATTAGATTACTCACATTTTTCTGGAGCAGTTTGCTAAATGAGGTCAGCTTTCTGGAACCCCTAAATCACCAATGAGAAGGAGATTAAAGGAACAAGCTTGGGAAGAGAGGTAGCCATCCAATGTGGCATCCGAATCAGAGGAGGAACAATGGACTTACTAATGACAGTAATCAGAGCACCGTGGTAGAGCCAGGACACAAGTGCCAAAGTGTTATTCCCTGGGAAGCATTCCTGTCAGTCAGTACATCCAGACGAAGAGAAATGCCAAACTTTGTTTTTGGTGGATTTAACAATGGACAGAGTCATCTGTAAGTTTTCCACAGAAATCTATTTAATGTTCCAAAAAGGGAAGGGACACAATTGTACCATCTTAAAATATATTACATTACACATAGTATGTTCTTGAGTACAAATAACTCACTACATTTTCTCCTGGAAATCATCACAAGAGGTTCATAAGGAAATTACAAAATGCTACTTCTTGGATTCTTTAAATTAATTAAATCATTTCCCCTGGCATTTTCTAAAGGTACATAACTTTCTTTGCGGATAGTACTGGTTTGCAAACCAGTACTATATTGTATAGTACTATTGTATAATACATGTTTGCCAAGTGCAATGGTACTTTATGATAGTACTGATATTCAATTCTGTTCAGGAAAATGCACAGATAACAATGCACTAAGAAAATGGCAAAGTTTTCTCATATATTTTTAAATGTATAGACAAACTAAGCTAGGGCACTTGTTTGTGTCTGCTTATTAATAATTAACTAAATATCCCCTTTTTTAAAAAAATGGAAAAAACATAATCATTTAAAAGAATAAAAATCAAAAAGCTAAAAAAAGAAGACACTTAAAACAAAGAAAAACAAACTCAACTGTTTGTTTTCCCATCCCCCACCCCCCCGCCTCATATTCCATGTAATGAAATATGAGTTAGGTTCTTTCATTATCTATGAAGAGCTGGTGACTCCCTAATCAAGATATACAGACTAAAGAGTATGCTAAAGTAAACTTTTGTCTTTTATTTTACTCTACATTTAGCATTTAGTATTTTTTAATTCAGCAAATAAAGCAACTATTCTGCTTAAGAATTATACTTAAAAATCACTTTAAGAAGAAATGCAACAATTGGTCAGATTTTCAATACTATTTTATTGCAACTGTATGAGTGTTTTCTAAATTGTGCATTACACCATAATATACAGGATTACAAACAAGATTACAGTACAGATTGATTCCAGTGGTACCAGTATCACATCTCAAACAGCACTTATTCTGGACTGCATTTTACATGCAATAGCTATTGTTCTAATTATGAATTAAATGGTTTGAATTTATTTAAGCTACTGTACTAATTGACTACAATAGGTATAAATCCCAACATTAACAACCTGATTAGATTTAGGCTCAGATTTATTACATGAATATATGACAAACCACCATTTGTGTGACTATGTATAAAATCATGCATTTATATTTTCTGGGAAGATCAATAGCTTCAGATTCTCTGTAAAATCATGGAATGCAAAGGAGTAAAAGACTAAAAAGAAACAGTGCAAATTGTATGTGATAGTCAAGCAGCTTTTGATTTAAAGAAGGGTATGTTGGCATTTGTTTATAATATGTATATACAAGCTTGTGCAAGTAATGTGTTGAATTGATATGTTTTGATAGGGACTACATCTCTCTTTTTTTTTAATCCTCTTAAGAGTTATGGATCTGGTTTTCATTTTAAGGAGAAGGAAAGACTTTAAAGTGAAATGAATTGCTCAAATTGTGCAATTTTTTTTACAATTAGAGAGGAAAGAAGTGCTAAGGCAACACAATAACTTTCTAAGCACTTTTCTGCTGGTTTAAATTAGTTAAATTATTTTGTATAAATTAGATATAATTCTACTTTTCTGATATGTATAAAAATTGATGAAGCTGCATGGTTTTAAAATAGGAAATCCACATTATAAAAAGTCATTAAAAATTCTGTACAAAATCACAACAAAATAATTCAGCATGGGAAAGGTAACAAGTAGTAAAATGCTGGTTGAAAAATATATATTTATATATATTTTAATTGGCCCATTACTAGTTTAAAAATTGCATAGATCCTAATTATTGCTTGTGATTTTGTTATCCCGATCTGATAATTAATATGATCCGAATACAGCTACACCAAATTTGTGGTGCATTTTTTAACTGTATTACTTTTTTTAAAATAGAAGAGCTATAGAAAATAATACATAAGGTGAACAGGAACTTTGATCCCCTGTTTCTTCCAAAGGCAGTAACGACAATAAATACATATATCACTTGAAGCTTGGAGTATTTGCACTTTGCAGCAATAGTACCCAAAGTGCTGCCTTTTGTAAACACCACAGTCACTGTAAGCACAGTGGGTACGTTTCCCGGGGATGGTGAAACTGACATGCCTCTAATCATGAAAGATGGCATTGAGCTGGGCACTCATGACTCGCTCATGATGTGAATGGCTATCGAAGGACATGATATTGTCTATAGGGATCTCACAGCGAGGGGCAGTGGCGCCCGAGAAGATTGATCCGTGGCTTTGGGCCCCTGCCAAGGTCGCTGCAGGATAGTGCATGGTAAAGGCATAATTTTTCTCAAACTCCGCGGACGGTTCGTGTTTGAAAGAGAAGTTGCCATTGATACTGAGCGGCGGGCTGAGGGGTCCGTCAAAGGAAGGGCTGGTGCAATCAGTCAGGGGGCTTTCAAAGAAGGGCTCGAGCGCAGCGCTGTAGGCGTGCGGCGGCGGCTTAACGTGGAAGACGTGGGAGCTGTCCATGGTACCGTAGGGCGGACTGGGCAGCCCCGGCGACTGGTAAGAGTAGGGGTGCACAGGGAAAGAAGCGCTGGCGGTAGGCAGGTGCGGAGGCATGTCCTGGTTCTGCTCAGGCAGAAAAGTCCGAGGATTAAGCTGCAGGCAGCCGGCAACCAGGTTGGTGGTGGGCTGGGATAAGCCCTTGCAGAGAGTCTGTACGAAGGAAACCAGATCAGGGCTTTTGCCCGAACGCAGGATCTCTGACAGAGCCCAGATGTAGTTCTTGGCCAGGCGCAGCGTCTCGATTTTGGACAGCTTCTGCGTCTTGGAATAGCAGGGCACCACCTTGCGCAGGTTGTCCAGAGCCGCATTTAGCCCGTGCATGCGGTTCCGTTCCCGGGCGTTGGCCTTCATGCGCCTTAGCTTAAAACGCTCCAGGCGCGCCTTGGTCATCTTCTTCTTTTTGGGACCCCGTCTCTTGGGCTTTTGATCGTCGTCTTCCTCTTCCTCTTCTTCCTCCTCTTCCAGATCCTCGTCTTCGTCCTCCTCCTCTGCCCCGTTTCTCAGTGAGTCCTCTTCCGCGTTCATCGCTTCGAGGTCGTCCTCCTTCTTGTCTGCCTCGTGCTCCTCGTCCTGAGAACTGAGACATTCGTCTGTCCAGCTGGGAGGACCCTGGGGCTGAGGCTCGCCCATCAGCCCGCTCTCGCTGTATGATTTGGTCATGTTTCGGTTTCCTACATTCAACAGGGGTGGGGGAGAGGAACAGAAAGAAAAGGAGGAAAACGCTACATTCAAAAACTACCTAAGCCTCAGCTCCCACTCCCTAACCTTGTAGAAATGCACGTGAGGAGAAGTACCAGCTCACTACAAAATGGATGCCCCTAAGAAAAAGTTAAATGCTGTGTTTTATAATGGCGCGCGCGTGTCCCGCTGACACATAGGAGACAGGGCAGGGCTGGAGGCGGGGGAGAGAGTAAATATGTGTATATGTACACTCCTGTGTGTGTGTTTCCTAGTGGTTGATGAAAGTGTGTTTATGGTGATTATGTGACAGAATAATATGCGTGAAAATGAGCATACATTTCGACTACTTCATGTTTGTTGTTTGTTTTTTTTTTTTTTTCCTGACTACCTCACATTTATCTGCATGAGTTCAAAGTCACTTCGCAACTCCACAAAAAATGAGGAGTTTGAAAATCCCAATTTTATTTGTTCCCTTCTCTGCCCTGGCTTCTTGTACTTAGCGATTACAGTTGAAGAGCCCTTACGTAATTTACTAACGGTGGCAGTGATTTTTAAGAAGATTATACTAACTGGAGATTGAAGAGCAAATGCTTGGCGGAGAAAAAGTAGTATCCACCAAATTATTTCACCATTAACGAAACATTTGGCAACAAAAGTGGTCCGGGGTCTCCATCCCACCCTCTCCTTTTTTTTCTCGCCTCCCACCACAGTCCCTCTGCTGAATTTCCACCTTCTACAAAAGCTCTGGCTACATGACCAGGGCTGAGGGCACGGCGCAGAGCGCCCTTCCACGCACTTGGGATCAGGTGCGGAAGGCTCCTCTCTAATAAACAGCCCATTGAAAGAGCTGCCCGCTCTTTATTGGGGCTTTTCAAACTTCGCCTCAAACCTCTTTTTAAAAGAATGAGTAATTATAATGGTCGGCGATTGGCAATAGAGAAGTTGCCGCTTCTAATAAAGAAAATAAAAAGCCTTTAGTGAGACAACTGAATTTCTGGCTTTTGCAGTGGCTGCTGGAGACTTGGCAGCCTCTGGAGCAGTAACAGGTAGCAGGAGTTGGTTCCTCTCTCCTCCACACTCCTCCCCTCCCCCCTAACTAAACTATCTGTCAACGGGATTTTTTTCCCCCGGGGTGTATATACTCCGGCTATCAAATATCCCTTTTACTCACTGAAAAAATAAGTTGGCACTTCCAATGTGCATAAAATAGATGCACACAAAACAAATCTTGGTATCAGGGCTTTTCTTTTTTCTTTTTCCTTAACTGGAAGAAGTGAGAAAGTGAACTAGTTATTTGCTTTCATGACTTTGAAATCACCACTAGCAAATAATCAGAGTTACTGTGCATTATTTTAAAAATCCAAAGATGCTCCTATAATTTCTCCCCTCCTCAAAACCAATATACTAAAACATTTTATTTTTTTTTAATCAGAAAACCTGCGGTGGTTATTTGAGTGATGCGAGTCGAAATGTGTGCGTATTTGCCTGCAATCATAAGGAGGAGTGCCTGTTTCAATACACATACACACGCTCTAAAACGCACACATTCAGAATATGTGTAGGTATATCCGGTCTTCAATTACTGCTTTTATTCTCAGGCAAAAATGAAAGAATTGTAATTACCTGCAGTTGTTAGTAGGTCCTGAGCAGTGATGGTCTCATAACCCTGGGGCCTCCGGATGTCGTGCCTTCTGCGTGGGGCGAATTCCTCGTTTCCCGGTCGGGCGGGCGCTCAGGTTATATAGGCGGGTTGGTGATGCTGAGCGCAGGCGGGGCCGGGAGCGGAGCGGCTAGCAGGTCCTTGCGCCCGGCGCCTGCGCACGCGTCCAGGCTGAGCGCTCCCTTCGCCCTCCCCCACCACCCGCCCCTTGAGCATTGCTGCTCTCCCACCCTCCTCCGACTCCAGCTCCCCTAGCCCCCACGCCTACCCCCGCCCCATCTCCTTCCTCCCCGGCATGCGCCATATGGTCTTCCCGGTCCAGCCAGGAGCCGGGGACCACGTGACCTGCCCATTTGTATGCCGCGGAGCGCTCCATTCCGGCCCCTTTGTGGCCAGAAGAAAGTGGCCCATCTGTCGCCAGTTAGAGACTCCGCGGACCTGTTTTTACCCGCAGGAGAGATTAACCCTTTCGGGCGGCAGAAGGGAGAGGGGGCAAGGGGGGAGGAGAATTGAGGGAAGGGAGCGGGAAAGCTAACGTTGACTGCGTTTAGATCAGAGTGAGTGGCCCGCGTTGGGGCGGGAAGTAGGGCAGAGGTGAAGGAGGCAGCAGCGTGGAGACTGAGGCGTGCAGGGAAGCGTCCTAACTCCGTTGGATGTCTCCTCCAGGCTTTGGTCTCCAGAGCACCAAGACTTTCTGCCCTCTCTGAGTCGTCCATCTCTGGGTTTCCTCCTCTTGGCAGACACTTTGCTTATTGGCGCCAAAGGGTGGCTTCTCCTCATCTCCACCGAACCTTTAAGAAAACATATACTCCATGTAAAAACGGCTTCATCTGTAAACTCAGCTTTGATGCTAGTTCTTTAGCCTCCTTAATTGTATCGTCCACTCCCACTCTCTACAGTCCAGAAATTTTGTACCAGTCTACCACCAGTCTACCACTCTACCCCACCATACATAATGCAACTCGGTGTACCCCCACCTTCAGCTACCCCTGTTCCTAAAGACTTCCCCACAGAAGTCCTGGCCCTTGGCGCAGGTTAGTCCACACGCTCAGGCCGTGGCTCCTTCCGCCTCAGAGCTCTGTGTGTGAAAGCTGGGGCACTCCTTTGATGCTTGGATTCTGCCTCTTTGCCAAGGCCATTGGATTGTTGCAAAGGATGCCCTCATCTGATGCCCCTTGTTCCTTGCCATAGGCTGGCATTCCACCCTCTCAGGCCTGTGAGTGGGTACTTAGTTCAGACAAGCCTTCTCAATAGGAGGATGCAACCGGCCTATGCTAAATGAGTCTTTTCATTCCTCTTTCAAAAAAGAACTGTAACACAACTCTGGAAGGGGTTAATGGCCATGACTCCTCTATACCTCAAAGACACTGTCTTGATGCGACCTCCACCTTGTCCATCAAACAAAGATCATAGAGATTCCTGACTAATTCTGAAGGAGCTATATTTGTGTTTGAATGGTGATTCTTTATTCATTCCTACCAAGGCAGATTTTAGTCATATATCCCATCTTTTCCATTCCTTCTCCACCAACTTCTTCTCTAATCCTCCATTAACTAACACCTTATCCCTCCCAGACCCATCGCCCCTTCAAATGAATGCCTCGAACTTGGATTGTTTATTTAAAGGCAATCGTTCTAAAAGCCCCTCAAGTTTGCAAACAATGTCAGGGTTGAGCAGCAGAAGCTAGGTGCCTCTGGGAACTGGAGGGGCGATGCAGTGGAGAGGGGAAGAGGGTTCTAACAAGATCACTGGTGTCTGGAAGGTGGTGGTTGCAACCTTCCCCGTCCACTGAAAGCATGACGTGAATTATGCTGAGTTTCCAAGACCAGAGCTGTAAGGAGATTGTGCTCTTCTGCGTTCACTTGTCAGTGTACAAAGAGCACAGAAGAATGTCAAATAATTCACCTCAGAACCTAGTCTCATTATTTACCCCTGCACCGTCTGTATTATCAGTGATGGGTTAAAACTCAAGGGGCTTGGAAGTTAAGGCGGGTCCACAACTCGCAGGTCTGAGGACACTTGCTGCAGGGCGGACCAAGTGCTCCCCACTCTCCAGGCAGCCGCCCCACAGGCTAGCTCACCATGCGGCTACTGGCTCCCTGGCTCTCCCTTCTTGGTCTTAGATGAGCTTTAGGGGAAAACGTTAGGGGCGAATGGAAGAGACGACCCCAGCTGCCCAAAGACCCGGGGATGACCTGGGGGATCCCTCCTTTCCAGGGAAGCACAAACCTCCTCAGTTTGCGACATCCTGTGGAATAGAGGAGATTCTTGTGGAACCAAATGTTCCAGGGCAGAAAAGGACTGAGTGTTTCGCCACCCGATACTCAAATGCGCAAAGTGCAGAAATTAGTAGACCCGTTCTTTCCCTTTCCTTCTAATAAATTCACCCCTAATCCAGTGCTTGGGATTTATACAAAGAAAAGGCCACTCCGGGACGTTCCAGAGACCTGGCGAGGTTCGGTCTCACTGGCTCTTAATGAGCCTCACGGCCCACAAGAGCTTGGGAGCAAA
This sequence comes from Lontra canadensis, assembly GCF_010015895.1. Classification (NCBI taxonomy): domain Eukaryota; kingdom Metazoa; phylum Chordata; class Mammalia; order Carnivora; family Mustelidae; genus Lontra; species Lontra canadensis. The sequence goes on from NW_022631005.1 coordinate 6,432,657, forward strand.
CCCTCCTCTGCGCGGGGAATGTCAATCCCCCAGCGAGGGAATCTTGGCGCCGAGAGAGCCCAGGCTGGACCTCCCGAGGCGGCAGCCGAGTAGTCGGGCGGGGAGGCGAGAAGTACAAACTAGACCTAGATTGAGGCGCTTATTATTGAGAGAGACGGGGCGAGAAAGTGAGGCCAGACTACAGTGGTGGCGTTAACGCTGGAAGAGGATCTCCTGTCGGCGCTGTGGGGCTCGGTAGGAGGCACAGTCGCCGCCCCCGGCTTCTTATTTTCCTCTCCCTCTTTGGACTTTGTTTCGACAGTTGCACACTTTTCCCCTCCCGATTGCCTAAATTCTCGCCCTTTCCCTCTGCCCGCGCTGCCAGTTAGCGGTACTCCTCCAGCTCCAGTCCCCACTGGGCGCTGCAGGCTGCTGAGCGGCACGCGAACCGCACGCGCGGGTAACAAAAGCGGCTTTCATGACTCACTGCCCTCGAGCAATGCCCCAAATCTGTCGCCCCCCGGGTCCCCGCTTGGAGCGCGCGGCGCGGGCCGGGAGGTCCCGGCCGTTAAAGCAGCAGCAGGAGCGCCGGCGGGAAGGGGGGCGGGAGGAGGCGTGTGGCCGAGGTGGGGAGAAGGGAGTGTGGCCTGGGCAGGGAGATTGGGGGGGAGGGGGGCGTGTGGCACTGTGTATGGGGCGGGGGGAGGCGAGATGGAGGCGTGTGGTCGGGATGTAAGGAGTGGGAAGGGTGTAGCTGGCGGCGCGGGTGGGGGTGGGATGTTCGACGCATTCACCGGGCCTAGATAAAGAGCAGGGGCAGGGCCGGCGTCCCTGGCAGTGACCTGTTTCTCGCGGAAACAGATGCTTGCTTTTGCAAAGGGAGGCTTGCGTTCAGTGAAAGAATCAAGTGTAGCCCGGGTGGCCCCACCGACCTTGAGCGGCTCCCGCGTCCTCTCCCAGCGCATCCCAGGAGGGGGGTGTCCTGGCCTCATCCTGTTCCAGAAGCGGGAGGTGGTAGGAGGCTTCGGGGCGGGTGACACCGTAGGACGCTGGGGGCCGAAGAAGTCTAGGGCCAGAAAGCTGTAGGTAGGTATTTCATAGGCCCGGCAGCTCAGGGGCCTTTGGGAAGCCAGAGGGGAATGCTATGGGTTCCCCCCAACTTCGCCTACGAAGCGCCAGGTTTGCGCCTACGCCTCCGGGGAGGCCGCTGGGCGCCCAGGTCCTGGCCAGAGGCTGGAGCTGCCCGGGCTCGACAGCCAGGCGGCGGGGGAAGAGCCGGGAGCAAGAGAGAAGCTATTAAAATGCCTTGCCGTCGCCCCGAGCGCAAAACCCGTCCTCCCCAAATCTCCTGGGCTTGCGGCATAATCTTAATTAAGATAATTGATTCATATTGCACCTGCGAGAACGGAAAAAAAATTGATTCCAACCCCCAGCCCCACAAATCGCTTAGAGCTATTGGATGGAGCACAACGCGGCTGTGATTTGGGAAGTGATTTAGTACCGGGCTTCCTCAGCTAGGCCTGCCTGTGCTCTTTTATTTATTATTTATGTCCTCCTTGCCCCGCCGGGGCCTAGGGGGCTCCCCTTACGGCGCCTACAGGGCTCAGAGGGACCTCGTCTCTGATTCTCAGTCAGAAGTGAGGGGCTTTCCTTAAACCATCCAACATGCAAATCCACAATGTAAAATCAACGCGCGGCTCTGAGCATTGTGGCGGGTGTAGGTCATCCACATGATTGCCCAAGGCCTCGTGCGTTAGATGCGCTCTGTGAGTGTGCTTAAGTGTACAAGTGTGTGTGAATCTGAATATGGGTGTATAAGAGTGTGTGAGATTGTTTGAATGGGAGTATGAACGTGTGTGACTGTGTGTGAATGTGAGAATGTGTGGATGTGAATGTGAGAATGTGTGGATGTGAATGTGACTTGTGCCAGTGTGTGTGTTGGATTTTGTGAGTTAAGTGTGTGTGAGTGTGTGCATGAGGGAGTATTCGTGGGGGCTCCTGTTCTCAGGTAGGGAAAGTAAACTGAGGGCGCGCGTCTGTTTCAAGCTCCTTGAGCAACAGCTTGAGGTCTAAAGGGGACCGCGGGCTGGCTGGGTAACTGACAAGCGCCCCGTGTTTGCCAACCTTCGCTTTAACCGAGAGCAGCAAGCAAACAACAAGCCCCGGTAACTGGGTGTAGCTGCCGGTACCGAGAGCAGAAAAACACCGACGACTCCTAAGCGTCCCCTGAACAAAGGCTGCCGCGGGGTTGGGGGAGGAGACCCGGCAAGTTCCTGGATTACAGAGAAGCCAGGCGAGCCAGGTTTAGAGCCCCAGGCAGCTTGTAGCAAAAATAGTTTCCTCAAGGTATCAGCACCGTGGACAATTCCCACTTCGCGGCCTTAAAATACTCAGTACCCAGATTCAAAAGAACCCCTTCCAGCAGCTTTTGCTTTTTCCTATTTGCCTTCTTTCACAAAACCACTGACCACCACATGCGAACTTTTAATGAGAGAGCTCTGTATATCTGCATTTAATTAGCCACCTTCTTATCTTTTGAACTGGCAAGCCTGAAACAAAGAAATGATATATTGAGTAACTTTCAGAAAGATAGTTGCACTTGTTTGCCACACAGTATCAAAATCAAAATGAACTCTTATTTGTTTTTGCTGTGCATAGAAATAATAAAACATCTAAAACTATTTTTAAATTTTCTTTTATTATATGGAGTATACATTTTATTGATGATATGTCTTTTTTCATCACCATTGCCCTTTCAACTCTCAAGTTATTTCATATTATAAACAATTTCTATTAAATTAATGGGGAAAATAATCCAAATGATGTTAAATGGCATTATTTGCCCAGATTTGGTGAGCCACATTACCTAAATACTGGATTTAGAATACTGCACTTTAAACACATTCTATCCACAACATACTGGGAAAAATCTAGCAGAGATGTAACTTAGAAGAACAAGCACCTTTGGTGATTTCAACATCTTAAAAACATATGCCACATGCCCCTCCCCCTATAATTGATGTAATTTTTAAATGCCATTATTATTAGCAACTAGAATGCTTATTAAGTATTATTCAGACTTTACTGAAATGGAAAATATAATTATTTTTGATTCAAGAATTTACACCTAGAGTCTCACTTTCTTTAAATAAAATGTTTTCTTCTTTAACAAATATATTTTCACCTGAATTAAATATTGATAATTTGACCTTTTATGTCTTTAACTAATCAAAAGGGGGAAATTCCAAATGTAGATCTTGGAGTTTGGCCCTGGTGGGTCTTTCTGCTTGAGTAGGCACTGAGATTAAAGGAGTCAAACTTCCTCTTTCACTGCTCTCTCTTTGCACTAATTGCTTATGCAAAAAATGCAGATTTGTATTAATTAGTAACTCCACTGATTAGTTCTGTGGTATTTTCACATAATAAATCATGCTGCAGACATGAATTTTGGCACATCACCCAGTAGTGGCTCAGGCTGTAATACAGATTTCATATTAAAATAAAATCTCTGACTAAATCTACCTTTTTGATGCAGGTACTGTGAGCAGCCACCTGCTGGGAGCACCTGCCATGGGAAATTACTTTTATTCAGTGACAAGCTACTTTTGGAGCCCAAACAGGACAATCTGATTATGAAGTTAGGCTCTTATAATAAATAAACAAATAAATACTTAAATATATATATATATATACACATATCTTTAACTAATCAAAAGGGGGAAATTCCAAATGTAGATCTTGGAGTTTGGCCCTGGTGGGTCTTTCTGCTTGAGTAGGCACTGAGATTAAAGGAGTCAAACTTCCTCTAAAATATGTATATATATATATATGCCTAAGTGACACAAATGTGCCTAAGCTCTAGGCATTTTACAAACAATGATGTTATAACAGGATCTACTTGTAATGGGACTAGATTTTAAAAATGACTTCCCAGGTTATGGAGAAATACTGCAGTCTATTTTCCTCTTGTGAGATTTTTGCTCTTTTGTGAGATACTCTGATGATCTGAGACTTTTCTCACTCATACTCATGGACTTATTCTTTCACTAAGCAGGCACGCTGGCTCTGCAAGAAGAAAGAGGGAGCAGAAAAGCATAAGGGAGAGGAGTATGAATGCTGAGAGTTATCTCAAGGGGAATTGGCCACTCCCATAATCCTAATATGTGGTGAGAAGCTGAGAGGTGAGGCATCCATAGCTGACTGATGTAAGTAGGACAAATTCTCCTCTACCCATTGGTAACTATATGAACGTCGACATAACTCTTTCTCTTTTCTTTGATGACTGTTTAATTTGATGAGGCAGATTACAACCAATATTGCCAAGATTATAAATTAGACCCTAGTGTCTGTGGTGCCCTCCACCAACCCTTTACATGTTCCTGTTTTCTAGCCACTGAAGACATCTTTCCAAGTCCCCTCAGGTGCTCTAAGCAACTATGTACTCTTTCTGGTCCATACTTATTGTTGAAAGGAATCTGTAAATTCATGCATTTTAAGAGATTAAGAGAAAGAGAGAGAAATGTGAATTAATTTGATTGCCTTTACCTATAGCACTTGTGAAGTAACAAGGCACAGAAAAAAAAATGAGTACTTGATATTGACATTCAGAGATGAATACAACTTAAGGGAGTTAAATTTTGGTTGGAGGCTGGAGCACCATGCTCTGCTGCAGTTGTATTAAGCAGATTACAATCTCTCTGCCTACTTTTGAGACTGGTCCTGAGGTGGTGGCATACTCGGCTAGGGACAAAGGAAGGTCCAGACTCTAGGGAGGTTCTCTCTCTAACCATCATTTACTGAAACTTTCAGATGGTTTGATGATTAAAGGAGAAAGCCATGCATCTTGTAGACGTTTTATCTATTTATCTTAGATGTGGAGAACTTTTTTCAAGGAACAAAAACAATTAAGCCGAGAGAGGGATATATGATTTAAAGCAGCCCTCTATCAAATCAAATGTGGCTCCCCCCCCCGCCCCCACTTTGCATTCACTCCTGGATCCTACCTCAGATGGTTTGACATGGAAAAGATTGATCATCTCTGATGGGGGGAGGGAAGTCCTATCTTTTCACATTAGTTCATAGTGCTGGGATATAGATGCTATGTAGAGAATGAGGATGGGACTAAGCAAAGACTCTAAAGTGGCTTCAGTTTATTTTTGGAGAGCTTGTCTCTTCATTCCCCTCCTTTCAGAAACTGCCTTCTTCACTGAGTAATAAATGTATTCTGCAATCTATATCAAGTGTCACTATGTGCTAAGCACTGTGCTTCTAGGTGCTAGGCATACATGGAAACAGTCATTAGTCTGCTTTCTCAAAGCCTTTTAGTGAAAGAGATAGACTTTCATAAGATTTACTCACAAGCAAGTATGCATCCATCTGACTTGAGATAAGTGCAGGAAAGGAAAACAAAACCCACAACTGCATAAAACTGAGGACAAAGGACGGGCAAAAGACTAATGTGGGAGGGCTCCCCAAATCAGCAGAGCTGAGGCTGTGAGAAGAGTGCTACCCAGTGAAGGTGGCTGGTCTGGGAGAGAGTGTTCCAGGCACGGGGAAGAATATATGTAAAGGGCAAGAACAGGCTGGGAAGTTTAAGAACCTAAAAACATTCACCATAACACTAAGAAGATGAGGAATAATGGTAAGAGGTAAGGTAGCAAAAAGAAAGACAGGTCCCAGAACCTGCTTTCCATTGAAGAGCTTCGAGCTGCTGGGTGCAGTATGAATGAGACTTGAGTAAGATTTACATTTTTAGAAGATCATTTTAACCACAGTCTGGAAATACGATTGCATAGAAGCTGGGTTGGGTAAAAAGAGGCTATTTCAGTTTTCCTAGCAGGAGAAGGTGGTACTCGAATTAGGCTGGTTGCAGAAGAAATTAGCACATTTCAATAGACTTAGAAAGACTACCCTGAAACCACAGTCTAGTTCCACACAAATTACCCAATGGCCACTAAAAACCATGATTCTTTACAACCTTGTGGGAATATTGTTGGCTTCCTCAGAAGTAACATGCTGACTTTAATTTAATTCATTAAGAATTCATAAACCCATTAAAAATTACAATCTAACAGTACTGCCTGCTTTGCAAAGCAGGTAATAGAACAATAGCACACATTTAATGGGCACTTAAGACATTTCAGGTGCACTCAGTTAACAACTATGATATTCTCATTGACAGTTGAGAAAAAATTGGCTTATGTACGTCAGGTAATATGACCAATATCAGGTCTACTTGACTCCAAAGCTTGTACCTTTTAGCCACTACATTGTACCAATAAAAGAAGATGACCAAGATCTATTTATATGTTTTGTAAACACACAGACACACACCTTAATATTGCTTCAAATAGTTTTAAGCTTGATGTTAGTCATTCAATTAATCTAAAAATAACATTAATAAGTACAACTTTACTATAAATTGCTGAGTCTTTCTGGAAATAAGAATGCAGGAATGATAACCAGTAATTTAGTCAGTTATATTCAGCCAAGTTTTGTAGCAAACCAAATGATGAGAATAGATCAAGTTGGAGGAAATCATATAGATAAGTTGTTCGACATCATAGGACTATCCATTCTCATTGAAAGCTCATTATTCAAGAATCACACTAAAATTTGTTTTTCTTGGAAGTCCTCAAATTGTTTGGACTCTGGATGTATCTAGTTCAAAACAAGTAACCCTTGTTTAATATGCTCCTACTTTGCCTTTAATAAAGAATCAAAGATTTTTGTTTTTATTTGGAAAAACTATCTTATTTAATTGTAGCTCAGTCCTTATTCTTTAGCAAACTCATTGCCTAAAAGCGTGTACTTTCACATGGAGTTGGGGAGAGGGCAAAGGGAAAGGCTGTAACTGACATCTCTTATTAACAAATTAATTTATTGATGAGCTTCTTAGCTTCTAAACATGAAAATATCCCAAAACTCAATAATGTGTGTTTCAATTTGGGTAGCTGACAAGGAGATACATCAAATGCATAGTTTAAAAGCAGAAAAATAAAGTATCATTTTTCCTTTTCTGAAGAAAGTCTTTGTCAGTTTTATGGAAACCATGTTGTAAAAGTTGTCTAATTCAGAAAGCACACTGGATGTCGTTTTTGGGGTTCTTTATACACCAAATGTTAGTATTTCTTAGTTTTACATACACACATATACTAATATTCCCTGTCTGCTCCCTTCTTCACACATATACGTGCATGGGTCATCTTGGAACCTTTTTCCCATTTAGCCCCTGATCTGGTTACTAAAGCCTTGCCTTCCTTCAATTCCCACAAAACTTTTCAGGTTATCCTTCAGTGTCTGAATAAACCACCAGTTTAGGAAAAATTTCACTTAATTATAGTACATAGTCTATGGGAATTTATTTTTTTATATTTATAATTGATCTGGAAAATTATTTTTTCCCATGCAATAGAATTCTTTTATTGACAATAATAGCCAAATATGCTATTTTTCTATTGAAGATTATAAATCTATGTTCATAAATACTTCAATATTAGTTTTAGCAATTGGATTTTGACAGTTGTGGCTGTTGTAATTTCTTATTTTTTATTATATGAGTATCTACAAACCACTGTGTATAATTAAACATCAATATTAGTACATAAGGAAGAGAGTTCTATAAACCATTCGTTTTGAAGCAATGTACCTGGAAGTGTACCAGGGTCCGTGAGAACAGAAAGAAGTGTTCCTTAAGTATCCTGACAAATACAGCCCAGATCAGCAAAAGCATTCAGCTGACTCATAGATACATGAGAAATAATAGTTTGTTTCCTTCATTTACTAAGTTTCGGTGTAGTTTGCCATGCAGCAATAGTTAAATGATACACTACTCTGAAAAAGTCCCATTTCTTCCAGATGGCTCAGGGTTCTGGATGTTTTGATTAATTAAAATATCAAAAATACCTGTTCAGGTGAGACTTTCCATCAATATCCCACACTTACAAGTATTTCAGGAGTTTTGAAATTGTAGCTACACCTCATAATAAACATTAAACTCCTATGTACGTGTTAGGGACTGTGCTAAATGATATAGAAAAGTTATGTCATTTAATCCTCCACAGCTCTATGAACAGGTATTATTATATTTATATTAATGACATTCTATAGATGAGGAGACAGAGAAGTTAAATAACTTGTTTGAAGTTATATATCTAGAAAGAGGTGGAGCTCTTTTACTTTTTACTTCAGATTACTTGACTACCAATTTAATTCAGTATGAAGAACAGCAAATATTTGGGATACTTCGTGGCCCACCATGTTGTGGTTCCACTTTCCCTTCAGCATTATGATTCTCTCAACTCTTCTTCTCTTTTAGCCAGCCAAGCACAATCGTGCAAAATACGGGCTGCACCTTCCACCTGTAGCAGATGCAATGGATTGGTTCACTCAGCACCTAATCTTGTTCCCTTTTTGCATGCTCTTCTAGAGTGAGAAGGTTGGAGAGCCACCACAAAGGAATAGATCAGACATGTTTCCTACACTCCCTAGATGTGGTATGTGTTCTGCTATTCGTATGCACTAGGTCTTAATTTAAAACAGTTACATGGGGAAGTCAGAGGACAGGGGATTTATTCAGTTGGCACAAATTCTGGTGCACTGAAGCCAGCAGATGTAGTGGGGCTTTTTGAGTTGTCAGCATTCTGAATCTTGAAAGGCAGTATTTTTCTTAATAACCTACTTCTGTGATACAGTTTTGGATCTCACACCTGGAATTCTCAGGCTACAGTTTTTTGTCAGGTCTCATAATATTTCTGTGAATTTTTTTTAACCATTATGAAATCCACTTGAGGGGCGCCTGGGTGGCTCAGTGGGTTAAAGCCTCTGCCTTTGGCTCAGGTCATGGTCCCAGAGTCCTGGGATCGAGCCCTGTGTCAAGCTCTCTGCTCAGCAGGGAGCCTGTTTCCTCCTCTCTCTGCCTGCCTCTCTGTCTACTTGTGATCTCTGTCAAAAAAAAAAAAATCTTAAAAAAGAAATCCATTAGTATAGATTCCAGGTAGCGTTGACTATGTCATCTGTCATTAAAAACTCTTTCCTGTTTAGTAATTGGTACCAGAAGGGTTTATGGACAATAGAATATTAAAAAGGTGGAAATATGTGATCAGGAAATGAAAAATACATATATATGTATTTGGAATAAATTGGAAGATTGGAATAAATCTTTTAAGAGATGACAGTAATTCATGACACCCAACAGTAAATTAGTTGACTTTTCACCTGTGGTCACCTGGAATGAAATGCCACACTCAGTAGCTACTGCAATTAACCATCCTGGGAGCACAGGAATACAAGGGATGAAGCGTTGGGCTGTCTGCCATTAACTATACTGAGTAACTTCAAGAAAGAACATGGACTTACTCAAGAAACAGTCAAAAAGCTAGGAATTTCTGATTTCTCTGAAAGAAACTGCAGTCATTTGTGACTACAGAACTGTTATAGCCAGATACCAAAGATAGGTTACTGAATTACAGGGTAGAGCAGTAGTGCTCAAAATTCGGTCCCTGGGTCAGTAGCCTAAGCGACTACCAGGAACTCATTAAGAAAGGCATTTCTTGGGCTTCATTCTAGAACGACTGAAACAGAAACTCTGGAGGTGGGGCCCAGACACCTATGTTTGAAGAAATCTTCAATGTGATTTTGACTCATGGTAATGTTTAAGAACCACTAAAGATTCTCAGTATTTCACCACAACCACCTGCAGATCTCTTTTGTAAAGGAGCAAAAACTGAGACTGTAATGTCAACACTGGGGTGGACTGAGATGGCTCCAATTACTCTGAATCCTTAAGTTATACTGAAGTTCTCCCCATGTCCAACTGATGTCCAATCTATAGCACCTCCTCCAGCCATATTGAGCGAGGCTAACCTGGATTTGCTTAAGAGCTTGCCCGAAGTACTCAACATGCAAGAGAGCAGAAGTTCTATTCTTGCCCCACTCATATCACTTCTCATTGCCTCTCACTGATGAGCGTGTCAGACCCCAGCAGGTGAGACAAGAGCAATGGCACACACAGGAGACCAGCAAATAATTGCAAGGTTTTGTTTGTTATTTTTCCAAATGGCTTGGCCAATCTGTGGAAACAGATTCTGAACATACTAATCTAGGGAGGATAGAACACTACTTCAGATCAGACTGAGTTTAGAGATACTGTTATAATTATTAACCATTATGGATTCAAAGTGCTGATGAAGCCCTGGGGAATAGTGCTCAGAGCTTGACTAAACGTACATTCCAAAGTCACCTACATGGCATGAAGTTGAAATACAAGAAAATTTCTTGAAATGACATAGCAAAATAGTCCAGAAATCCAAAGTTTTAAGCAGAAAAGGTCAGAGTGAATTCATTATCTGCAACCTGCTTGATGACCATCTCACTATGCCTAACTATGACTAGCAGCACTGTATTATTGATTTGGGACTGGAAAGCAAGGAGGGCGATGTTACTATTGAGTGGGATCCTTGATAGCAATCGTGATGATGGGTTGACAGGCCAGGGAGCATCATAAAAATCAGAAGCAGGGCGCCTGGGTGGCTCAGTGGGTTAAGCCGCTGCCTTCGGCTCAGGTCATGATCTCGGGGTCCTGGGATCGAGTCCCGCATCGGGCTCTCTGCTCAGCGGGGAGCCTGCTTCCCTCTCTCTCTCTGCCTGCCTCTCTGTCTACTTATGATCTCTCTCTGTCAAATAAATAAATAAAATCTTTAAAAAAAAAAATCAGAAGCAAAGTGGAATTTTAACCACAATGTACAGTAGAGCTGGAGTGGCGATTATGGTGATTTAAAAGAGAATTCCTTAGTGGTATCTTAACATTTCATGGGTTTCCCTAGGAATGAATTAGGTCAAATTCATAGAAACAGTAATAAAGAATGAATGATAACACCTAAAGTGGCTTATCACAAGTCACCAAAGTATCACCATGGCTTCTCACTCAATTTCTAAACTGGAGTCTATCCTCAAACCCACAGCTCTTTGAATGTAGAGGAAACCAGCCAACCTTGAAGGAAGACCTTGTAATATTAACAAAAGTACATCTTATAAATCTTTCAGCCTTCTCCAAAAGGATATTTGACTATTTACCAAGGTAACTGGGTTGTTGGAAAAGGGAAATAGATGGTTCTTCCAGGGATGATTATCCCCCAACCTTGAAGTAACACAGTCCAGGATGTCACTATGATCTACCTGGAAGAATGGGGGCATATGAAGGTGGGATGACAATTAGATTTTGGGGGCCAAATTCTGCTTCAGTAGTACCTGTGGGTCTGCAAACCCATACTGTGGTTGTTTCCACATTTCCTGCATATAGAGATGACTAAATATCCAGCTTGGCTCCTTGACCTCCAAAATGAGGATTATTGTGCAACAATGGGCCACACAAATGTCTTGAACTTCCTGACCTTACCCAAAGCAAAGCTGCACACTGAGGAAATTGCAGAGATGAGTCCAGCATTGCTGGTTTCGAAAGATTAAGGTGATATGGCAGCAGCTACTCGTTGTCCCCCAATGGTTGTGCTCCCCTTTACTCTCATGGAAGCCTATCTCCAAGTGTTAGCTAGAAAAACAGCCTCTCCAAAAAGAAGTCAATATTTTTCTGATATACTGTAGCCATGTATGGCAATGTGACTAACTTTTGGTCAATGGGACATGAATAGGAGTGATGAGTACAATTTCTGGGGATCTTGTCATCATAATGAAGTGATATAGCTACCCCTTCTCCTTTTCCCCTTTGTGCCAACTAGAAGGCAAACCAAGGCACCTCACTAGAGACAGTGTGAGGATAAGACAAAAGAAACTGGGTCACTCAAAGTACATTATACCAGCTATACTTATATAAGGACTTGTATTTAATGAGAAATAAATGTTTAACTTGTTAATGCTTCGATCACCCTGGATCTCTCTCCAGCAAATGAATCTATGTGCTAACAAACTTAGGTAGTGATTCCTGTCATATCTCCATACAAAAACAAAAAACACACTTTTTTTTTTCTAGTTTGTGCAGATGATCAATCAGTCTTGGAGAATGTCAGTGAGTTACTATAAATTTAAACAAGTGATGATTTTAAATGTAGATGCTATTTCATGTGATCTCTTTAGTAAGTCAACACAGCCCTGATACCTGGTAGCCAGTTACTATTCTGATAATTTTTTTTTTTAAATCCTGATAAGCAAAGAACAGCAGAAATAGCTTGCCTTGACACATTCTATTTCAGGTACTTTAGCCTTCGAGGACTGTGATCATCTCACTCCTCTGTAGAACGTCATTCTGGTCTACTATGTCAATGATGTTTATGTTGTTACCTGTGGAATGTAGGAATTGACAGATACTCTAGATGCATCAAGGAAGTTCATACATGTCAGAGGATGGGAAGTAAATTCAAGGAAAATTTAAGAGACTGATACCTCAGTGAAGATTACATTCAATGATGGGGGACACACTGAGATACTTCTTTTGAAGTAAAGGGTCATTTTCTTCATTGTGCATCACCTACTGCTAAGGTTATTATGCAAGTTTTTAATCCAAAATTCTTAAATTGGATCAAACAAATTAAGTTGAAGAGGAAAGGAAGGTAAATAAAGTCAGGGTTCTTATCTATATTTAACCAACATTGGAAATGTTTTTGGTAGTTATGAACAGCTTGGATGCATGAATTGAAAGAGAACTTATGCTCTGCATAGCTTAAGTAAATTGTAGACAATATGGGAAAAGGAAGCCATAAGTGATTTACAGTATGAAGAAATGTATTATATGCAAAGGTAGAAGTAACTTTAACAAATATGGGATACAAAAGTCAAAGATGCAAGGAGGAAGTATGCTTGGTGAAATAAAATGAGAAATTAGATAAGCAGAATAAATTAAGAGGAACTATTCATATATAAGATTTTTTAAAAAGAAGTGAAGAAACCCTCATACTTTGCTTTTGGGAATATAAAATAATACAGCCACTGCAGAAACAGTCTGGTGGTTTCTCAAAATGTTCATTACCATGTGTCCCAGCAATTCCACTCCTAGGTATATCCCCAAGAAAATTGAAAAAGCATGTTCACACAAAAACTACACAAACATTCATTGTAACATTTGTAAAAAATAGAAACAACTCAAGTGTCCATCACTTAATAAATAGATAAATAAATGTGGTATATCCACACAATAGAGTATGATGCAGTTATAGAAAGTAGTAAGTATAGGTAGATGCTACAACACGGTTAGACCTTAAAGACATTATACTAAGTGAAAGATGTCCGATGCAAAAGGGCATATGTTATATAATTCTATTTATAAAAAAATGTCACAAACAGGAAAATCTATAGAGAAAGAAAGTTGTTTCATAGTTTCCAGGGTTTGGGAAGAGGCAAAATGTGAATGGGTACAGAGTTTCTTTTGGGGATGATGAAAATACACTGGTATTAGATAGTAATAATGGTTGCACAGCCTTGTGAATATACTAAAAACCACCACTGGATCACTGGATTATACACATTAAAATGGTGAATTTTGAGGCATCTGGGTGGCTCACTTGGTTGAGTGTCCAACTCTTGATTTTGTCTCAAGTCATGATCTCAGGGTCCTGGGATGGAGCCCCGTGTCAGGCTACACACTCAGCAGGGAGTCTTCTAGAGGTTCTCTCTCTCTTGCCTTCTCCCTTTGCCCCTCCCCCTGCTCTCTCTCTCTCTTAAGCTCTCTAAAATAAATAAATAAATCTTAAGAATAAAATGGTGAATTTTATAGGATGAGAATTATATTTCAGTTTAAAGAAGTGTAAAATGCATTGCAATATCTCATTTCTTGCTTTGTGTGATACCATAAGTTTCTCATTTTCCTCCTACCTCTTTGGTCACTCTTTGTAAGTTATTGTGCAAATTTTTCTTCTTTTGCCATTCCTTAAATCTTGGTTTTTCTTAGGGTTCTTTTCCAGGCTTTCTTCTGTTTTCTTCTTACGTAATCACTGCCTTAGGTTGCAAGACAGTCATTGCTTTGAACAGATCTGATACGTACAAATATTATTGACTGTGGTTTAGTTAAATAACACCAGTATCCCAATAACATGGTTCAAATTTCAGTTATATTATATATGAACTGTAGTTGCATAAAATATAAAATTCACAGCCAGCTCCATAAGCCCCAGAGAAGTAACAGACACACATCAGTGACAAACCACACCCCCTCTTTCAAAGTCTGTTAATGGTTGGCCATTACATACCAGTTATTTAGTCATGCACAGACACCAAGACCTGGAGCTGGGTCGCCTCCTTGTCACTCAGTGATAAACCCACATGATATTTTACAAAAACAAATAAAAGAAAAACCTGAAAGTGCAACAAAGAAATTAAAGGTGATAACACTGGAAGTAAAATAGGATGTGACTAGGAGATTTGGGAGGAGACAGCAGAGCAAAGATAGGACAAGTCCTGGTCTGCATGAAGCCAATGAATGCAACATCGGAGAAAGTTCAAGGAACCAAAGAAAAACAAGGTAAATTGGCTTCAACACTGTTTAAGTTGTTCTCAGAACAGAAATCCACTAAATGGTGGAAAAGGAGTGTTTACTTTTACTTTGAAGACTGTAATGAAAACACATATTGAATCAGTTTAAACAGCATTTAGGCCAAACTCTGAAGTGAGGTGTTACATTGAAAGAAAACAGTAATTATAAGACGACTGAATAAGAACCTTTTACTCTCAGTAAAGGCTGATTTCATTGTTTCAGAAATTGGCATGACTTTGCAGAATTAAAAGTGAAAGTAAATAGAGTTATAAAAGAAATAGCCCCCTGTAGGAGTATTGTCACTGTCACCGTCCAAGAGACTAGACGTGCAGCCATGGGACCACCAGGAAGAAAAATGTACTGACATAAATGAGGAGAGTTGTTGGGACAACAAGGATGATGTCCCAGAGGAAGCAACACTGGCAAAAATCCTCAAAGGAAAGGAAATCATGGAGAAATTCATGGTATAGAAAGTACAAAAGATTGGGGTGCCTGGGTGGCTCAGTGGGTTAAGCTTCTGCCTTTGGCTAGGTCATGATCTCAAGGTCCTGGGATCGAGCCCTGCATCGGGCTCTCTGCTCAGTAGGGAGCCTGCTTCCCTCTCTCTCTCTGCCTGCCTCTCTGCCTACTTGTGACCTCTCTCTCTCTCTGTCAAATAAATAAACTCTTTTAAAAAAAAAGTACAAAAGAGAAAATGTTGGAAGCTGATCCAAATGTAGAAGGGAATACAAGAGTTCACCGAGGCCTAGAAAAGACACTCTGTATCTTAGGTTACATCATAAGAAGAAGGTAAAAATTACTCAAATTCCTTTTGATACATTTTGTACAAAGAAATAAAACTTTAATTCTCAATGTTTCTAATGTTGAAAATTTCAGTGTACTAAATAAATATTAATTTTATAATTATTTTTATATGCTAACCATAAGAATTTTTAATGTTTTGAAAATAATATATTTTTTGAATATTTACATAGTTATTTTGGAGAGACAGAGAGTGCACGCACATGCAGTGGGGGTCAGGCAGAGAGAGAGAGAAAATCTCAAGCAAAGTCCCTACTAAGTGTGGAGCCCGAGGCACTAGGGGCTCAGTCTCAGGACCCTGACTGAGATCATGACCTGAGCCAGAATCAAGAGTCGGATGGTTAACTGACTGAGCCACCCAGGTGCCCCAACAAGAGCATTTTAAAGGTCACAGACCACTGTAATTTTCTTACTGATTTTTAAGATCACTGCATAGTTTTTGCTTGAAAGAGCATTTTTATGGTCTCATGCTACCACGCAAAGTGAGGACTGCCTGTACTTGTTATATTGCAGATATAAAAATTTCAAACTGGCTTAAGAAGAAAAAGGTATATATATATATTTTAGCTCACATAATTTAAATGTCCAAGATTAGGTCTTCCTTCAGGCCTGGCTAGATTCAGGGCTGAAATGACATTAAAAAGAAAAGCTTTCTTTACCTCAAATCTGTGTGTTTGCTTCTTAGGCTCTGAGTGATTCTCACTTTCATGGTGGCAAGATGGCTGCAGTAGCCTTAGTTCCATATTTTTCTAGGATCTATACCAATGGATAGAGCAGAAGAAGCTTTTTTTTTTAAAGAAGTAGTTCCATTATGAGTCCTTCAGTTCCCACTTAATGGCTGCCAGTCCTCCACTCTAATCATTGTGACCTTCTGCTTGACCTCAACCTAGGTCTCACATTCTACCCTTGGAGCGGGAGGGGAATTCCCCACCCAAACCACACACTGTTAATGAGAGTGTACAAAGCACTCAAAAGAATACCAAGGGAAATATGCTGACAGACAAACCATAAACATCCACGGCATATTCTTTGTTAAACATCAACTCTTACAGCTTTAATTACCCTCCATATGAGAGGGGCTCCAGGATGTGTCTCCAGAAATTATAACCTTTATTTCCAACTCCTTGCTAGACAATTTCCCTTGGATTTGCTGCAAGCACCTGAAAATCAGTGTGTCTGATGACGAACCCTTACTTTCCTCACCCTCAACCCCAGCCAAACCTGAGTCTCTTCTTTGTTCCCTACCTCAAAGAATGTCAACACTGTCTGTCCAAGTTTATCACACTAGAAACCTGGGGCACAGGTTGACTTCTGACTCTCCCTCATACTTGACTAAAATCGATCACCAACAAATTTTTATTTGTACTCCTGATATCCTTGAAATCAACCCATTTCTTTCCATTCATATTTCTCTTACCCCATTTCAGTTCTCATCTTTACTTTTGATGTCATCACAGTGACAACCTCTTCTAACTTGATACCTACAAATTTTTTTTTTTATTGTGGCAAAAACAAATAACCTACGATTTACCTTTCCAACCATTTTTAAGTGTACAATCCAGGGGCATTCAGTACATTCATACTGTTGTGCAACCATCACCACCATCCATCTCCAGAACTCTTTTCATCTTACAAAACTGCAACTCCATACCCATTAAACAATAACTCCCCATTCTCCACCCACCTGAAGCCGCTGACAACCATCATACTACTTTCTGTCTTAATGCTCCTGACTACCCTAAATACTTCATGTAAGTGGCAAGAAAGACATTGCTTGTCTTCCTGTGGCTGACTTATTTCACTTAGCACAATGTCCTTGAGCTTCATCTATATTGTAGCAAATGTCATAATTTTCTTCCTTTTTAAGGCAGAGTAATATCCCATTGTGTATACACCACATTTTGTTTATTCATTCATCTGTCAATGGACACTTAGGTTATTTCCACATTTTAGTTCTTGTGAATAGTGCTGCTATGAACATGAATACACAAATACCTCCTTGAGGTGTTGCTTTAATTCTTTTGGATATATATCCAGAAGTAGAATTGCTGGATCATATGGTCCTTCTAATTTAATTTTTTGGGGAACCTTCATATTGTTTTCCATAGTGGCCACATCATTTTACATTCCCACTGACAGAGCGTAAGAGTTCCGATTTTTTCACATTCTTGCCAACACTTGTTATTTTGTTGTTGTTGTTTTAATAGTATCCATTCTAATGGACATGAGGTGCCAGCATCAGTTTTTGTCATCTAAGTATTTTTCATACAGTAGTGAGAATGATTTTTAATAAATACAAGATGATGTCACTACCCTGTTTAATTTTTTATCTATTTATTTGAGATACAGGGAGAGAGATAGTGAGAGAGAGAGAAGACAACCAGGGGGAAGAGGGAGAAACAGCCTCCTCACCCAGCAGGGAACCTGAGGCGGGCTCCATCCCAGTTCACTGGCTGGCATCATGACGCGAGCCGAAGACAGACTCCGAACCAACTGAGCCACCCGGGCACTCCCTACACTGTTTAAATCCTTTAGTAGCTCCTCATTACCTTCAACTAGTCTGGCACCCTTCATATGTCTCAGGAAACCCATCATGTCTTTTTCCCTTGCTTACTTTCCCAGCCTCCCCTTTCCACTTCTCCCTTTTCCACCTCTTCCTTTCTAACTTGCTCTCTACTTATTACATACATGTACACTCTTAATTGGCCACTCTGAAATATGTTCAGGTCTGTGAAAATGCATTTCCCCTCATTTCTAATATCTTTCTTCTGTTAGACACCCTTTCCTCCTTGTCAGCTGGCTGGCTCTTGCTTGAGGTCTCAGGATAGACAGCATTTTCTCCAGGAAAATTTCTTTGATTAAATTCCTCTGCCCAAGTTATATCAGCACCCCTAATATGTGCTCCCAGAGCACTCTATCCTTTCCTTAACATAGCACTTTCCCACATTCTATAATTTCCTGTTTATGTATCATACTTTTCTCTAGTCCTATACCATCTAATATGTGGTTCTTAAACGATAAACTATAACTCATTGTTACTGAGAAAATGACTTCCTAACTTTATTTAATTTAGTAAGCTTCAATTTTAGAAAATAATATTCAAATCAGTTATTGTAAAAATATATTTGGAATTACTTGTATATGTGAATCTACTTTTTCAACTGTAAGTTTATTAAATCTATATACAGGTCTAAATATAAATAACAATTAAGCATCTTAATTGAGATGTCTTCCAGTATAACGTATTCTCTGTATTTCAAAGACTTGGTGCAAAATAAAGAATGCAAAATATCTTATGACTCTATATTGATTACATATTAAAATGGTTATATTTTGATAGATTGGTTTAAATAAATTCTTAAAATTAACTTTGCTTATAATCCAATTATTTTAATGTAGCTACTAGAAATTTTTAAATTATATATGTGGCTTACCTTATATTTCTGTTGGACAGCACAGACCTCTACTGTGAGTTCTGTGAGGACAGGAATCATGATGGTCTTATTCACTTACTTAAAAAAGCTTTTGTAACATTCACCATGTATCAGGTATTATTCTAGAATTACTTAAAATTTGCATGCATTAACTTTTAAAATCCTTATAATGATCTTTTAAGTATTATCATTATCCACATTTTACATATGAGGAAATCCATACAAAAAGATTAACTTAACTAACTGAAGGTCACAGAGCTGACCTTGTGAAGCTAGTCTGTAGGGGTCCAGCATCCATCCTCTCAATAACTTTGCTATGCTGTCTCTTGTTCACTCTTTTATTACAGCTGTCTAAAGAAATAGTTACAACCCAACTTTTTCAATTAACAACATGCAAATATTCTTCTTTAATTAATGAATCTGTTAATTTAAGAAGCATTAATTGAGGGGTGCCTGGGTGGTGCAGTCCATTAAGTGGCCACCTCTTGGTTTCAGCTCAGATCATGATCTCAGGGTTGTGGGATCAAGCCCTGCATCAGGCTCCATGCTCTGCTTGTCCTTCTCCCTCTGCTTCTCCCCCTGATCACTCTCCCTTTCTCTCTCAAATAAATAAATAAAATCTTAGGGGAAAAAAAGGAGCATTAATTGAACTCCATATGCCGGATACTTCTGGTTGGTGGCGACCTGGATGTCAATGAAACAAACACCTTGCTTTTAAAGAAAGTCTGTCTAATGGTGATGATAACAATATGAGACAATGATAACACAACATTGTATTAGACGAACAACTATACAATACCAATGCACTCTTTGAGAACCTACAAAATTGCACGTACCTCAGCTGGGAGATGAGGGATGTGATGGGAAGAGTTAGCTAATGGCAGCAAGTGAAAGTGGTTGGTGAAACAAATATTAAGCAAGGGAGAGAAGACAACCAGAGGAAAGACATAGCTGGTGTTTGCGACTGCCGTGGTTTAATCCAAATGGATAACAAGTTCAGATTTCTCTCCATGAAAGATCACTCTGGATAATATGGGAGAAAATCTCAGGAGGAAGGAACTCTGACTTAAAGTGTAGAAACAATGAGCCGGAGTCTGTTGCTGTTGTCCCGAGCAGGATGATAATCGCTTACACTAAAGTGGGGGTAGTGGTGAGGCAGACACATTTCAGAGATATTTAGGGCATAGAGTAGACCCAGCCTGATACTTGATTGGAAGAGGTTTGGAGTTTGTTGCAAATGCTACAAATTACTTAATTAATATCTATTTTTCTCTTTCTTCCTGGTTCTCTGAAGTGCCAGTGTGCCCATCCTGAGGCGACGGATCTTGACTGGGGTAGTCCAAGTAGCAATCCTGTTGTTGATTTTCTCAGTCTCCTTTAGAGCTGGGTTAGTCATCTGGTCTGTTCCGACTGACAAACCAGAAAGAGAAATCTGCTAGGAGGTTCTTCAGGGAAAGCTTTTTTTCCTGGTGGAAGGGACTCATGCCTGTTGCCATGTCTTTCTACTTCCGTTTTCCTTGAAAAGAAATAATGCAGCTCTGTCTCAATCCCAGTGGGGAACACCAAGTAAACTGCAGAAGTAACGCTGGGTGTTTTCCAGCTACTGTATCAATACCACAGCCGCCTACCTTGAACCTACTTGTTATGTGAGAAAAATGAAGCAGTATCTTTTAAGCTGCTATTAATAAAGGATGTAAAAAATTGTCTACTGCTTGTAGCTGAACATGTGCCTCTTTGATATTAGGTTAAATGAGAGCTGTAAAGGCTTTGTTCTGGTTTCTGACTTAGGCAACTGGGTGAGTGGTTCAGGGAAGCCTGGGGGCAAAATGGAAGTCTGTTGGACTAAAGATGGTCTATGCTAAGTGTAATAGATGTGGGTATAACCAAGGGACACATAGAATGTCCAATATACATGTTCAAAACACGAGAGAGTTCTAGCTGGCTTGGAGACTCACATTTCTGAATCATTGGCTATTAACATAATAGAGCAATTCATTTAGGAAGATAAAAATATCATAAAAGAAAACCATATTACATATGAAATCATACCTTTCAAATATAAATATGGTATCTAATCGCCAGCCTTATCCCAAGATATGTAGGGTTCTGGTGCTGGGATGTTATCTGGCTGCCTAATTTGCACATGAAACACATGGGAAAGAAGGAAATCCAGTGACAGTATCTTTTTTTTTTTTAATTTCTTTTCAGCATAATTGTTTTTGCACCACACCCAGTGTTCCATGCAATATGTGCCCTCCCAATTCCCACCACCTTGTTCCCCCAACCTCCCACCCCCCGCCCCTTCAAAACCCTCAGGTTGTTTTTCAGAGTCCATAGTCTCTCATGGTTCACCTCCCCTTCCAATTTCCCTCAACTCCCTTCTCTTCTCCATCTCCCCATGTCTTCCATGTTATTTGTTATGCTCCACAAATAAGTGAAACCATATGATAATTGGCTCTCTCTGCTTAACTTATTTCACTCAGCATAATCTCTTCCAGTCCTGTCCATGTTGCTACAAAAGTTGGGTATTCATCCTTTCTGATGGAGGCATAATACTCCATAGTGTATATGGACCACATCTTCCTTATCCATTCATCCGTTGAAGGGCATCTTGGTTCTTTCCACAGTTTGGTGACCGTGGCCATTGCTGCTATAAACATTGGGGTACAGATGGCCCTTCTTTTCACTACATCTGTATCTTTGGGATAAATACCCAGTAGTACAATTGCAGGGTCATAGGGAAGCTCTATTTTTAATTTCTTGAGGAATCTCCACACTGTTCTCCAAAGTGGCTGCACCAACTTCCAGTGGCAGTATCTTGATGAAGGTTCCCTAAAAGCAGGTCCCAAGACAAAACCCAAGTAGTTATTTGGGACATTTTCCTAGGAAACATAGGTAGGGGAATGGAGATATGATTAAAAAAATAAAGATTTTAAATAAAGAAGGCATTATCAGGCACTTACTACAGTGGAAAACTGAAACTCATGCTGCGGGAGGAGTCATGGGGCTCTTGCAGAACACATGCCTCCGAGATATTCCACACGAGTTTGAGAGAGCTGGGGTAGGAGTACACCAATTTCACACTCACCCCAGCCCCCCACTTTACTGAAGTGTAAATGACAACACTGTAAGATATTTAATGTTGTATATACCAACTTCTATCCATCATTGGTGAGGGTGCATGCCTGCCGTGCACGTGGGCCAAGCTATGCTATGAGATGCCGATGCTGGCAGCTAACAGTCTGGCCTACATGAACCCTAATGGCAAGTTCTTGGGGGCTATGGGCAGGGCAACAACAGCATCTAAGGGAAGGCCATGGGATACAAATGGGGGCAGCCAGAAAGAAGCAAGAAGAGTTGAAATAAAAGAGGAGTTAGAACCAAAGGGAACTTTCTGAACAGGGTATCTACAGTGACTTAGAGCATTCCAGCAGTTGTGGTCACCAGCAAGAAGGAGTTATTAGAAGAAGTAGCCTGCCCTAAACATAAAGAACGCTAAGCCAATGAAATGAAATTTAATGGCATTTGGAGAGCCACTTCTGCTTTTCCTACTAACTCTTCATTCTGAGTAGACTAAAATTGCATTTTCCCCTCTTAAAAAAATAATAATCCTTGAGAGAAAAATGAAACAAAATGACAAAAAACAACAACAACAAACAAACAAACCACTGTCTACTGCTAAAATATTTTGCTCCGTCCTTTTTAGTGGAAGGAAGATTTTCAATATTCTCTTGAGACTTTGAAAAGTAAAATGAAAATTCATCTTTTTTGGTGTTAATTTGTCAGTGGGTGACTTATCTTAGGTTCAATGCCAGTATACTGACAATCCTCAATGTTTAAATGATCTTCCTATGCCAGAAAATGCTCCTAAATTCCTGGAAGGACTAGTACCTTGGGATGTGAATTATAAGGAGCCAAAGGAGTGCCTCATTTGTTATCAGAAATGAAAATACCTTGCAGGCAGTCTTATCTTTCACGGTTTGCTCATGAATTTTGTTTTTGAGAACCAGGGAGTCTATATGCAATGATATTTATTTCTCATTATGTCTGGGCATTCAGTATGTAGGGATATGGAAGAGGATCATGCAAAAGTGGGGGCTCATGTACCCTGGAGACTTAGAATTCCTCAGGTCCCCATGACCCAGCACTTTGTACAACATTTAACACCAAGGTCAAGCTTTTCTGCTGACTTTTCAGAGGCTTTCCACTGATGCAAATGACCCCTGAATATGACACCAGGTCTGAGAGTTGGTTGATCCAGGAATATTTTCTTCCAGAGAGAATACATGATGTTAGATCTGGTTATAAAACACAAAGAAATTTAATTGGCTGTTTTGGAACATGTTACGTATTTCTTATAATAGCCCATCTGGCATGGTGATGTTTGAAATGCCATTGCAGGATGACATGATGCTGGTCCTTCCTCTGGCATAAAACCCGGTATGTGTGGAACACATTGTAAGCACTGCAGGGAAAGACTTCTTTTTTTTATGGAAAATCACAGTTCTTTGCTGCACAATGCCCTGAGTGCTGAGTACACACAACTTTTTTTTTAAAGAGCAAATACAAAAACTCTTAATTTATTCTCTCTGAATAACTTTCCCCCAAATGGTGGTGAGAACATAGCAAAATCATGTACAAGTTAAGTAACTGTGATAAACAGCTTCTAGAAAGCTGTGAGTCAAGTACGAGCACTAGAATATGCATTGTTTTCAGCAGAAATTGTCATAATTGAAAGAATTATTGAGCCATATCTACTATAAGCTTCCCAGTTTCCCACTTAAAAAAATATCGCATATAACAAACAAAGCTAAAACATAAATAAAAACACCAGACCGACAAGGCTGGCACTTGGCAGAGTCAGGGAACCAGAAGCCTGAGGCCCAGGCCCTTGCTTGTCCTCTTTGACCCCTCCAGAACTGTCCTCAAGGACATGAAGAGTTTGTTTTGAAATACTTTTTTTAAAAGATTTAATTTATTTATTTGACAGAGAGAGAGAGAGAGAGATCACAAGTAGACAGAGAGGCAGGCAGAGAGAAAGGGAGAAGCAGGCTTCCCGCTGAGCAGGGAGCCCCATGTGGGCCTCCATCCCAGGACCCTGGGATCATGACCTGAGCCGAAGACAGAGGCTTAACCCACTGAGCCACCCAGGCACCCCTGTTTTGAAATATTTGCCGGACAGCCCGTCCTTTCCTCCCCTGCTGTCTAAAGTGATGCTGACTCAAGCTTCCTTTTAAAAACTGAGTATTCAAATTTTTATCTACCTGGTGAGACCGATAAATTTACATTCTAGTTCAAAAGGAAAAAGGGAAAAATTAAAAAGAGAGAAGAAAAGGGAAAGATACACATTTTTACAATTCATCTTAAACATAAATCCTGGATATGATCTCCCTGATATGAGGGAGAGGAGATGCAACATGGGGGTTAAGGGGGTAGGAGAAGAGTAAATGAAGCAAGATGGGATTGGGAGGGAGATAAACCATAAGTGACTCTTAATCTCACAAAACAAACTGAGGGTTGCTGGGGGAGGGGGGTTGGGAGAGGGGGGTGGGGTTATGGACATTGGGTAGGGTATGTGCTATGGTGAGTGCTGTGAAGTGTGTAAACCTGGCGATTCACAGACCTGTACCCCTGGGGAAAAAAATATATTATATGTTTATAAAAAATAAAATTAAAAAAAAAATCCTGGCCCAAAGTCCGGTATTTGGGGAGAAGATAGAAAGACAAAGGAGGACCTGTCACTGCAAAACTTCTATTTTGCCTCTTCTACCCACCCAAAAACTCAAGCCCAGGACCTTCCCTAACTCACAGCCCACCCTCCATGTGCCTTCAGTGCCCAGCTCTCTTCTCCAAATCTCCTCTATGCAAAGTTATTAATCTATGCTAAAGCATAAATAGATTCATATATATTCACACCTCCAGGTAATGTGTTTGCATTTTAATAGGAGCCTTCTGGAAAGAACGCATTTTACCCGAGGAATAATTCAAATGGTGGGAATTGTGAGTAACACAGCAGATCATTGAAAGAGAAGGCAGGTCTTTCTGCAGCTAAGAACTTCCCTCTGAGCTTGGGAATCCATCTCTTCTCTACCAAGGCTGTTCCTGTCCCAGAGGGAGACTTCACCTCCTCTCTGAAGGGGGCCTTTTGCAAGTTGCTCACGGCATCACACCCATGAGAAACAGCCTGGGCAAGGAATGACCAGGGCCTTGCAATGTTGGCATAACCAGCAAGAATGTCCGGGGATGCTCAGGGACCCACCAAGGTTTGTTTCTTCTAAGTCTAACAAAGCCTGCTTCGTTTTCTTCAACCCAGAAATTCCCAACACGCTTCACCAAACAATAGCATTCGGTAGAACATATTTTGAGGAAGCGGATTTGTGTTTGTTCATGCTTTTGGACTCCCTATGGTGGACGTGGGTCAGTGTTTCATTTTAGGTTCCTCCATGGCTTTTTAAAATTTATTGTAATAGTATCCATATAAGGGAGAGTTTGCCCAACATGGGACCAAGCAGGAAGTTTCTTTTCTAGGATTTACCACTTCCTTCCAATCAGGTTGTCTTTGAATCAAGTCTAGGACTTATATATTCTAATTTTTTTTCTGGTCAGGATGTGGGGTAATCACTTCCAAAACCAAATAGGAATGACTGTAGATTTCCCTAGCATTTACCGTAACCCTCATTTGATTATTTAGGCTTCTGTTGTGCAAAATCTCCTCTGGAATTTTAAGGAATGCTTTTCTTTTCCAGAAGATCTATTCTCTTCTGTCTGGTTTTTCATCTCTTTGTTAACTTGAAGAATCTTTGAAAATATAATCCCATTAGCAGTTCCAAAGATGACTCCTTTATGAAAGAGTCATTATGTAGCTTAGTTTACATAACATCATTCATGTCTCAGCCACTTTTTTATTCTTTCTTCTGAACCACAACCATACCTCTGCTGTTTTACCTGATCTCTCCCAATTGTGGGGAATTCTTCCAGAAGTCATCCTTCCTAGTTCTCCGTCTCTCTTTTCCTTCCATCTCTGCTGGTCTGGATGCCTATTTTAACTAAATTACCATGTAGACTTTCATTTTCTTTCCTGTTGAACTTCTCTCCAAGAACACATAAATGATGACTGCTGTTTTCTTCTCCACAAAAGGTAATGTATCTTGACCATTTACAGCCTAATTGTTACCCAAATCCTCAGCGTTGTTAGAATGTCTAACTAAATAGCAACCTCTTCATCTCCCTTTCC
This sequence comes from Lontra canadensis, assembly GCF_010015895.1. NCBI lineage: Eukaryota > Metazoa > Chordata > Mammalia > Carnivora > Mustelidae > Lontra > Lontra canadensis. Next base: position 6,458,581 of record NW_022631005.1, read on the forward strand.
TTATTGCACCCACATGATTTCCTCTCTGTTGGCCAGTCTTATGTTATTTTGTAATGATGACGTGCCATGAGCTGTTTTCAAATCTTGTTTTTGAACTCCCAATCAAATATGGCATTCAATTTTCTCCTTTCCTTTGGCTTTAAGTAACTATGATCTTAACCCTCAGTCAAAACTTCAAATTTTCATGTATTTACTTTCACTTCTATTTTGTTATAAATGATCATTCTCACTTTGCTCTGTAACAATTTTTCACCTGTTCATATAGAAACTATGCTTAATTGTAGTTGCAATACGATATTCCCTTGAAATTACAGAGTGGCGAGCATCTGTTTGCTCGTCTTCTAACTCTGAAAACAGAAGTTGAATCAAACATCTGTGATAAATCATTAGCCATGAATCAGTCTTACATATTGTGAGACTGAATGTTGTTTTCCCCTAGAGTTGTTGATCATTACAAGGTGTTGGAATTTTACAAAATGACTTTATACCCATATTGCAGTCATTTTATCAGAGTCTTCTTTTGCCATTTTCTGCTCAGGAAATTGGGCTCTATTCTCACTGCACAGCTGGTTTGGCTTGAGAAACATCACATTTCTACCCAAATGGTCAGGCTGATTGTACAGCCAGACAAATCCATGGCTTTCCACATAAAGGGCATCAGTGACTTGAGAGAATCAGTTTTTCTCTGAATGTCTCCTCAGTTAACGGAAAGAAGGAATCACCACCCTAGGAGCGGTCCACGAGGAGACATTTTCAATGAGACCAATAGTCCTGGTCTCACACCAAATGTTCTGTTAGTTTTCAGGATATTTACTATTCGGATACAACTGAAACAGGAAGGACCTCAGTAAATTTATGCTTTCTTCTTTTTATGAGAAGATTGATTTCTAATTCTAATTTCTTCAACCCCTCCAAAGATATACGTATTCTAGAAGTAGGAAGTGAAACTAATCAGGAAGAGGAAAGCCTTTCCAGGTGCAGACACAGTTCTCTCCACCCATAAATTAGAACAATTTAATACCTAAAAAGATGAATGACTTAGATTATAAAATCACTAGGGTGGGACTAACATGAACAGTTCAACTGACTACTTTGCACCAGACATAACTCCGGGTGCTGGGGATACAGCAATGGTTGAATCAAAGAGACAAAGGTCCTTGTCCTCATGGAGCTTACATTCTAGTGTAGGGAGATTGATAATAAGCCATGAAAGCATATTAGACAGTGGTAAGAGCTGAATAAAAAAAAAAACAAAGCAGGGAGGACAGGAATATTGGTGGGAGGTGGTAGATTGGATGGTCAGAGAAGACTCCACTGAGAATGTGGCCTTTCAATAAAACTCTGAAGCAGGCATGGGAGAGAACCACACAGAAAACTGGAGAAAATACATTCTAAGTAGAGGAGGTAGCAAGTACAAAGGCATTGAGGCAGGATCATGCCTGGAAAGTTAGAGAAGCAGCAAAGAGGCCAAGCTGGAGAAAACAAGTCAGAGGAACAAGCAAAGGAATGAGGAGAGACTGTAGGTAATGAGCAGAAAAGTCAGGTGAGGGAGGCAGATGATGGAAGGCCTCCTAGGTCACTGTTAGCATTTTATGCAAGGAAGACACTGCCTTTGCCTTCAAGGGCTTGTAATCTAGCAAGGGAAAATTACATGATTAATAACGACAAAATGAGAGAACTATTAAAAGTAGAACAGTAGAGGGCATTAGGGAGCATTGGGCCCTAATGTCCAGGAGGGGTCTCTTCCATGAAGAAATGGTAAATGTGCAGAGACCTTCTGGAGAAGAACGAGTTGGCTAGAGGTGGGGATGGCTCAGGTTATGGGGAGGTGTGAGATGCAGTTGTTCCTGGGGACACAAGCAGAAGCAGTAAAAATAAACAGCCCGGAGGTGAATATCCCCGGAATTAAAAAAGGAGTCTATTACGACTAAGGCAAAAGAACAAGTAGGACAGAGTTGCAAGAGGAAGAAATGGGGGGTAGTGGTGGTGGGAGGGGCAGCTACATTATGAAAAATACTACAGGCTATCTAAGAGTCTGGACTGTACGTGAGAGCACTGGGGAGCCATGGAAGATTGTAAACCAAGGGATTACATGACTGAGTCTGTCTTTTGAAAGATGGAGAGAGGAGATTGAAGGGGAAATGGTTAACATGCTCTTCAGTGGTGCAGGGATAAGAGTCTGGACTGTACGTGAGAGCACTGGGGAGCCATGGAAGATTGTAAACCAAGGGATTACATGACTGAGTCTGTCTTTTGAAAGATCACTCTAGATGGAGAGAGGAGATTGAAGGGGAAATGGTTAACATGCTCTTCAGTGGTGCAGGGAGTAGGTGACTGTGCCTTGGGATGGTACTGGTACAGAGCCAATAGAAGGATGTGGACATTTACAGACCAGAAGAGATGGGACTGGATGGTTTGGGTGTAGCATTGCTGGGAGGGGAAATTTAAAGTATAGAAAAAGATCAAAGATGTCATTCAAGTTGCTGGCTCTGCAATCTGACACATGGCGGTGCCCCTGACTGCAAATAGGGGACAAAGGCGAAGGAACAAGGTCGGGGATGGACTTTGGCTTTCAGAACCTGCCATTGATCTGACTGGAATAGCATTATCATGCTGTATTTTTTCTTGCAATTCCTTTTCCTAGCTGAGAATTTAGAGATGATTTAATCAGATGATCTCTTGGGTGACTTAGATTAATTTTTATACTTTAAAACAGGAACATCATTTCAAGGTAGCATTTCCTACAGATCTTTCTGTAAATCTGGCTGTTAAGGGACTCGGTTTCAGTAGATCACGGAACAGTACGGGTTGTAACATAGCTAAGCACGTGGCGCCATCTTCAGGACAGCTTGTTAAAAGGTTATAAACCAACCAGACTCCAAGGCAAGCTGGATAGGACACTTTTCTGTGGAGTGTATGACTCCATCTTGTTTCAAAATAAGAAGCTGCAAACAGGTTTCTGCCAACTCCGACTGCATGACCACATCCTTGCTTTCCTGAAAACTATAGTTTCTCACTGGATATAGTAAAGATGCTGGCCCAGATAATCACACCAGCTTGAAAGTCTGTGAGCTGGACAATGAGCTTCGCTGCAGAAAAGCCTGGACAAGGAAATGAAGGCAGGGTGACTTGATTTTCTACGGTGGCGTCTGGATTCTCGGGGACCTTTCTAATTTCATAGTTTTGTGCTTTTCGCTAGATGCTTCCTTAAATGTACAGCCATGTGGAATTTAATTCTTATGTATTTGTAACAGTGACAGTTTGCATGAATGTAACAATTTTTAAAAATCATTTGTCAGACGTTGTAGGCAAATTTTTGGTTCAGGAAGCATGGTGTCAAATTTATACGATCTCTACCTTAAAAATAAAAGGTCATAAATAAGAAATCAGTATTGTACTCTTAGCCAAGCACATAAAGAAGAATCATATAACCCATAAGATGACTTTTATTTTAAAAACTCTCTCAACCTTTAATTATTCTATTTGAAGAAGTTCCGCCTCTTCTTTTTGCAGGGTTTGGATGTAAAAACAGGCACATATATGTGTTTACCAGAATGTATCTGCCACCTTCATGTACAGGGCTCACTGTTTAACCTACACTGATCATTTAGCACAGTCTTGTGAATAACTGGGAGATAAACAGCTTGGCTTTTATGTGGAGGCAAATGGTTTCTACCATCTTGTGGCACCCTGCTTGCAAATGGGCTTTCTTCCTAGACTGCACTCATTAAAAATGCATGTCTTTCAGTTGAAGAATTCTAAGTCCCAGAGTTCCTGTTAATTTTGAAAGAAGTAACAAATTAATCTAAATTCCATTCTGGACAAATGGGGGCCAGGCTGCCCATCAGTGATAGGCTAGGGGTTCTTGGGGTTCAAATTAGCCTTATGGGGAGTGAGGGGAAGGGTGGGGACACACAGAATGTATGGCCAATTGTAGTATCTGATAGTAACTATGTGTTCACTCTGTGCTGAGTGCTTTACATGGATTATCTCATTTAATCCTCAGGAGTTCAGGTGCATTTTTTAAATAGGTGGTCACTTTCACTATCACTTGTGTTCTACAGATCCGGAAACTAAAGCTTAGAGAATTTAAAATAATTTGCCCAAGGCTCACATTCACTGTCTCTTAAAGCTATGGAAATAAATTCTAACCTGGGCATTCTCACTCCAGAGCCAACCAGCTTGACCAAAACCCCATACGATCCCTTAAAGGGAAATCATATCCACAAAAAGGAAAACAGCACTAATCAAGAATCAAGCTAATGGTCTGAGCTAAAGATCCAGAGAGCAGAAGGTTCAGAATTGAAGAAAGGGCAGAACCTGGAGTGATCCCTTGAGATGCAGAAGTTCTTCTCACTTCTCAATAGTTCCAGACTCTTGGCATGGCCCGAGTGGGGAAGTCCTGGGTAGAATTAGTTCCTTGAGACTTCCCAGGGTGAGTCTGGGAGAGATTGTGATTCGCAGAGATCAGAGAGTAGGGCACCGAGGAATTCACTGTTATCTTCTTTTACATTTTGTTCTAGGATCAAGTCTAGAGATAAAGAGCCATGGTCCATGAAAATAGAAACCACTGTATGAAGTTAAGAGCACTCAGCACATTGAAACAGGAGCAAAAACAAATAACATACTTCACTCTATCCAGTCAGGCAGAGGTTGGTGCACAGACTGAGGCATGGGCATAGCTGAGGCCCACAAAGAGGCCAGCAGAAAAGTCAATGGGGTGGCCAGTCCATGAGCTGCCCCAGCTACAGAGACAAGCACAAGGTTTGGAGTCTGAAGCCCTGGTTTCACACTGAGCACGGTGACTTACTGTGTGACTTTGGATAATTCATTTAAATTATTTGATCTTCAATTTACTCAGCTAAAAACATGATAGTAATAGCTACTAAATAGAATTGTTGGACTATCAAAAAACAATTCTGTATGAAACACTATAAACAATAATTCTTCTTGAGCTCCTTGTATGTGCTAGATATTCGGAATAGAATATTAATATTATATAATATTAAGATACAATCCTTGCTCTCCAGGAGCTCACAATCTAAAGATAAATAAATGTTGATTATCTTTAGTATTACAAATCCTCTTTTCTTTCTGATTATCCCTCTCACCCCTCCATTTGGATATCGCCTTAGTTTGGGTTTCCTCAGAAGCAGACTCTGAGGCAAGGATTTGAATGTGAAGGGTTTATTTGGAGGTGCAAGGAAACACAGGGTGAGATATGGAAAGTGATTGTGGAGAAGCAAGGTCGCCTACGTATATCGCAGAGGTAGGGCGTCTACTCAACCAGCTACCACCTCTGGCCACTCTGGAAAGTGCTGCAAAACACACAGCTCAGTGGTTCCCCACCTAAGGGATGGGAGAGCTAGAGTATTTTCACCCCAACTTTAATCAATTATTGGTTGGCGATTTCTGTTCCTGGGTGTTAATTTCCTGGCACTTCTCACCTGCCAAGGGTCCAGGCAGAAAGTCTCGCAGCAGCTTCAGAAAAAGACCAGGGCAAAGAAATGAAGATACTGGCAGGTGGGAGAGATGGCTGGAGCACACTCAAGTCGGAAGAGCCAAAAATACGGACAGGGCAGTGACGGCATTTGCAAGAAGTGGTCCGCTGTGTCCAAGGGCGCCTGGGTGGGCTCACTCTTTCCCAGCACCCAGGGCAAAACCAAGAGAGAATCTTCCCACGCTTATCAGTATAAAGGAAGGCGATAAGGAGGCTAAAGGTGCACTAATACTTTTAAAGGCAGAATTGACCCATGAACTATTGCACTCTTTCAGAAATCTGGCAGAAGCTGTCTAGGTCCATAGAACTATTGTCTCACTGTTGACCTTCCTGTGATGATGGAAACATGGCACATCTGCACTGCCCAGTAGGAAAGCCACTAGTCACATGTGACCAGTGAGCACCTGTAATGTGGCGAGTGTGACGGAGGAAATGCACTTGTACTTTCACTTAATTTTCACTAATTTAAATGAATATCACCATCCTACTAGCAACTTTGGGGACATGGCAATAAATATGAATTTTTACCATTTATTATAAAAATGTGTTATAAAAAATTTAGTGGTTAAATTTCTAATAGTACTGAATAGGACAGAAACCGTAATATCTCAGTAGCTCTAATGCAAACTGATGATTCCACATGAATGACAATTGGACTGAAGTTGGTGGAGGAGCAAGGTATTTGAGGGTATGTGATCTTCCTTTATATTCTTTCCTTCGTTTCTTATTAATTGTACCTCATGTTAGTATCTAAGTTTCTATACACATTTATGGACTCAAATTCTACATAACATACTTTACAAAGCTCACTAGCTAATACATTATCTCTTAAAAATCAGATTAATTATAACCTATTTTCCCCTCTATTTGAAAGTTTTTAATAATTGTTTTTGTGCATGATTAATAACTTCCAGAATCATCATTTTTATTGTTGCATTCTCCTCTGACAGTTTGTTTTGTTTTACTGTGTCTATGCGTTTCTGCAGTGTGAGTCAGCTCATGTGTAACTGAGATCAGGGAGCAGTTTTGTCTTGGAGGTCACATTGGTTCACATGTGACTTTTCCCAGCATGTTCATGTTTTGGACCACTGTGTAACCGCAGCTGAATGCAAAGTGCACGAGGATGGCTGAACATCTCCCGCTGGGTTGCATGGTGCCTGTTCATCCTCACTCCCCCTCTTGCCTCCATCTGGCCCCATGCTCTCTGGGAGGGACCTGTGAGAGGTCCTTCCTGCTCTTTGTAACCTTGGCTTTCATCTCCATAACTCAGCAGCCCCAGCCCTTCCACAAGCTTCTTTCACTGATTTTTTTCTTAATGCAAGTGTTTTTCTAATGCAACGTCTTATTTACATAGTAGTATTTCTTTGTTTACTAGTCACACAATAGTTTTTTTAAAACTGTGCTGTATTTTATTAGGAATTATTTTTGTTAGCTTATCATTATAGAGTTTTATATGTTTTGAGTAGAAATTGAATGTGATTTGAGTGGTTTGGCCCTGACACTATTTTGCCCATAAACCTTATCATTTTTTTAATATGTGATTTTAAAAATTTGAGTTGGCTTTTCTTTTTCTTTCAGAAATACACATGTTACATGAAGGCAAAAATACCTGTACAACATTGACTCTTCAACCAAATGAGAGAATAGCAGTAAGAACAAAAATTCATAACGAGACTCCAGACTGCATCTAGAATAACTCCCTGTGTTGGAAAGTGAATATTCACATGTGAACAATATTCCAAGAAATATGCTTTGTTGCTTTGTTAATGTTACGGATTTTGCTAAGCCAATTATATATGATGGTAACATCATGACAATCCCTGGTCTCATCCAGTCCTGGGGTGCCAGAAATGACAGGGAAGGTGGTTATTTGATCTTCCAAAGACCAAGGCCAAAGACAAAGGAAAAGTGTAGATTTTAGCTGAATACCTAGACCAAAGATAAAGTTCTATGTCTCTATTGAGAGAAGAAATGTGTTCTGTCCTATATAAATCATATATATATAATTTCCTTGAGATTTTGGTATGTGTGTTCTTTAGGTCCTAAAAATCCTAAAGAACATGGCACTTTTCTTCTTAGCCCCATCTAGCAGGTCTCTCTTTTGACCCAATATAGTGCCCCTTAGGATATGTGTAGGAAAAGTGTTTATAAATGACATGCCCATGTTCTGGAGTTAGAGTATTTCTCTACCAGGTGGAAGAAGTCAGCTACCAAGTGGTTCTTATGGAGAACCAAGTGGTTCTCATTTTAAAAGTAGAGATAAAATAATTTCAATCATATGGGCTTATATTTAATGCGGTATATGTAAAGTAATTAGTTTAGTGCTTGGCATATAGTAAGTAACTGATGCGCCTGAGCCTTCATGATATCTTCTGAGTGGTTGTTTTTTTCCAAATTATAAGTGAAATCATGGCAATGAAATAGTTAACATGGCAAAGAAGCTCCCTACTGAAAAAGCATAGGATGCTATCACGGATGGAGTCAGAACTGAGGGGATCAGTGACACTGTAAAGGGCAAACTGATCACCGGAATTGGTTGGCTACTTCCTCTCTGAAGCAGAGTGGTCCTACGGACAAGAGGATCTTATATATTACTGAGTGAGAATCTCTCTCCAAGAGGACATAAGGAACAATGCAATCCATGCAGTAGACTAATGTCAAATATGCAACTGGATATTGCCAATGACTTTCAGTCTATCTCATGAACAAGTAATTTTTCCTTTTTTTCTTTTCCACAGGCTGTCTATTTTTTGTACACATTCATGCAGTACACCATGAAAGGACATGATGTCTCTGACCACATGTTGAGAAGCCTGGAAGGTATAGCTAGGAGCACAGGCTCTGGCTTTCAGTTTTTCTGGCTCTTCCATGAAGCTTCAGGCTGCCAAATGCTCTGACTTCTGGTTTTCTCATCTGTGCCATGGAGAGAATGACACCTAGCACATGTTTGCTATGAGACCTATATAATATAATCAACATAAGACACATATATTGTCTTGTGTATAACGAGTATTCAATAAACAATAGCTTTTCATTTATTTATAGCATTTAAAAACAATCTACCATTTTACAGAAAAGTAAACATTGCCTATATGCAGAGATGCTCCTATGAGTGTTGGGTCATATTTTTACAAATGAATGAAAATGGCAATAGAGAAGGAGGAAAAAAACAAGTTTCTTTCTCCATTGAGTTGAAGGTGGCTTATTGGGAGGAATCCCCGCAGCTCTTAAGGAGAGAAGGTATGTAACTTGGTGGATTTGGTGGAGACAAAGTAGAGAGAGAGAGAGAAGAGGGCACAGATGAGAAGGGAGATGATGAATAAAACAAAAGGTGAGTTGGTTTACTTCTCTGGGAAACAAAGATGGATAGTGTGTGGAGAGAAACAGTAAGACAGATGATTGTGGGCTAGCACCAGAACATGGTTAGTTATGATAACACTAGAGGCTATGATACAAAAATTGCTGAATTATCACTGGCTTAACACAAAAGAAGTATTTCTTCCTCATGTCACAGTCCAGTGAAGTGATTCCTGGTTGGGCAGCTCTCTTCTAGCAGGTTTTGGGGTCCAAGCCCCTCCCATCTGTGACACTGTCTTCAGCTCATAGATCTGATGGGTCACTCTGTGGGGACTTATGTTTCAATCAACAGGAAGAGGAAATCATCTGGGATTTTGGAGGTAGAAAGTCTTCATGGCCTGGGCCTGGGCCTGGAAGTGGGGCTTTTTTGGCTCCCATTCCATTAGACAGGATTTAGTCTTGTGGCCATAACTACATTTAACTGTACACTCAAAAGGAAAGGACGTGGGTATTGAAACTCATCACAGTCTCTGCCTCAGACACTTTTATACAAAAGGACTCTATCACCTTTCATAAAGCAGATCAATACAATTTCATAATCTAACTGGGAACAATGTCAAAAAACCTAAATTGCACCTGGAGATTCAAGGACAGATGAACTGAATCTATCTCCTTACTGCAAAATAAAAATTGATGGATTGTTACACAAATCAAAGTTATCTACTCCAGAAAGTCCTTCCACGATTATAAGAATAGTGGCTAGAATTGAGTTCTTAACCTGTGTGAGGAACGGTGCTAAGAGCTTTATACATCTTATCCAATTTACTTACTTTTACTGTACTACTGTGAAATAGATATTATTTCTCTTTTATAGATTAGTAAACTGAATCCCAAGGAAGGTCCTGATTTACTCCAGATATTAAGGATAGGAAGCAGTGGGGTAGAGATTCAAACAGCTTTCACTTCCAGAACTGTCAGACTCTATTGCCCCTTATGACTTCTGATCACTCCTCAATTCAGAATTCCTTGCATATACTCATTCAATTCTCCTCTGTGGTTCTATGCAAATTTGGTGTGTACATTGATTTGTAAACTATCTATCAGTTAATTACTTCTGTGTAACAAAAACTCTGTAAATGTAGGGGCTTATAACAAGAAAAACTCACTTCTCATGATTCTGTATGTTGACTGGATGGTTCTTCTATTCCACATAGTATTAGCTGGAGTCACTCAGGAAACCGCACCCAACTGGTGGTAACCCTGGTCAGCAGGCCCAAGAAGGCCTCCCTCCTTTGTCTCGGGCCCTGGTGCCGACAGCTGTCCTACCTCAGTTCTCCTTCGTGTGACTTCACTGTCCATGGTTTTTCCTTCTCCAGAACTTCTCCACATGGCCTCCTTCTACAGAAATGGCCTGGACTTCCTTATAGCTTGGTAGCTATCTTCCAAAAGGGAGAAACCAGAGGCTCTCATTCCTCTTCAGATCCAGCCTTGAACCAGCCCAGCATCATTTCTGCTACATTCTGTTGGTCAAAGGAGCCATGAGGCCATCCCGGATTAAAGGAGTGAGGAAAAGAGACTTCACACATTGGTAGGATGAACAACAAGGAATTTGTGGCCATTTTTATCCACCACACAGCATTCTTTGTGGGACTATCTGACACTGTCATCCCAACTAAACTCCTAAAGGCAAGATATTGGTCTTCCTGGTTTTGCAATTAGTTTTTAGCCCTTAAGACTAATGGGTCTCAATAAAGTCAATCGAGCAACTATGGAAAAACCAGCACCTACACAATTTAGGTGGCAGAAAAAGCGACCTGTGACACAGAACAGAACACAGGCCCTCAGGACATCTTAGGGTCTCAGGACTCCTCACTTGTAAAATCTGGTGAGAACTCTTTCCAACTACTGTCTTACCAGAGAAACCATGGAATGTACTGGCATCCCTTTGTAAGTTCTCTGCTTCTGTGCTCACCTAGTTTCAAAGGTTCACCTGCCTATAGGAGGTGAAATATGGAGCCCTTCTGTTGATTCTTGTCTGAAAATCATGGCAAATGGTGCATTTGGAATTTAGGCCAAATCATGAGACACTTTCCAATGAATTAACAACTGTATAAAAAGATTCTTCTGAAACAAGGTCTCTTATCTGTTTTCACTGGCGATCTCTTAGAGGAAAATAAAATTTCCTGAAGTATACATTAAAAAGTATGTTGATTCTCACACTACCTATTTTGAAGCATAGGTGGCTGTAGGTCCCGCTCTCAGCATACTATGGGGCAACAGTCTATTCTTGTTTACTATTTAAAAGTGTTTTCTGCTAGGTATGGCACATGCATGCACAAACACACACTCCTATACAAGCCAACAAATATGATAACAAATAAAAGAAGATAAAATTGTACAAGCATAAAAAAATGAGACTCAATATCAATCAGCTGTTAGGTGATTTTATTAGTAAGATGCAGGGATGGCTCTAGGGAAAGTGAAATAATTCAGTTAGATTTACCCTGTCTTTCCTTGTATTAGATATCCTAAAACAAACACTCGTATGGTTTGCTGTGCAAAAAGCATCACCTTTTTCTTCCATTCAGACCTCTTTCTCTGCCAAGATCCCTGTACGTAGAAAATGACAAAAATTTATGAGGGTTGCATCCAAAAGCAAAGGCCTGGGGCATATTGTTGGAAAGATAAAGACTGTTCATCTGGGAGTTCTCTGTTCCTTTATTACCTGAGAAAAGATGGAATAGTAATTGACATGTGGTTCTTGACAGATGTTGACAAGGGAAAAACATGTAACTAAGCCCCTTGGAGTTTTTGCAAAGGGTGATTATGATGCCTGTCTCCATGTTCCACAACCTCCAGAGTGCAATCAAATTTCCCCCCTTACCCTAAGTGCCAAGCAGACATCCATGCAGATGTTATAGGACTATATCAGCATCTGGCCAAAGAATAGAATTCTCTCATCTCACATAAAGGGCATACACAATAGAGACCACTGAATGTGGAGTGAGTGCTTTGATACATTCTATTGTTAATCTCTCTTGAAATAGATTGATTGCTGTGGAAGAAGAATTCGCCCAAAATTTTCCCTTTTCACTGTCAGGGCCTGTATGTTGGCACCATAATATTAAACAATTTATTGTTTTGCTCCAAAATTATATCCATATTTTATTTGATAAAAGAGTAGGATGATAGCAATATTAACAAATATGTCATTAGAATAACACAGCATAAGAATAACAATTAGATTTATAAAGGAAATGTTTTCTCCATATTTGCCAAACATCCAGATGAAAAGTTGAAAGACTGTCAATTGTGCAGATGTTCTAAATATCCAGATGTTATGCAGAGAAGATATTTGACAACAAATGAAACTTCTTTTCATCCGTATGTTTAATTCTAGTTTCATTTTATAGAAAATTGTAGAATAATGGAAATTACAAGCATACTTCAGTTTTTAAAAATAAAAGTAGAGCAAAATGTAAGAATACTCTTCTTATGTTTCTTTTTAGTACGTCTGCAGTAGTAAACTGAGAGTTCCCAGGGTTTTAAGGAAAGGGAATTGTTCATGATTAAAAAAAAAAACAAAAAACCACACTGATCTGATTTCAGTAACCCTGAACTCTTTTCTCACTTTGTATTACTCTGTACCTTAGTAGAATGGCTAAATAATAATCTGAGGTTGTTTGTTTCCTCCTTATATTTTCTAGTCCCCCTTTCCCATATTTACTCCAGCAGTGGGCTCTGTAGTCATCAGCAGAGAAGGGATACATAGGAAGGGATATATATGAGAGGGAAAAGCACGAACAGTTCCAAGGCTTCCTAAATTTCGTTTCCAAAAGTTTAAGTTTCAAAGAAAGCAGTCATTCAATACAGAGAAAATGAAGACATGCACTCTTCCTTGCATACTTAAGTTTGTGGAATAATGCAAACACTGAAATTGAAGAGTGTACTTAGATATTATGCTATCATGATTGTGTCCATCAGCTTGGGTGGCCTTTAGTGTGCATTAGGAACAGTCAAGTACAAAATCTCCTGGCAACAACAAAGGGTTATTTCTAACTCACGTTGAATGTCTGCCCAGAGTCCTCATTACTGGATATCCAAGCTGAAGGAAAGGCCTCTATCTGGAATATTGGCTTTCTTATGGCAAAGTGGGGGAAGAGCAATGGTGAATCACGTATCTGTTCTTAAGGCTTCTGTTTGAAAGTGACCTATGTCACATCCACTAATACATCCTTGGACAAAGTGAGTAATACAGTCAAGTCTGGTATCTTTGTGTAGGAAATATAATCCTGTCACTGGAAGAGACTCCACTGGGAGGGACCCAGCAGGGAAGGGCAGTGGATATTTTTACCTCAGTATGACTTCTCACAATTATCATTTTAAGCATGGGTTTTGTGCTTAATTGTGTAGATTACTGGATTAGATGTGTTAAAATAGTTACTCGCTTAGGTTGTTTTCCCTTTGGAAGATTATAAAATATGAGAGAAAACACTATTTCAGACAAAGAGAAAACAGGTTGAGAATAAAGGCAGTACTGGATGTTTCTGGATAGATATGCAGTATTGTGCTTATAAATCTTATAGAGAATGAGAGTAAATTCATGTTCAGAGTGGAGAACAAAGAATTCAGGAAATTTGTTTCCATCTAGTCAACCTGAAAAAAGTTTGTGAAGGAACAGTTTATGGTATAAGATCTCTCTAAATGAAAAGTGAGAGGGGGAAAGTAATAAACAATAACTAGTATTTGTGTGTCCTTTTACAACTTATAACTGTTATTTAATTTAATACTTACAGCAACCTCTTGAAGGAGATATCATCACTTCTACTTAGCAATAAGGACTCTGAAGCTCAAGTGGCCTATATTTTTTATTGGTCTATGTTTTCAGAATTAAGTGTCAGAACCAGGATTAAACAATCTGCTTTAATTTTATACATTCTGTGCTTTACATACTGAAAAGAACAAGTGAGAAAAATCACCAGGTGCCTCTTGGGAGAGACTCCAAAATGCAGACATAGACTGGAAGCAAGTGGCCTGAGCACAATGCAGGAGTCTGTTGGTGGGGTTCTTCTATGACAGAAAATGAAGTAAGTGAGGTTGTCTGGCATGTACCACTTTGAGTATTTTGAAGCCCTTAACTGGTGACACAGAAAGAAATAAAAAAAAGGATTTACTCAAGGAATATTTGTCGATGACCTACAAGCTGGAAGACAGAAGAGGTAGAGCATTGCTGATACAGATTATGGTTATAAAAGAACTTACTTGGGCCTAAAGATTAGATGTAAAAACATCTTAACTACTTAATTTTGTTGTCCATCTCCTATACACTCAACTCCCTTGGGCTAGGAGGATATTAAGTGGAAACGGGTTCTCCGTTCTCTTCCGAGAGGGAGCTTATGGTTCTTATCATCAGTGGAAAGAGGCAAAGTATGGCTGCATGGTTGAAGAATGCTGTGATGTTGCCCACTTCCAGCCGGAGATGACAAGGAGGGATGCTGCACCGAGTTTGGTTTCCATCTTAGTTTAGGTCTTCTGAGAAGCAGTCACCAAGGTGACACTATATATGGATGATATTTATTTGGTAAAAAACCTATGATGGGCAAAGGGTAAACAGGGAGAGCATCAGACTATGATGCAGGTCTTGCACCTGTGAAGGATGAGTGGAGGAAAGCAAGAGGAGTGGGTAGAAAGAATTTCAGATTATAGTGTAGTTCCAGGAAAGTTTTAGTCACATTTGAGGACTTGGGAAATTTTCAAACCAAAATGGCTAATCATAGGAAGTCTCTGTCCAGTAGGAATGAGTTAGGAATAGTCTCCTCATTCTCCTCAGGCATAGGTCAAGGGCACCCTGTGGAAGGCCTGGCCTCAGTATGAACACAGTAATAGATCTAGAGGAGTAAGAAATGGGGCCAGCAGTCAACTCTGCGGCCAACAGCAAGAGATAGGTGCTAGGACAGCCCACCCCTCATACTGCACAGATCTACTTCTCCATTTAGGTTTGGGAAAAAGTTCCTCCATGGTTTCCATGGCCCTCTATTTATTAGGAGAAACACAGAGAAGATAATGGGATATATCAGTGTTCTCCTCATGGCAGTTAATCTCAAGGCTGTAACTGGTATTCATTTTCCTACCCCTCCATTATGCTTTCTAAATTCCCCTCCCCCTCAGCTACCATCTTGTAATGTTTAAGTGCCTTACCTAGTAGTGTTACCTAAATCTTTATTCCTTAAATGTTCTGGCCATTGGCCATCATGTTTTTCAGGCCAGGTTGCTGCACATTACAGCAATGTTAACCAGCATCGGGGGGCAAGAAGTATTTGTTAGTGCCCAAATGGATCACCTGGGTTCCACACATATACCTCCCTGACTCTATTGTGTAACAGTTCCTCTACCACCTCCTGTTGATCAAGGTATATTACCCTATCAGTGACCTGCTGTGGTCATTCTCTTCTAGCTTGCTGGTCCATAGCACCCTGGTAGCAGACATAACTTTAGGTAAATATATCCTTAACCTTGCAGAGTTTCTTGTTGTTGGAAACGCAAAGTCCCCAGTGCATTACTTGGAGGAATGGTAAATCAATCACTCTTCTAGTCCTTGGTTCCAAGATCCACACATTCTTCCTACTGGGAATAGAGAACCATGAAGAAGTTTCTGAATTAGTGCATACACTGCATCCTGAAGGATAGAGCCCTATCCGCCCCCCCCAACCTTTTTAAGATTTTATTTATTTGAGAGAGAGAGAGAGCAAGAGAGCACATGCAGGGGGAGCAGCAGGCAGAAGGAGAAGCAGGCTCCCCACTGAGCAAAGAGGCTTGATCCCAGGACCCTGAGATCAGGACCTGAGCTGAAGGCAGACAATGACTGAGCCACCCAGATGCCCCCAGAAACTTGCCCTTACAGAGAACTGTCTCTGAGCTGAAGCTTCAGCTGTGCCTTGAGAAGGTTGTTCAGTTCTATCTAAGGCTGGCTGCTTCTGGTTAGTGTAGTATATGATAAGACCAGTAGATCCTATGGTCATATCCTATATGTCTTTTACATTGAAGTGGTTCCCCTGGTTGGATGGCTATGTTGTCTAGGACCCATGCCTGTGAATCAAGGCATTCCATAAGTCCCCACAAATCAGGGCTGGCTGAGACTCTGAAGGCAGAAAAGGCAAACATATACTTGGAATAAGTATCTATCCCTATGATAATGAACCACTGGCCATTCTAGGATAAAAGGAGCCCAGTGTAGCCATAGTCACACATTTATTTATTTATTTATCTTAGCAATTTTTTCACATTGGCCTGTTAAATGGGAATCCATGTTAGTGGGCTGATATATAACCTCCTCCACTACCATGGTGGCCCCTCCACTCATGGACCCATGTGTTGGTTTATGGAGTGGCCAGCGACAAATGATGGTCCAGTATCAACCGGACAAGTCACTTTATTCACTTGGTTGTTCAATGCCTTTACCATGATAGATGTTTTCTGGTGGCCATTAACATATAATACAAAAATTTCACACCTTTGCCCACTTTCACATGTCTCATTCACAAGCCATTCCTCACATCTCCTTCCCTTTAATTTTCTAGTCCTTCTCCTTCTAAGCCACTGACATTCGGCTACCACCCAGCAATCTAATGATCCTTGGGCCACTTGCTCTTGTACATTAAAAGGATAGTAAGGTGCCATGCTTTCAGCTCTGTCCAGTGGGAAAGTTCTTTCTCCCCATTATCTTTTAAGGCCACCCTTGTCATTGTCCGTGTTCAGCTTGCCCCCCATATCAAACTATGTCATAATTTGACCTCAAGCTAAATGATTTCCTCAATCCCAGACCTATGTACACCATATGCCCTAAATATGAAACAAGTCTTAAAAAGACTTTTCAAGATGATGTTGTTCATGCTGTACCATACAAGTTATGTATTTTCTGTTCTTACCCTCATCTTTTACATTTATTCGATCCCTCAACAACTAGAACTGTAATTCTAATCAATAAACAGGATGAACACATACCATATTCCAAGATGCCAAACTTGGCAGCATTCAGAAATATCTTATTTGCAGGCACACTTACATTTTTGCTCAATGTTTAAAAAAGCAAATGTACATAAACCCAATCCCTGCTTGCATGGATGTCTTCCTCATTATTTTTCTACAAAATACTTCATCCAGAAAAGCAGGTAACTGAAATACTCCCCCGGGAATAAGGGGACATCGTTGTCATTTTTTTAAATGAATTAAACAAACCATGATTGGAAAATCAACTATTTCTGTGGTATAAAAATGTTTTTAAGAATTAGGGATGTTGAAGCATGGCACAACACAGTTACCTTCATATATTTCAAAGACTGCTGTTTGCATGTGCAATTAGACTTGTTCTGAGTTGTTTCAGTGTGCAGAAACAGGAAGTAGAAATTACAGGGAGGCAGATTTGAATTCAACAGAAATAAAGCTTTTATAACAAAGTTATAAAAATTGGAATGGGTTGTATTTAAAGGTAGTGAGTGTTCAGTGGAGGGTTACATGTTGATGGATCTACCAAGAGGTTACTTGACTAAATTTTAGGAATATTTTAAATAGGATTCATATACTAGTTGGGGGAGAAGTAGAGAGATCAACTCTGAAATAATCTAAGAAAAAGGAGTGCACAATGAGAGGGACGTAGGTTTAAAGCAAAACCTAATGGCAATGTCAACTTTGTCAAATAACATCATTTTCTCTACTATAAGTAGGAATAATAAACTACTTACCTTGCAGGGGTTTGTGAAGCTCCAATATAATAAAAATATGTGTCTAATGGGGTGCCTGGATGGCTCAGTGGGGTAAACCTCTGTCTTCAGCTCAGGTCATGATCTCAGGGTCCTGGGATCTAGCCCCGCATCGGGCTCTCTGCTCAGTGGGGAGCCTGCTCCCCCCACCACCCGTGCCTGCCTCTCTGCCTACTTGTGATCTCTGTCTGCCAAATAAATAAATAGAATCTTAAAAAAATATATGTGTCTAATAAAATGTCTAGCACGTAGTTGTGTTCAATGAAATTATTTTTATTATGCTCTGATTTTATGTAATTACACCTCTGAAGCTGCCAACATTTGACCCTTTTAGTCTATAAAATGGTAATTACATGTGATTTAAACAGATATTATTAACAAACCTTGATATCATTACCCCTTACCTCCTGAAATTTATAAGATTCAGATTTAGGATCTGATATTTACATATTATAATCTCTTTATTGCTTTATATATATAAAAATGCGTAGCATGGTGATTTAGATGGAGAAGTTTTCTTTCTGGAAGATTTAATATTGTAATGATATAAAATGTACTTTAATTAGTCTATCCATTTAATGGAATTCCAAAAAAGTTTCACCTTTGTTTTGGTGGAAATTGACAATGAATCTAAATCATATATGGACAGACAAAAGACCAAGAATAGAAATAACAATCTTGAAAAAGAATGAAGTAAGGAAAAGAGCTTCAGGAATTTGGTAATTATTTAGAACTTAATGGAGTAAGAATAGATAAGTAAAGCTACAACAACAACAAAAGCATAGCATGGTGATTTAGAGAGAAGAAATGTCCTTTCTAGTTTCGTGCATCTCCAAATGATTACACTGACCTCTGATCTATGGCTTACACCTTGGGAGCAAAATTACTGGATTAGAAAGAATTCCAAAACTCATGTGGCCTGGGAGGCCATGTCCGATAGCTACAAGTAGGGAAGCATGGATGGGTAGAGAAGTCATATCTTCCACAGCCCAGCCACATACTCTGGGAATTAAAGCAGATACCAAGGAAAGATCAGGCAATTGTGTTAACTGACACTATTTGTACCAACTTACTCTCTGAAAACAGCTGAGAATAAGGGGAAAATTCGTTGATATTTCTGCAAATCAGAGAATCCTTGTAAATTGTGGCATAGTGTTAGCAAGTATTGGGGTTTAAAATTTGTACTCCACCATAGTTTAGAATTACAATTTTCTATCATAAGTACTTTCTGCTACTGAAGTCACATGGGTCCACTTGAGACGTATGCATAAGTATATTTTAAGATACTCTATTTCCTGACATAAGTAAGTGTTTGGTACTTTAATTATAACTCATCAAGAAAGACCATCTATTTACCTGTCTGTTGATCAAAATTTCTAAATTATGGAGGGACGAAAAATGTGAATGCCAGCTGTACTTAAAAGAAATAACAATAATTTACCTATGCAAGAAAATTACAGAGTACACATAATAAGCTGTGGTGCATAAGGCTCTATAAACCAACTGGATATATCAGTTATATGATTATTCTAGAACTTATATTTTTCACTATTCCTACTGAAACAAACAAACCAAAAAAAAAGCCACTATCTCAATTCTTTGGGTTAAAAAAAAGTACGTAGTAAAAACAAAAAAGCCCTTAATAAAAGTGACTAATAATAACTAATAGCTTCTAGCTTAAATGATCATTTAAACTATATTCTCTTCCTGCAGCAGTGATAGCTACTGTAATGATTCCTTCATACTCGGAAAGACAAAAGAAAAATGGCTTGTTTTTATAGGACAAGTACTTAAACACAGGTCTGAAAACTAGAGTTTCTGTCCCAGCAGATCTGAGATTTATCCTGAAACATTTTTTTTAATTACCCTATAAATCAAAGCAAAGATTAGGATGAAGTTCTACGAATCAACATCAAGGTCATAGCCTAGGTCTAGAGACGGTTAAAAAAAAAAAAAATCCAGGAAACCAAAATCAGCACAGCAAGTTGTCAGTCTAAGAACATGGCAGATGGTTAAAGTCAGAAGTCACGTAAGTAGCTAAAAGAGCCAAGGTCCAAACCACAAGGCAGAAGTTATGAGAAAAACACAACTGGGCTCCAACCCCCAAGCTGGGAATGGAAGCCAAGCAGAGGTGTCTCAGCACAGAACCCACAGGGCAGTTGTTGAAACAACAGAGCTTTTTTGTTTCCTGCCCTTTTAAAAAGGCAATAGAAGGTAATTAAGTCTGTGCCGCTCTGGCATGATCAAATTAGAGGCAAGTATGGTCTGATTGAGAGTGTGCACCTGTCCAACAAGATCTGGAGACATTCTGATTCCCTGGAACGTGAGAGTGTAGGCAGTCAGAAGAAATCAGCCAAACTGAATGCTCTCGAACTAACTCACCTTGGCCAGGTGACTTTTTCTGGATGATTTCCTTATTTTCAGGACAGCAGAAAGACAACCAGGAATTTGAATTGTTATGCATGGCAAGTGCTGACTTCTTTTAAATAACATTTCCTGTATTACGTCTAGTCAGTGGCATGAAGGACCTGGATCCAGTTTTCTCCTCAGGGAAGTAGAATAGGGGCCTGTTTTATCCCTTTGATTCAAACCAACAAGAGAAACAACAGGTGAAGGGGGAAAGTGGTTTAATTGAATGGTTTATAATTTTGAAAAACTCCATAATGCTTGTCCATATTCCCCTTAGCACACATTTTCCCCCTGCCCCTCCCTCTTCATGATTTTCTACTCCTATCTTTAGCCTTTGCAGAGAGGCAGGGGCGTGGCAGGCCATTGTTCTCCTGGGATCCTAACAAGACAGAGCTCCAGTCAGTGGGCTACCAACAGACCAACAAGTGGAACTTCTAACACTTCCCCTGAGTGGTCGCATTAAGCTAATGATTTTCTCTGACAGGAAGCTTTTTTCCTGATACCGTCTAAATTTTCCACTTCCTAACTCCTCTTACTGTTCACTCCCATAGTTATCACTTTGTGCACTGGAAAACAATACCACCCCCCTCATTAATTCTCTATTTTTAGACTCGGTTTAGTTAGTCTATATAGTCAGATGGTTTATATTTAGTTCCTCTTAAGTGCTTCCATTAGTCACTAAAACTCGTCATTCCCTTAGTCACTTTTGTTTGTTGGTTGGTTGGATGATTGGTTGGTTGGTTTTCAAGATCCTTGGCTTAAGAATTAAAACAGCATTTCCAGGGCTACCTCATAAGGGTGGGACCAGATACTTTAGTCTATAGACTGAAAACAGTCTTATTCCTTGGACACGAATCTAATTTTTCATTCTTTTTCAAGCCATATCTCCTTTAGTCATGGGTAATTAGTTTTGAGTTCCTTCTATCAGTGATACCTTCTTATCTGGGAGAAGAGTTTCAATGCTATGTTGTTATCCCTAAAACTTAGCACCATGCCTCGCATACTGCTGGAAATCAAGATACACTTGATAAATGAATGAATAAATAAATGTTTTAAACATTACTAAGAATTATGTCTGAAGGCAATGGAAATTTCTGAATTAATTTTTTCTGGATTTATAAAATGTTTCTATTTTCTCCTGTTTTTTTTTTCTTCTTTAACACCCCTTAGTGTTTTGCTTCAGTTTATATATTATTAGACTATAAGAGAATAATTTCATCCTGTACAAGAATTTATGTGCATAGTTTTACATAACATTTGTTGAGCCACATGTCTTGAAGTGATTCTTGCCATAGGATTTCTAACCTGGTAAGTGACTTAAAAATCATCTAGTCTTATTCCAGCACTTTATAGACATGAAACCTGACACCTAGAGAAGATAACAGACTTCTCAGATTACAGGAGATATGATTATGATTCAAAAGTTGTGTACCTATAATTTTCCCTTTTGTTCACACTTTATTCTTGTGCTCAAAGATGACTCTTTGTCATAATGGTTAACTCTTTCACATGACTCCAACACCCATTTTTTTTCTCTTACTTTTGGAAATGTAGTTCCTGTTTAAAGGGCTAATCTCTATCTGTGACTTGAATTGGGCAAATTGCAGACTCTCTGGCAACTCACTGCTGATTCCCACTGAGGTTTCCCAGGATCTTGAAGCTTATAATTCTAGAGAGATAGAAGTTGACTTCTCGGAGTTTTGAGGCTCACTGTAGGTCAATAACCAGCATCCATCTGAAGTTCCTAACTGGATGGAGTCTCTTTGCTGCACAAACCTGTTTTCTTGGTATATTTGCTCTTTTGCTCCTGAAGGGAATTTTAAGGTTGGTCACATGGTGGCGCTGTAGCTAATGGGTTTTCGTGTGTATTTTTCCATTGCCTTAGTTTTTAAATTACAGATTTAAATATGTGCATCTTTTAAATTCAGCTGCAGGTGAAATGATTTAATGGCTCTTGACTTCTAGATTAATTTTAAACATTAGAAACATTGTAAAAACAGACTCTTGCTAATAATGATCCTTATCGTAATGGCTGGAGACATAATCATTTACCAACATTAACCAAGTGATTAAAATCCATCATGAGTTTAATTTGAAAAGATTTAAGTTCCTTTGCAATAAATGGCTAATGATATTAGCTCCATCTTGGTGAGGCCAAAATTTATCATTATATGACTTTGTACTTCCACTGCTTGTTAGAAACCCACTCTTGTTAACACAGGTCATATTATGCCTGTTGTTTACCAAGCACGTGGCGTTCCCTATATTGGTACTGAATTGGGCCATATGGTGCACCGCGTACAGGCAATCATCACTCTTTTATGGCCCTGCTATTTGATAATTTATTATTTCACAAGGCAAGTGACCTTAACAGATGTTAAGATTAATTACCATGGTCAGTAAAACCTGTAGGGAAGGGGAAACATGCTGGTTTTATGGCTCATTTTTATTAAAACTAGATATGATATTCATAATAATTAGATTTTTTAATATAATATTTTCCTAGCTTTGTAATGATGACTTTAAAAAGTGTCTAATCTAATATTTCACAGTAACTATCCAGAAATATTCAGTGTCTACTGACAAAAGAAAAAGAAAAAAACAAGATTCAGTGCTAAATATATTTCCACAAAGAACCTGGCTCTGAACTTTAAATTTTCTCACCTCCTCATTATTTCCTTTGATGAATCATGAATAAAATCTTGACACTAAAGGGTACACTACCTTGCAGATACCCCACAAGGATAATAATCCTCCACAACAACAACAATAAAAAATAGAGAAGGAAAAAAACCCACAGCAAACAATGACTACCCCAAACAAACTTTGGCAACATGGAAGGGAAAAAACCCATTTCTTAATGGTTACTGTTTCATTTCCAGAAGTTTTCCCCAGAGGAAGCAACCAAGTAAATATCTCTCCCTGATTAAAATTAAAGATTAGCCTTCCACAGGCTCACTGTCAATGTTAGCTGTTTTCCTGCTCAAAACAGCAATGTTGTTATTCCCATTTTCCAAAGTGCCAGAGATCCAAGATGGAGAATTAACATGCTCAAGATTCTTAAGTGAGTGGGTTGAAGTCGTGTCTGTTGGCCAATAAAATGCTAATGTGAAAAGGAAATACGTGCTCTCAGTTTCTAAACTGCGGTTCTTTACAGTGTTAGTCTGTACGTAGGCTAAGAAGGTTCAGAAAGATAAGAGGTTAAGAAAAAATTTCCCCAAGGAAAATCAGATAATTTAAAACTCATACATAGAATTTGCTATGATATTTTAGTGAAAGAAAAAAAAATTAGTTGAATGACAAGCTTTGATAGCTTTCCTGAGCTTAAGCTATTCATTCATTCATTCATTCATTCATTCACTTATTTATTTAGAATTGCTGTGGAGTACCTACTCTACATAAGATGCTGGATGTTAGGCATCCTAGGAAGTCAGGATTTCCAGGGCAGAAACTATCAATTCAGTCCTACAATTCCTTCCCCAAATACTCTCCCTAAGGAACCATCTTTTCGTTAAGAGCAAAGACAAAATTAAGAATTTAGCATCTCGGGCGTCTGGATGGCTCAGTGGGTTGAGCCTCTGCCTTCTGCTCAGGTCATGATCCCAGAGTCCTGGGATCGAGCCCTGCATCAGGCTCTCTGCTCAGCAGGGAGCCTGCTTCCCTTCCTCTCTCTCTGCCTCCCTCTCTGCCTACTTGTGATCTCTGTCAAATAAATAAATAAAATCTTTAAAAAAAAAAAAAGAATTTAGCATCTCATATTAGAATGGAAGCAACCATAAGAGAGAATCTATACAAAAAACCTGAGACCCAAAAAAGCAAAATTACTTATCAAATATCTCACAGCTAGACGGTAGCAAAGGGAAACTGCATACAAGCCTTTTGGAGTTCATCCCATTGTACAGCTTCCCAAAGACCTCTTAAACCTTCCTTTTTGTATACCCAAAAGAGTAAATTTAATCCCTCAAACCTACATACAATAAGTGTGTGCTGAGATTGATTTTTTTTAATATCTGAGAGGTAACATAATAGAATGTTATAGTGATTTAAGTTTGCATTAACGTCCATCTCAATACAAATATCTAGTGAAGTTTAAGTTTATGACTTAAAGATATGAAAATTGTGCTCCCTTGGTTTTAAGGAGCTGCAGTGATGACTTTAAGGCTTTTATAGAGTGAAATTTTTCCCTTTTCAAATACAGAAAAGGAGACAACACCTCCTTCTATAAGAATTAATGGCTAAAAATTTGTCCTGTAGTTACAGATTTATTATCCCTAATAAAATTTCTAAAAAGTGCTTTGGTTGTTGTTGCAGTTATTGGAAAATTCTTTGC
The DNA here is from genome assembly GCF_010015895.1 of Lontra canadensis. Lineage (NCBI taxonomy): Eukaryota > Metazoa > Chordata > Mammalia > Carnivora > Mustelidae > Lontra > Lontra canadensis. The sequence goes on from NW_022631005.1 coordinate 6,482,873, forward strand.
TCTGGTTATTTAGCACCTTTTGGCCAATAAAAGCTTACAAGTCCTACATTTCTTTCCTTGCTTAAGGTGTTTTTAATAATGATTTTAACATTTTTAAAATAACTTAAATACTTTAAAATAATTAAAACAATGTATGAAGATGATATGAAAATGGTAGAAAGACAAAATCCAGAATCTGTGCAGCAAAATGGAGGCTCATGACACACAGAGACAGGTACTCAGCTCCTGGTCCATGAAAGCTTGTGTGTAATGGTCTGATCACTTATCTGCTTAATTTCCTGCCAGCCAGACATGATCACATCAATTTCCTTTACAAGCAACTATTACACAATTACCATTTTGAAGGAAAGCAAAGCCATTTTACTCTAAACACACGAAGACCCTGAGTTCACTGAGTCCTGCTATGGGGAAGGAAGAATATCACTGACCGTGTTTGGAGAAGTTCAATTTTGAAGAGTTTGGAGCACCCCATGTTGTGAAAGGTATCTCACAAACACCTCAAAAATGTCAGAAATTAAAACACGTTTTTGTTTTGTTTTGGTATTTTATGGAGAGAAATGTTGCCAAGGGAAGAGAATTTAATAATTTTTTTTTTTTTTTTAAATCCCCAAAGAGAAAGAATGTCTTCATAGCTCTACTGCTTCCCTCAGCCAGGGATAACAATTATATGTTTATTCACTGTTTCTTGTTTTAACAATTCTTTGCTTTTCTTGCTCACTTTGCTCCACCTCTAGAGAAATTATTGTTTACCTTTGCTTGGATCTGAACATTACATAAATGGATTCACAGTTTCTCTTCCGCGATTTGCTTCCTTCACTCAGCATTATGTTTCTAGGTTCATTCATGCTGACACATGAAGTGTGGGTCTTCCCTTTGCAATTTTCCCTATGTAATTTTCCCTTGCATAACTCCGGTAAAATTCACTTTCCACTCTATGAGGAATGCATGTTTAAGTTGCTTTCAGCATTTTGTTTTTGTGGACAAAACTTCTATGGAGCATTCTTACACGTTTCCAGATGTACATGTGCAATGGTTTTTCTAGGTTATATACCTAAGAATGAAATAGCTGGGTCAGAAGGTATTTTTTCCAAAGTAGTAACAATTACCAACCCTCAAGCAAATGTGTAAGAGCTCTGCTTCTCCAACCTTGTCAAAACTTGATATTTTCCAATTTTCAAAAAATTTGGCCAAAGAGTTAAAAAATGGGGGGGGGTATTTCCTTGTGGTTTTAATTTGTATGTCTTTGATTTCTAACAAAGTTACCCATTTTTTGGCCCAGTTTCCTATTGCATTATTCATCTTTTTGTATTGATTGTAGATTTTCTTTAAACAGTCTAGATTCTATTCCTCTGTGGGTTATGTGTTTATAAATATTTTCTGCTGCTTTGTGACTTGTATTTTTCCTTTTTTAAATGGAATACATTATTAATAGATGTTGTTAATTTTAATGTAGTCAGAATTATTAATCAGATACTTTGTAACTTGTATTTTTTCTGTCATCTTTAGGAAATTTTTCCTTAACTGGAACTTTAAAATAAATTCTATTTTTTTTTTAAATTCTAAAGTTTTCACTTTCACTTCTAAGTAATTAATCCTTTGGAACTGATTTTTTTTTTAAAGATTTTATTTATTTATTTGACAGAGAGAGTGAGAGAACAGAAGCAGGGTGAGCAGCAGAAGGAGAGAGAAAAGCAGGCTCCCTGCTCAGCAGGGGGCCTGATGTGGGACTTGATCCCAGGACCCTGAGATCATGACCTGACCCAAAGACAGACACTTCACCGACTGAGCCACCCAGGTGCCCCTGGAATTGATTTTTAAGTATGATGAAAGGAAGGGATCAATTTTTAAATCTCTGCGGAGACCTCTAACTAATTGTTCCACTTTGTTCTAGAGCTTTATATCTTTTTGATATTATAAGGAAAGATATTATAGGGTTAGATATGGATATTATAGGGTTAGAAACCAAAATAAATCTGATTTGTAGGAATTCAGCTCTTTCAATGCTAGGGAAATTTTGGAATAAGAGAAGCTGGGTAAAGGAAATAAAATGTCTTTATTGAACCCTTTCCCCACTTACCTGTATTGCCAACTTGTTCATAAATCAGTTGTCTTTATATGTATCAGTCTGTTTCTGGGTATTCTAAAATCTTGTACCCATTTACATTAAAAAAATATATCGACCACTAATTGTATAACATGTAGTGTTCTATACTCTGATGACACAGCAGTGAACAGCAGTAAGAAATCCCTGACTTTGTGTAGTTTATATTATAGTGGGGAGACAGAAGATAAAGGGATACACAGTAAAATATATAGTATGTCAAAAGATTCTAAGTTGTGATGGATAACTCTTTACTGAAAAAGGGAAATCAGAAGAGTGGTGGGGTGGGGAGAGAAGACATTATGATTTCATGTAAGAGTCCTCACTACTAAGATAGCATTTGAACAGAAACCTAAAGGAGGTGAGGTAGAGGAGTGAGCTCTGTTGATACCCATTATACCAATGATAGGGCATTAGCTGTTGACCTATTTGTCCATCCTGGCGTGAACCTTACATTGTCTCAATTTCTATGGCTTTATAAGAAATCTTAATGCTTATCCTGAGTCTTCTGTCTGTGAGTGTCTCTGGCACTGAGCTTCATCTGTTCTTGACTAACCAATAATATGACATTGTATGTATATACTACATTTTTGGATCCATTCATCTGTTGATGAGCATTTGGGTTATTTCCACCTTTTGCCCATTGTAAGTAATGCTGCTATGAACATTAGTTCATGAATCTCAGTCCTTGCTTTCAGTTCTCTTGGGTATATACCTAGGAGTAGAACGCTGAGTCATATGGTAATTCTATGTTTAACTTTCTGAGGAACCACCAAACTGTTTCCTGAAGCAGCTCAACTATTTTCCTTTATCACTGGCAACACAAGAAGGTTCCAATTTCTCCACATGCTCACCAACACTTGTTATTTTACATTTTTGCTGTTGATGTTGTTTGATAATTGCCTTCTAAATGGATGTGAAGTGGTATTTCACTGTGGTTTTGCTTTGCATTTCCCTAGTGACTAATGATGGTGAGCATCTTTTTTATGGGCTTATTGCTCGTTAGTACATCTTGTTTGGAGAAATGGATGTTGAAGTCTTTTGCCCACTTTTTAAAAATAGGGTTGATTTTTTTTTGTTATTGTTATTGTTATTGAACTCTGAGTTCCTTATATATTTTGGATATTAATCCCTTATCAGATACATGATTTATAAATATTTTGCCTATTCTGTGGATTGTCTTTTTACTCCTGAAATAGTGTCATTTGATGCACAGAAGTTTTTAATTTGATGAAGTCTAATTTATAAGCCATATTACTTGATATAATAAATCCAATGCCATGAAGATTTTCTCCTGTTTTCTTCTAAGAATTTTATTTTTTTAGTTCTAATGTTTAGATCTTTGATTCATTTTGTGTTCATTTTTGTACCTGGTGTAAGGTATAAATGGTATTTTTTTTTAAAGAAAGCATTTTCTAATTCTTGATAGTATCTAAGTACAAAACCAACATTTAAAAAATTTTCCCATATTACATATGGAAAGTACAAAATCATAAATATACAGCTCAACAAATTTTTACAAAGTGACCATATCTGCATAATCAACACCCAGGTCAAGAAATAGGCCATTTACCAAGCATCCCAGAAGCCCCCACAACCCTGTACTCTCTCACAAACACTACTCCCTCCAAGAGTAACCAATATCCTGATTTTTTTAATTTGATATAGATATATATATATATATATAGTGAAAGGATTCCAATATCCTCATTTCTAATATCACACATTGTATTTGCTAGTTTGGAAAGTTACAAAAATGAAATCATATTGTTGTTTTCTATTTTTATGTTAAAAGGAAGTATACTACTTACATACTAAACAAAAGTTTGATTTTGAAGACATTCAGTTCTTTCAAGGCCAAGCAAATCTATATGGAAGCAAAAGAAGATGGGAAAAGATTTCACGGACAGATCTATGCCTGAGTCTCTCACCTTACTTTTCTTGCAATCTCCTGATGCCCCCTACACTCTTGCTATTCTGAACTGCTAAGTCTCTCTGCTTCTGTGCCTTTCTATAGATTACTCCACCTCTGCCTGGAATGTCCTGCCCTCTTCCTCCTTCACCTAATTTAAACACATAGTCCAACTCTGGCTGCAGACTCATCTCATTCAGGAAGTCATTCCTAGGGGAGGTGCCCATCCTTTGTGCTCTATGATCCCATTTTAGTCATTGCTCTGGTCTCTATTGTAAATGCCTGTCAACTTCTGTATCTCCCCGCCTATAAATTAGCAACTTGATGGCAAGGACTACGTATTCTTTATCATGGTACTGTGGACATCCAATATATATTTGTTGGACAGATGAATTTTAAGTCTTCGACTTTTTATACAACCAGGGTCTTACTGTGATGACCGCCCATTGCCAAGTTAAGAGGTGTCTTGAAGCCTGGGGTTCCTATGTACTTAGCGCTCTTGGGAGTTGTCCTCTTTCTGTGCTGGTCTCACTGGTACCTCTGCAGTTGCCATTCTTTGTAGCATTTAGTATTTTCTACCAACTTCTGATTAAATTACCATAGACTGCCCCACCCTGTGCTTAGAAGTCTAAGGGTTAAAATAAGAAGAAATTCTTGAATTCAGAAATGTGTGCTTCTGGCAATGTCCCTGCTTGTCCGAGACTCTGAAACCTATTTCAGGTAGATGTATGGGATGGAAAGCCTGTTCCTTAATTAGGGAAACTTTTCATGAGTTATAGGTGCTGTCTTATACTTTATTGCTGATAAATTGAGAATGTCCCAAATTTCATTCTTGTGCTTTATAGAGTGAGTATGATATGTCTTTTCTTTCTGTCTTTTTTTTTTAAAGATTTAATTTATTTATTTATTTGACAGAGAGACAGAGATCACAAGTAGGCAGAGAGGCAGGCAGAGAGAGAGGAAGGGAAGCAGGCTCCCTGTTGAGCAGAAAGCCCAATGCGGGGCTCAATCCCAGGACCCTGAGATCATAACCTGAGCCAAAGGCAGAGGCTTTAACCCATTGAGCCACCCATGTGCTCCTAGAGTGAGTATGATATAATAGCTTTCTTTTTCCTGCCACGTTACAGGGTAGATTTTGGAGCCTCATTCTTAGCATTTCTGCCTTATAAGGAGCATAAACACTATACTCCTTATCCCAAAAGATGCAACCATTTTTTTTGCTTGTCTTGCCAGGCAACTAGTATATTTTGTATAATTTTTCACCATTTCTGCCTGATCCAAAGCATCTACATGCCTTCTTTTGTCTCCTTATTACTGCTGCAATGCCTTATTCCACCAGGATGTTGCAACTCTGATTTTTCTTGCTTCACTAAAGTGTGTGATTTGGTGGAACTGTATCAGCAATGACATCACCACCACATTCACTTTGGTGGTTGGCATCTTAGGTTATCAATGGAAGCATTGTGAAAAACCATGTGGGATCAAGGTCCGTTTTGTTCAGAAAGTTTGTATAGCACTTGGGTGGAGAATTCCCAAAGACCATGCTTCACAGCATGTAAAGAACCTCAAATATTATGTTCTTAAGTTCAGGACTACTATTAAACACCCAGCCTCATTTCTCTTCGGGGGTTGGGGTTGAGAAGAAATTGACACCAAAACAAAGATAAAGGATAGAATACATTCTCTTTAATGATGTGTTACATCAGATAAAGATATCTGAGAACTAATAGTTCTCAATCTTGGCAGGCCACTGAGTTTCAAATACACCTATTGAAATGATAGGAATGAAACAGCTCTCAAAGGCTTGGTAGGTGATTCGATGCAGTGAAATGCATTTGTTCTCTTACAGATGTGCAAAGATTAAGATGAACATAAAACTTACTGAGGAGATTAGCTTCAGAAATTGACCAGGGATCATAACTCTTTAAAACTTCAGAGGTACCTTTTAGCCTCAACCTTGACAAATCCATCCTTTTGTATCTTTATCAAATCTACCAGAAAATGGAATGCATTATGGATGGAAAAGGAGTTACCTAAATGTTTACGTATGGAAACTGACACAGGACCCACCTGCTCTGAAATATCTCCTTCATTACCTGCAGAGGAGGGCCTGGAACTTCCAGCCTTTGAGGCTAAGATTCCTCCAGTGTTCCTCCAAGGAACCAAAGGGTTCCTCCAAGCGGTTTCCACTAGAACGTTAATAGAAAAAATAAGAGGGCATCAGGTATAGCTCTCTCATATCAAAATTTTAATAATCAGCACATCAATGTATTGGCTTTAGTTTGGGATGGCTTTCGTTTTTTGTCTAATTCATTGGCATCACTTGTCATTTTGGAAACCAGAGAAAAATACATGTAACAGAACAGTTAAGATTGAGTTCTTTCATTGCTTAGAAATTTGTTTCACTTCTCCTTAGGATAGCACTGACACTGAGAACAGTCTTGTAGGAGAAAGAAATGGGGCACCCCAGATGCACCCGTGGCACAGAGTAGGTGAGGACACTGTTGCTGGGAAGGAAATGTAGAAAGCAACGGAAATAAACACTGTAATAATTTGGAGAGAAGAATCTGAAGAGAGAGCACAATCCTTGGACTGAGCTGTGGGACCTCAGGGATAATGCTAATCTTGGCTTTTTTCGCTAAAATGGCTTCTATGTCCCACCAACTTTAAGGTGATATCGTTTCTTTCTTTCTTCCTTTCTTCATTTCTTTCTCTCTCTCTCTCTTTCTTTCTTTCTCTCTCTCTATTTTTCTTTCTTTCTTTCTTTTTTAGAGAGAGTGTGTATATGAGGAGGGGGAGAGGCAGAGGAAGAGGGAGAGAGACTCCTACACAGGCTTTGTGCTCAGTGAGGAGACCAACACTGGGCTGGATCTCACAACCCTGAGATCACGACCTGAGCTGAAATGAAGAGTCAGAGGGTTAACCAACTGAGACACGCAGGCGCCCCTAAGGGGAAATCTTATAAGCCCCTTAGTATGCTGGAGGAGTTGTGGGAATAGTGATGTTCATCATTTTTCTGAGGAGGCTTTTTGATGACACTGCCTCAGGCATTTGGAAAACAAATGTTTTAATTTAGGATTTAGGCTTTAATCAAACTTCTGGAATATCTACCAAAATTATAGCTACTTTTAAGATAATTGTCTTTTCCTATCTCTCTACTTTGACTCAAAGGTCTTGATCGAGCTGGCTTGCATGGTGTGTTGTACACCATGACTGAATTCAAATGCTGAGCTCAATTGCTAAGTCTACAAAGGGGGTTCTGGAACTCTCTGAAGCCTTAACATATCTCTGGGTGGACTGATCCTTTTGCATAGGCTTCCAGGCAGGAAAATGTGTGGTGGCAAAAATGGGGTGTTGCCATCTGAGCTCTTTATCTTGCTTTGCCTCCTTTCTAAATATAGTCCTAATCTGTTGAGCACAGCATAGCTCATGTTTCGTTTGAAGGGGTTGATTTTTCCTGAGAGGGAGATCAGTCTTCCCCGGCCCCCAACCCCAACCCTACCCTGCCACCGGCACAAGTTATAAATCCAGTTTTTCTTGTTATACTTTGCAACTTTTATTTTAGCCTTTTAAAAATGAATTTCACAGTAGTCTCAATTAAATACATATAAGGAAAACAACACATCTAAGTCTGTGACTCCTATCTAGGTAACTCATAATCTTCCTTCTTTCAAATAAACATAGTTCCAATTTATTCTAGCTCTTCCGAGAGAAGCTACTAAATAAATCCAAGAGAGCTTAAAGTGCCTTAGCATATCCATTTTATGCAGGGTTTGTTAAGGAGCTTTCAACACTCCTGATAGTCTTTTTGATCTGTACTATCAAATCAACCTCCCCCTAACAAAAAATCCAAAAAGCTATATTGAATTCATTCAGGGCAGGGGTGGGTGAGCAGCCAGAAACTCAAAGAACACTTGTCGTTAAAAAATACATGTCAAATTCAACCATTTCAAAGGGGGTAATCACAATTAATAAATGCAAATTTCTAAAATCGAATAAACATAGATATCACTTAAAATAGCAACTAATGTTAGTAATCTGCTAAATTCCTAATTCAGCTTTTCTGTGTATTTTTGTTTAACAAAATGGGGTATGGGGAAGGACAAAGAAGTAAAAAATCAGGACCTCGGTTAACTTCCTAAATACTGACTCTGTGTTTTTCTTTAAGCATCTACAGAAGGCTGTATATGCTGGATTTAAAATTGATGATCAAAAAATACAAGGCACTGTGAGTTCCTCCTCTGGCTTGAATGCACATGTACATAAAGAAAAAAAGTCATCAGAGGCCACACACAAAGATGTATTTATCTGTTGGGTGTGCCAACAATGAAACTGCTGTCACCTGTGACCGCTGTAATTTAGGGGTCGTGCCTTGGATTCACTACATTGCTGTACAGGTCATTTTGCAATTATCCCTACATGACAGAATGGATACCTTTCTTAAGAGAATGTAGACAAACAACCCAGCAGACATGACTCTCAGAGGCAGAAGATGAAGCATGCGGCATTCTGGAAGATGAGACAGGTTAGAGGACTTCTACAGAGTAATAATGACGATAACTTCAACTACACACCTCAGCCTTGATGATCTGTCCTTTCACTCTTAAAATCTGAAGTTACATTTTCACTCCATAACTCTGGGCTCACTATAGCTTACATCTCCAGAGAGATGCAGGAAATGAAAAACAGGGTTCCCTGTGTTCTCAGAGCTGATACAGTGGCTCTGAAAAAAAGGTAACTTACCATTTGAGCCTGAGAACAGCATGGAGGTTGGTCAAAGAAGGTTAATTTAATATGCTCTACCAGTCATAGACTATCCAATCCCTTTTTCAGGGATTTTCATTTCCAGTTGGTAAAACCTTACAGGGGAATTTGTTGCCTAAGTTTACAATGTTATGCCTCTTTTAGTTTTATTAAGACTATTCCCTTCAGGCAGCAAGAAAGACTCACGAATTCCCCAATTCTAGGACAGAATAAACAAGGCTATTTCAATCTGTTGTTGTCCTGCATTATTTCAGAGACTTCAACAATCTTGCCTTTAAGTTCATATTTTTGTTCCAACCAGTCCCCTTGAAAGTCCCCTACTCCACTGAGAGTTGAGTTCACCCCTCTTTGGCTCCTCTTTGGCTGGGTGTCATGCCAGTGACAATTTAATCAGTCAAATCATTTCAATGCATGCAAAACATGAAGTACATATAATGTAGCTTTCTTCAAAAGCGCTACAGATCTCGCTAGTGAGAGGAGGGTGTGGAGAGTGGAACAGGAGGGAAATGGAAAGTAAAACCTGAGAAGGAGAAGTGAAGCAGGAACCTGGAATGGAGACTGGGAACACAGACCTGGCGAGCGGCACGCAGGGATAGGGACAGGTGTGTGGCAGAGGAAGGTGCAGGACCTCAAAAACCAGGGAATTGTGGAGACAGAGGACCGAGCTCTGTTCTTGATGGCTGTGGGTGAAAGGAGAGAAAAACCCAAATATTTTCAGCTGTATTTCTCTCATGTGCTGAGTGCATGTTGCCTGGTAATAATTTTGTCCTATTTTAGGTGTGCTCAGATGTATTTGTCACCCAAATGTGTCTCAGAACTTCCTGGATGAAGAGGAAAACTATAGCCCCCTCGCATGACAGACTCTTGCTCTGAACTTCCACTGGAGTTTCAATAAGGATGGGGGAGGATATGTATATGTGTGTGTATATGCATGAGGGATATCCAATATCCTCCAATGATATGTTTGGTGCACTGGGTCTGGACATTAATAGGTTATATTTGCTGAGCCAACGGAGCTAGGTTCTAAGTTTCCCTCTTCACAGAGATGATCTTACCCAGTCTTCAGATCCTAAGAAAGATATAGATATTTACAGACCTCCATTCCATAGGCCAGGAAACTGAGGCTTGGGAAGTGCAGTAATATTTCCCAGCTGGTAAGTTCTGGAGCCAGATTCCTGTATATCGAAATGCAGATCAATAAAAAGTATGTATTTGACTGATTTCTGTCTCTGCACTAGTACAGCATCAAGATGTATAGTTAACAAATGTTTGACAATTTTGTAATCAAATTGGCCATCTGTTCATTGTTAGAAAGGGTTTCGGATTCTTTTTAATTACTTAGTGACCATGTTTACTGACACATTAACATCTTAATAAAGCCAGTGATTTCCTGACCCTTCTTAAGCAGAGTGTGCACTGTCTTTTAGAAGTCCTTGGAGAATCAAAGAAACAGTGTCATCTCTAACAAGGGCCTCTGTCTAAAAGGGCCAATTGAGATTCATACTTACAAGCCTGGTTTATTGAATCCCTCCTTTAATAACATCTCTAATGTCATCATCTAAGGACAATTGAAAACTCCATTCTTCATTGTAGGACAGTCCTTTTTCTCACTCTGGTTCATGTGGCCTGACTGGGCATAGTGCTCCCATTGAATTCAAGAGAGGTTTAATGCTTAGATCATTCTGAAAAGTGCAGAGTAAGATTAAGAGCTGAACATGATTCAATAGGCAGGAAGTGTTTGAATCTGAATTAGAGAAGTCTGTCATATTCTCTCACACGCAAACCTATGCATAGCACTTACAAACTGGAAAAAATCCTGTGGGTGTTTTACATCTATGATGGTAATAGTGTGTAATCTTTGCAAAGGAAAAAGAGAGAGGGGATTTTTAAATCCCCCAAATTTTGGCCTTAACAAACGACTTAGATTACAGTGCCACTGGGAGGGCATTATGCTAAGTGAAGTAAGCCAGCCACAGACAGACAAATACTGCATGGTATCACTACTTTGTGGAATTTCTGAAAAGCCAAACTCGCAACAGAGAGTAAAAACCGGTTGCCAGGGGGCTGAGGGGAGTGAAGGCAGGGGGTGGGGAAAATAAGGAAAGATTGATAAAAGAGTAGAAACTTGCAGCTATAAGATGTATAAGTTCTGAGAATCTAATGTGAAACATAGTTACTGTAGTTTATAACACGGCATCGTGTAACTGAAATTCGCTAAGATCTTAAATGTTCTGACACACGCAAAAAAGATAAATATGTGAGGTGACAGATGTGGTCATGAGATGGAGGATCCTTTCACAAGTTTTATCACCATGTATCAAATCACCCCCAATACACACTTAACTATCTTACATTTTATTTTTTGATTAAACTGCAATAAAGCTGGGGGGAGAAAAAGCACCACTATGTTAAAGTTGAACTTTTCGCAACTGAACTTTTCCCTTTGGTCTGAAAACAGTATGATTTCATGGTATGGACACTGGATTGAGCAACAGCAGATCAGGGTGTTAATCCCCACAAAATAGATTGTGGTCCCAATCTATTGTGAACTTTTCTTCTCTGGACCCAATTCTGTTCATCTGCAGTACCACAGTACTCATTCATTCACTCAATCAACACAAATTTATTAAATGCTTATTATGAAATAAACCCTAGATGTTGGGATATCAAGACCTTAAGAGAGAGTCACTGCCATCCAGAAACATACAGTTTAGTCAGGGGGAGAAAACATAAGTGATTGCAAGTCTGTAATTCTAGGCGACAAGTGTAGAGATGGAAACATACACAATGCTCTGTGACAAAACTAGGAAAGAAATCTAGCCTAGGTGTGGGTGGGTGAGAATGTTCAAGCAAAGTGCTCCAGCGGAGATGAGTGAGAACCAAAAGAAATCCTGGAAGACTGAGAACAAGCCCTCTAGATAAAGAGAGGTGGGAAGGAACAGGTGGGAAAGAAGGGATAAGGGTATTTCAGGAGGAACAACGTAGAGACTGGGAATGAGAAGACCATGGTATCATACAGAACTGCAAGGAGTTCAGAAAGGCTGGAACTTTGTGAGTGTGCAAGTTGTGAAGGTACGGGTTGTGTGTGCATGTGGCCTGGCAGGTGGGGGTGAGAGTGGAGCGGATCAAGGGAAATGGGGAGAGAGGAACTACAGAACAAATTAGGGACCAGTGGATGGAGAATCTTGAACATGAAAGTCCTGACCCAATAGCAGTCGGGAACAAGGAGAAAGTTTTAAATAGGGGGCTGACATAATTACATGAATATTTTTAAAGAACGTTCTGGAGACAGTGTGGAGAATAATTTAAATTATCATTTATAATTATAAATTTTATTTATAATTTAATTATATAGTTATAATTAAATTATAAATTATAATTCAAACCCTTGAGCAGGTTTGATAGGAGGCTATTACACTGATCTAAGCCTGTGGGCAATAGAATCACCCAAAGGGCTTATTAAAATAGGCAATGTGGGGCTCCAGCCCCAGCGTTTCTGAATTAGAATGCACTGAGAATTTGCATTTCTGGCAAGTTCCTAAGTGATGTTGATGCTGCTTGTCCAAGGACCACACTTTGAGAACCACTGCTTGAGGCAATATTCATTGCTAATTGTAAAATTCTGGGATTCTTCTTTATTAAAAACCAGTTTTTTTTTTTATGAGTATAGATTTTTGGAACACACTCATTGTATTCAAAAGTACTTTTCATGAGATGAATATGGGCCTACTGATAAATCAAATTCATCATCTTTGTCCTAGACCGTTCGTATTTGTTTCCATTTTGTTTCTTCTATTTTCTCAAGTTGAATTTTATTTGATACACCAGAGAAAAGTCCCATGGTACATCCAGTAATTTGCAACAGTATTAAAAGGCTGAAATGCCACTGCAGTTGACTAAATCCTTTGTCTGTCTGAAATACAATAGACCAATTGAAGGCTATGATATTTGGGCTGAGATTTTAGAAATGAAACCTTGTAGAAGATAAACAGTCTTATCTGCATTACATGGTTTGAAAAACCCACTCCTCCTATTTTAAAGCGAGGGAGAGAAAAAGTTATAACTGCAAACCGCATACACACTCATAATCACAAATTCCTTTTCTTATCAAGTATCAAGGAAAAAAACACTATACCAAAGAGAAACAATGTCTCTTCAGAAAAAAAAAAAAAAGGAACTCTGTTATTTCAGAACAAGGCCTGCATGTCCCTAAGTCTCAGTATAATTGAAACAAATAAGTTCTGTGTTAAATTTTTTCATCTGAAGGACAATGAGTTCGTCAAACCACGAGGCCGTTTCTGCTTAATGGTGGACTATTCTTTCTGCAGAAATAGTTCGGCCGCACACGGAGTCTGTTACTGTTGAATGCATACCCATCTCATAAGAAAGATACGGTCTAAACAGCCTAAAGATGATTTACCAACACCATTCTATGTGAATTCTCTTTCTTTCATCAATGTAATACCTGAGATGCAATATCACTAATTCTTTTATTTCTCAGTATCAGCTGTTTTTTTCCCCCAGAAAGCCTCGTCTCATTATGTTTGTCCAGATTGTCCCACTTTCAGTTGATTAATATCACAGTTCCGTTGAAAATGCAAGGATGACTTTATATTACTGAAAAATGTTAATCACCTGAATCTTAATAGAAGGCTTAACGCAGCCAGAATAAGCAATGAAAGGGACTAATGATGCTGGTTCAATCAATCCAGGCATTCTCTCTTCGCTAAGTAACTCTGGTGGTGAACTCACAATTGGTTTCACTAGAAAGGATTACAGCACCCCAAGCACTAGGCCATAATTATAATTACAGGTGTGGCGCAGACTGCAGGAGCAGATGAGCTCATAAGGAACAAAGATTTGCTCTGCTGGATAGTTTATCTTCAGGAAAGAACAAAGAACAGCAGCATAAATGAGTTACCACGTAAACAAATTGAGCAATCACTAACAGACAACAGAGTGTGTGTTCCTCAGCCAACACATACACCACTGTGCTACGGTGAACCTTTCTCCCCCGCCTCCATCCATTCCCTGGTGGAGGTGAGTTTTGCTTCTCTGTACTCTCTTGACCTCCAGTTGGTGGGCACGGGCCCACTAGGAAACAGTAATGAAGCTTTGTTCCCCTCATCTTTCACCACCTGCCCCGACTCCAGTCTATTTTGCAACTCCCGCAAGAGGACAACACAGCCATGACCTTGAAGGAGAATGTGAAGGCTTCCTTTCTGAATCAACTGGGAGGACAGTAAACCAAACTTTTCTTTAGGAATTGGATATTAAAGTGATAGGCGCACATTTTATTTGTCTTTACAAAGCCCTCTTTTGGTCCAACAGGAATTAAGTTGAGTTTTAGGCTAAAGGCTTTCCCTCTTGACTCCCAGATTTATATGAAAACAATTTACAGGGCTAGTAGCCAAGTCTGGACTGGCAAAGTGAATCAGAAGAGTACTGTAATTACGCAAAGGATCAAGAAGAAGAAAAAAAAAAAAAAAAGAAGAAGAAGTGCTACCACAATACCTTGTTTGCCTAATGTGGGTAAGGCAGTTTTCCCCTTTTTCCCCCTGTTTGGCTGTGCACTCAAAAGATTGGTGTCTGGAGTGAAGAACAATGTTGAGGGCCCTCAGGGATTAGGGTCTCAGTATGTCCTTTCAGAAGATCATGGAGTGGATTAGAAGCTTTTTTCAGGCAAGCAAGGATTTAACCTGGTATTTATAAGCTGACATACTGGCAAGTTTGCAGGGGAAAAGACTATAAAGGAAACTGTGAAAGAATGACACTTTCTCATACTATGCATCAAAATAAAAATTTGAACAATAAAAAAAAGAATGACAGTTTCCTAAGATTCTTCTTTCCTCAACTATTATGATTGTCTATGAATCAAAATCATAAATCAAACAACTTCAAGTCAGAAATTTGGCTTCGGACAAGGAGCTTCCTAACCTGGAGGGTGACAGCTGATAAAAGGGTGGGGTTGGGAGGTAGGGGGTGTCATTTGTTAAAGTAATGGAAGAGCTTAAGAAAATGAGGGGCGGCTCTCCCTTGGGAGGGGGGGGGGGGTGGGGGGGGGGGGGGGGGGGGGGGGGGGGGTGTCAGGAAAATTGGCGTAGAGGTAGGCATATGATAGTCTCTTTCTAGGTCTCTGGTGGCTAAAACTGCATCCCCTGTACTACTTTGCGGACATCGCTTTGGCAACTTGAGACTTGGAGGGCAGAGGAGAAAGTTCAGTGTGTACCGACTGTGGCTGATTAAAAGGGGAAAGCCGGCAGAGCACGGCCTTGCCATTGTAAGGAAAAGAATCACAGCATTATCCCCTCCAGCCAGAGGGACAAAGGCGAATTAGAAAGCCAGGCCCCCTGAAAGCTATTAAAGCTCAGAGTCACTGACAGGCAAGCTCCCTTCAGTAGTGACCTCTGCCGTTTCCCAGCACCAGCCGCCCGGCTTGCGGGTTCGGGCGTGCTCAAGGCGGTGCAGAAAAAGGGCCCCAGGAGGCGGGGCTCGGCCTGAAAAGCCGCCCCAAGCCGGGGCTGATGTGCGGGTCACGTGGGGGCGGCGAGCCCGGCAACCGCGGGACACGCGCGTCGCGTCTCGGGGGAAAGCCAGACGCCAGGTTCAGTTTCCCAGCCCCCGACCGCGTGGGAGGACAGGACTGGGACAGGCTCCGGCACTTTGAAACCTTTATCCGTCCTCGATGTTTACTTGACTGCAAGTTTCTGTGAAGAGGAGGCGTCGTGGGGACTGCCCTGCAGGGGTGCCACCCGGGGTGCGGGGCAGAGCGGGTGCCAGGGTGGAGACGCGCAGGGGCTGGGGGTGGGGGCCTGCCGAGGAGCCACCAGCCCTCTGTGTGGGTCCCCCCAGGAATGCCACCGCCGGCCGCCGCGTGGCAGACGGAGTCTTGATGCAGGGTAGGAAGTCAGATGGGGAGTCTGGTGTTCGGATAGGGCAGCAAATGGTTCATGAAAATATTCTACAAGAAGTCATGCCCGAGTGGGGCTTTTGCCTCGCAGACATTGATTGGAAATGAATGAACAGTAATTAACAGGAAGTGCTTCAGAAAGGCTTACGATGATACTGCCCAACATAAGGGCCGCCTTTAATCGATCCGCTAGCACTAAAGGCCATAGTGAGGGCGATTTCACGAGCCGTGTGCATTTCAAGTGCTTTGTTGACAGTGAGCAACGGAGGCCAAGGTGGGTGAGAATCGTGATTTTTCCAGAGAAGTGCGCTCTCACAAGTGTGGATGTGAGGAGAGCGGCCATTTGAGAGGCGAAGGCCTAGCATTTTCCTTGATCTCTAGGTAAGTGCAGGCTACCATTTAGCATCAGGGTGAAAAGAAGGGTTCATTTACAAGGCTGTTAAGGTCCGGCCCTCTTCTGAGATTCCCCTGAGGTTCAGGATTTATCTATACCTTTCATGAGGACTTATTTCTTAGCATTTTTAATCTTATTTTTCCTTTGTTCTTTGTACTTCCTCTTCACTGGCTTCTGCCCCCTATCACTTCACATCCAAGGTGAGACTAAAATAACAGTTATGGGAGTTACAAAACACAGTACAGTACTTCTAAAAAACCCATTGGTCCTGTCATCTACAATAATGAAGGAGCACTTGCTATGTGCTCATTAAACACAGCACCATAACCCTAAAATGAAATCTCATCTATTAAGTGACTTTAGTTACTGCTAATGGTTAAACTGCCAAGTGTTCTCTCAATTCTTACAACTCTGAGGTTGGATACTATTATTATCCCATTTTAGAGAGGAGGAAATGGAAGTAAGAAGAATTAAGGCCATAGATAATAAGGGCAGGGCGGGGGGGAGGGAGTTAATATTTGAATCTAGCCAGGTCTATGTATTTGAGTGTTATGACTTAAAATGTTCCTTCCAGAGGGTTTCATAGGTTATAATTTTGTTCATTTTTTTCTCAAACTCAACCCATTTTTCATCTCTTTCCCTTAATAAAAAAAATAAAAAGCTAAGATTTACCACAAAATAGTTTAAAACAGTTAGTCATAGTCTTCCAATCATAGCTAACACTAGTATCAGAGCTTGTGTGAATAATTTTACGCACCTTTTGGTGTGACATAAAATATGTCATAATTATACTATTTATATAATCATGTTGTCCAAGATACTGGATCTGCTACCTAAGGGAACAGTCTGCATCTGACACTAAACTTTCAGAGGAAGCAACAATATCACACTTGGCGAATGAGTCACAATTTAATGGGGAAGGTCAAGAATAAAAGTGTTTTTATGTTGCCTTTATAACTAATTCTTCTCCTGCTATTTCAGATGAAGCCAGGCCCACCCAGAAGGAGGAAGAAGAGAAGGCTCTTAGAAATGGGCCGTATGTTTTATGTCCATAAAGATCTATCATGACACCTTTTCAAATGGCTATCTAGTTGATCTCTAAGTGGTTTAGCAGAGGGAAAACACATAAATATCTGTAATCAGGAGATAAGAAAATTAAGAACTAATAAAGTTGATAACTTGAGTTAAGTTCTATGAGAAGGCAAAAAACAGAATGTCATTATCATACTCTACAGCTTCCCCTCTACTATTCATTTCTAGGGAGCAACATAAAAATACCTTCCTACCTGGTTTTTGAAACCAGTAGGTTTTCTTACCCCTCTAAATAGAGTGAAGTTTTTGTGCTCAAAATCAAAGTCTCTTATTTCAAACAGACAATTAGAAGGTTGTTGCAGGCATCCTATTTCTTCAAGCCATCAACAGGCCTCTTGTATTAAAAACCACTTTTACACAAGTATTAAATAGAGTGTTGAAGGGAACAACTGAAAATCTCAGCTTTTATTCTCGCAGCTCCTTTTATGTTTCAATATGGAAGAATATAGTAATATTTCTCAAATAATAAATTCTTTAAAAAGAAATCTACAGTGTTGTATCTATGCTGGTCTCTACTAACAGGCATAGGTGGTTGACAGTGAAAGGCCACCATCAGAGAGACGCATCCAAACAAGTGCTCAGACTTTTGCTGCTCCCTAATCCCATAGCATCTGTCATGTTTTATTGGCTCCTCATTGGTTAGTCATTGCGTGGTTTGGCACCATAGTGAAATTTCACATATTTAGAAATAATAGTGTGAACAGAGACCAGAAGTTTCTTTCTTTTGTGTTATTTAATTTGCTCTGAGTGCTAAAGAAAAGCAACAACCATATATTCAGTCAATTACATATTCTCTCCTATACTTGTTCAATCTTTTGATATTATATAATGACTTAGATTTCAGGGCTTTGGGGTAGGCAGAGAGATGTCACTGAAATAATAGAATACGGATGGGCTAGTAGCTTGGAGAAGAGAAAGGACATGGGTGTTCACCAGAGTGGGAGCAGATAACGGATTAGAATGATTTGGCAAGTCTTTAACATGCCGTAGCTAGTTTGTGTGTGTGTGTGTGTGTGTGTGTGCGTGCATGCGCATGTGCCATATGGCCTATTAATTTTTAACACATAGACTGTAGGCCCTGGTATATTTGTATAGGCAATGCCTTTAGTACAATATAGTTTCTTAATAAAAGTTAAGAATCCCTGGGGCGCCTGGGTGGCTTAGTGGGTTAAAGCCTTTGCCTTCAGCTCAGGTCATGATCTCAGGGTCCTGGGATGGCTCTTGGGCTTTCTGCTCAGCGGGGTCCTGCTTCCTCCTCTATGCCTGCCTCTCTGCCTACTTGTGATCTCCGTCTGTCAAATAAATAAATAAAATCTTAAAAAAAAAAAAGTTAGGAATCCCAACTTCAGATTTTTTTTTTTTAATATAAAGTTGTTTTTTTCCAGGTATCCAGTTGAAGATTTATTCTTTCCTCCACTTCAAAGAACGGACCATCAAGAAAATATTCAACTCTTCTCTTACCTTCCCAAAGAAAACTTCTAAGAAGAACGGTCCTTTGATTTCTAATTCTCTCTGACTTTAGGCAAGAGTGTATCTATTTCAATTTTATAATTTAAAAATGTTTTACTTTAGCATCCACTATGTACTAAACAATGTAATTAGATTCTGGAAACCGAGAAAAATGTCTCCTGATTTCCAAAAACTTACTATTTCAGTATTGGAGAAGGTAGTTTGTTTCTAACATTCTTGATCATATGTAAAATTTAATCTTCAGTGTTATAAATGTTAGTTAAATCTTTTATCTTGGACATATTTTATAGTTTTCTAGAAAAGGGATATGTGAGGTCTGAAGAAACCAGTGTTTCTGTTTCTTATTTTGTCAATATTTAGACAAATACAGTTTTTGTGTAATTATCTCTTCTTAGTTATTATTTATTGATTTGTTTTCCCTGGGCTATGAACAAAAACAAATGTGATTCGTTATGAAACTCAGTGTTTTAATAGCTGTGGTTTTTAACAAAGTAGCTCCAAAACTAAGCACAAGAAACTGGAGCATCCTCCCAGAACTTCCAAACAGTGAAGATTAAATCCCCAGGAATGAATGAGCTTTTGAAACCTTTAACAAGTGCCCAATATTTCATTGTACTCTTCTGGACCTCAGCTACCATTGTCAGCTATGAAACTAGTGGCTCAGAATAGCAAGCAAGATGTAGCTTCCATCTCAACTTAGTCATATTATCAGAGTTTAGGAAGCAACTCGAATGTTTTTCAGGGGGTTCACCTGGAGGTTTTTCTCAGTCACCTTGGCAGCTTTGAGTAAAGACAATTTGTTGATTTATATGTAGATTGTGATTCCTAGAAATCCTGGTTAATTTCAGGTTATGTAGGACATCTGGACAGTAGTCAAGAGGACTTAGTGGGGGTCATATTAGGAAGGAGGCCAGGCCACATGGTGAAATTCCCTCTTATAACTGGATAGTTTAGACAGGTAAGGGAACTATAAGGAGGTCCCTTGGTGATGTGTTGATACTCACAAGTATGAATTTAGTGTGCGTCTTCCCTGATCTAAATTCATCTTCACTACTCTGGCTAGAATCCTTAAATTTTAGAACTATCTTTCAAAAACAAAACAGAGATCTGAGTGCTACCACTTATTTCTAGAAACCACCAGGACAGCAACATTTCCAGCCTTATGTTATAGATTCTCTTGAGAATAGTACTCTTTGCATTTTGTCACTGAATTTGTTATGGAATGATTTCTGAAGCCACAGCTGAGCATTATTGAGATTTTTCAAGTTTATGGATATTTTACTTTTTCCCCAAAAGAATTTAAGGCAGCTTATAAAAATATACCCAGTAAAGTTTTTCTACTTCAAGGCTATGTCCCAAAGCAGCAAAACTACATTTTATTTTTTGTGCTGATTTTGCATTGGTATTATCTTCATGGTTAATAATCAAAAGGAGTGTGCCACCTGAAACTGGGCAGAGCTACAGGTCTAGCCAAAGTCAGTACAACACACCCAGGGGTGTTGTCACAATGCCCTGGATTTCACCACCCCTGGGTGTTCACAGAGAAGGGATGACATTCAAAGGTATGCAGCCAAACAGTAATTGTTAGATGTCATCTTCTGCTGGGAAATAAGACAATTAAATAATTGCTTTCAGGCTACCACTTACAGAGACTATGGCCTCTCTCTGGAAAATAATAACTCTTTAAGTGGACCAAGCCCATACTTTATAGCATGACTTTTTAGGATCCTGCAGTGTTTAGCATTTGAGATTGTAGTGTGGATATATTTCAAAGAAGCACAGCCAACTTGGCCTTACTCAGGGTCTGACCAGCCAACCAGGACCCCTTCAGAAGGTGATTTTCCAGTCTGAATTTTTCAGGGCCTTGTTATCCCCCCTTCTATTTCCTTCTCCATTATGTTGCTTGCATTCATTGTTTATTAGTGGTGCCACCAAAATGTTGGCTGAAAAAGTCAGGAAAAGCATAATCAGTCCAAATTGAAGACCACTAGGCATATAGATGAAAGATTTAGGGAGAAAGGAATTATGGCTTTAAATGAGTTTTTAAAAATGCTTTCAGATTTTTTAAATCTATAATATCTTTGAATCTTATTTGTGAAAGAAAATAGATCTTTCTATGTTCTTCTTGACCTATGAGTGTGCTCCAGTGAATCCCAGTTCTTATAACTGAGAGGCAAATGGGCACTTTCTCCCAGTTTTCCTAGACTACCGTCACTAATTTACCCGTCTCCAAAGAAGATTTTCTCTACTTGCTTCCTTCCTGTTGATTTCTCAGCGCTCCTCATGGTCACCAAATCTTACCAACTGCTAAATCCAATGGAAGCTTTCAGTCTTACCTTTGCCACATTTGATGCTGTGGCTCATTCTTTACTACTTGAAGCTCTCTTTTTCTATAAACGCCATCAAACTATATCCATCTAGCTGCTTGTGTCATTATGGCTATCCTCTTCCTGGCACTTCCTCTTCCACTCACACCAATGTTGTCCTGAGTTATATCCTCCATATACTGTGCTTCTCATACTAGATGTTTCGCCTGAGTCAAACTGCCCATCTGATTGAACTGATAGCTATTTGCTGATGACCCCCACATAGATATCCAGTCTCAGCTCTCAAGTTGTAGATTTCCATATCCAGTTTCCTCTTGGTCACTGTCACCTACACCGTTTACTGGCCTCTCAAACAGAATTTTTGTCTTTCCTTTTCCATTGGCCCCTTCCTTTATTCTCCTTCCTTTAGTGTCTGCACTAAAATGCCAAACACCCAAATTAAAAATCCAGAAGTTTACTTTGCACTCCTTATCTATTAGTTGTCCAGACTGGCTAGATTGGTCTCCAAATGCTTCTTAAATAACTCCCCTTTCTTCATTCCTACTATCATGATCTAGTTCTGGTCTTTATCATCTCTTATTTGAACCGATTCAACAGCTTTCTAATTGTTTCCTCTTCCTCTCTAATCCATTCTCTACAATACTATCTGGAGGGTATATCTGATGGTTACCAGAGGGGAAGGGGTGGGGGAGGGATGGGTAAAATAGGTGATAGGGATTAAGGAGTAACTTGTAATGAGCTCTGGGTGATGTATGACATTGTGGAATCACTATATTGTACACCTGAAACTAATATAATACTGTATGTTAATTATATGGGAATTAAAATAAAAACCTAATATAAAAAAATAAAATGAAAATGTGACTCTCATTGTTCTCTGCATAAATCTCTTCAACTCTTCATCACACGATACATTTAAAATCCTTTTTTAAAATTCTTTTTTATTTATTTGACAGAGAGAGAGAAAGAGAGAGGCAGGAAGGGGCAGAGCCTCAAGCAGAATCTGTACTGAGTGCAGAGTCTGATGCAGGGCTCCATCTAATGACCCCAAAATCACAGCCCCGAGAGCAGGACCCACGCTGAAACCAAGAGTCAGATGCTTAATGTACAGGGCCACCCAGGTGTTCCTAGCGTTTAAGATTCTTAACATTAAAATAAGATCTCTGCAAACTGCATCCCACTGTTCTTACCACTCTCTGCCATACCTGGAACTTCCATGTCCATTTGTTTAGTGTTCCTTGCACCTGCTGTTTCTCACCTCTAAGAATTTTCACGTGGCTTCCAGTCTTAGAATGGCTTTTCTTCCCTTCATTACCAGTGGCTATCTCCTAATCAAACTTTAAAGCTCAGATCTCATGTTATATCTGCCAAGAATCCTCCTCTGATACTTCCCAAGAAAGATTATGTACCCTTCCTTAGTGGTGCTATAATGTGATGCCCACCAAAGTTACTGCACATTGCAATATTATAAAATAAAATTATTCATTTTTAAAATGTCTCCACCGCTAAACTATAGACTCTACAGACCGCTTCATATTAGTGTATGTCATAGGGCTTCCATAGTACCTTGTACATAATAGCCACTTAGCAAATGTTTTTTGGCTGCATGAAGGTCAAGTGTTGACTGGATATTGAAGTATGCCTTACCCGAGGCTCTTGGATACCAATATCTTTTGATTTATCATTGCTACATCTTTGAGTTCTTTATGATTTCCTCCCATGTGCTATTTAAGATTCCTTAACAATTATAGCTCTTAAAAAGAAACTTTATACTAATAGTTCTTATAGTAATTTTAAGTTTTCCTTCTCACATAGTTAGTTCTTTCTAGGACTTTAGAAAGTTATATATTCTTTGCTAGCACCCTGGAAACCCATGGTTTATTTAAAAAAAAAAGAAAAAAGAAGAAGAAGAAGGAAAAGCAAGCTCAACATATATACAGGTTCTGGTTCACGGACATGCCAAGTTTCTTCTGGGATGATAAATTGCCAACCCCCAAAGTACTTAACTCATCATTCCCAGTGAATGAGAGGAAGAGGTAGTGTGGAAAGAACATCCTGTTTTGCAGAACCTCAGTGACCAAAGTGCTATCATCTCAGTTATCCTTTTTCTTCTTTGTGCATCTGTCTCATCTTATGTTACCCCTGATGCTACATGGTTGACATAGGTCAGTAAAGTCCATTTTATGCAAAGAAGCCAGAGCATAAGAAAAGCGGAGCACTTTAAGTGAATAGCTTGTTTCACAACCTGAGAGGTAACAGCAGCATACAAAAAAGGTCTCGGTCTCACAAGCACCATCTTCGGGTTCCTGGAGATCTTTGAACAGTGTGATGCCACTCCTGCTGACTTTTCATTAGCTCTCCTATCTGAATGACTGTATTATCAGGGGGCAATTTATTTCTATTTTTAGAAAGATACTTTGTTTGAAAACATCAACCAGTATAACCAGGTAGTATCTCATTAATAATAATACTAACATTCTACAAAGAGAAAATTCTACTAGCAACTTAAATGTCTACCATGTGTCAAGATGTAGTAATTGTTTTATAAATGTTCTCTTACTTTAACTGCAAAGTAGTCTTCCAAAGTAAGTTTCATTATCCCATTTTTAATATGTGGAAACTAAGGTTCAGAGGGCATAAATAACTTGCTTAAGGTTATGTGGTTGGTAAGTACCCAAACTTAGATGAAACACAAGTCTGTTTTTGTCTAAGCTTAAGTACTCTAAAATTCCTTATTCGTTTTTGCTGAAATAAAGGTTGTTTAATTTGACTCTTATAGGCATTTTGAACATTTTTAGCTTTAATAAGCCTATACATTGAAAGTGTCGGATACGTCATTTCAAGTTCTTGAGTGAACAGTACATTTATTACTATCAGAGTCTCGAAAGAAAGAGCTTGACAAGTGTTAGCAATAATTAAAAGTTAATATTTGATATTTGTTTTACGATAATAAGCAACAACAGTATTTTTATTTACAACTAGGGGTAAGAAATGCCTTTGACTTTCATGGATCATAAAACCTGTTTGGGTAAGTTAGTCCTTGTGTTTGTGACAACAGCTTACCAAGTTGACAGCACTTATCTTTATGGCTCTTCAGTTGAACTTGATATTGATCTACGAAATGAAAGGACTGGAGTACTAACTTCATATTGCTTGTTCACTCTTGAAACATGATTTTATCAAACACATGAGGAATATTACTTAATGAGAAGATGATACTGATCTTTAAGATCATTTGAAATTTCTGTTTGATTTCAAATCTGCAGGATCCTTACATCTTCATAGACTCCCTCAGAGGAAGCAAGTCTTGAATTAGGAGACAATTATTGTTAACTGGGAACTCCAAACTGAAGGGTTCAAATCCTTTAACCATTCCAATAAAAGACACACTCTTAATATGAAATTGATTTTTTTTTTCCTTTTCTAATAAGGGTAGGGATGATTTTACCTTATTTGAGAAAAAGTTTTGGATTTTAGCCTTTTTATTTTAATAAAACATCTGGCTAAATCCCATCTTTGCCATTTCCTCAAGTCTGTCTTTGTATAGAAGATTATTATCTACAATATTAGATTCAAATGTAATTAATTATACTTTCTTACACATTATATAATCTTGAAAAAGTTCAGTTAGAGAAGATGAGAAATGAGTTTTCCTTTTTCTTTTTTTTTTTTTTAAGATTTTATTTACTTATTTGACAGACAGAGATCACAAGTAGGCAGAGAGGCAGGCAGAGAGAGAGGAGGAAGCAGGCTCCCCACTGTGGAGAGAGCCCGATGCAGGGCTCGATCCCAGGACCCTGAGATCATGACCCGAGCTGAAGGCAGAGGCATTAACCACTGAGCCACCCAGGCACCCCCCCCCCATTTTCCTTTTAAAAACAAAACATGTTGCACAAGTCAGCTACTGAAGGAAGAAATATATAGGTTAACAAAAATAATTCATTTATTCAAATTCATTTTTTGTTAACCTATAAAAAAACCAGATGTTTTTCTTATGGAGCCATAGCATAGTCATAACTTTGTAAAATTATGTCAAGATTATATTTCAGAATTGCAAAGAGAATATCATGCAGACATAATAGATCCAATCAAGAAAGCAGATAAAATTTTATTGGATATATCTAATAACAAGCTGGATAATTCAAGAACAACTTCTGAGTTTCCTTAAACCTAGTTGTGCTATATAAGAAGACAAAGGCGGCACTGAGAACTTAGCTGGGTTTCAAACCCATAAAGCTGGCTCTCAATAGCATGAGTCACTCAGAGATAAAGGCATCCAGTGATTTACTTGAATCATTCATTGCCAGCCTGGAAAAGATTTGGGAAATTAGCAGTGTCCTCACTTTTCTGATGGCATGGCAAAAGAAAGGCTAATTCATGAAAAGGAGAAACCCCTTTCATTTGACATTGGATTTCCTCCTAGCTCAAACACAAATGGCATTACTAATAACAAAGCAACATGCTAGGAGGCTAGATGGAGATTGTGTGCCTTTAAGAATAGACTACCATCTTTTGAGCATAGTAACGAAAGGGTGACCTGGGTAACTTTGAGACTATAAATGATCTCATTTGACAGACTATCCCTTCTTGTCTTAAAGGGGGTGGGGAGGAACATCAGTAAGACTTTATTAACTTCCAAGACAGCTGTGCTTTGTTGAACTTGACAGTTTCCATTTTACCCTGTGAATGATTTCTTGTCCTGGTCAGCATGCATGATTCAGGTACACGCAGATTCTAGATTCTTTGTGGAGTTTTAGGATGATGAGGTGGCTTACATTATCCACCATCCCTTTTCTCTGAGATGCTGACATCTGGCTATCTTCCGGCGTAACTGAGAAAATGGGCCATGCTAAATTAACCACAAAGTCACCATCAGGACACTAGATGGTATTTGCCTCTTCTCCCCAGTGCTGTCACTGCCTCTTGTGAATTCAGGAGAGGGGTCAAGGTTCATGAGAATGGCAACCCACGGTTCCATTAGGCCCAGCCAGGGTGTCTTCTCCAGGAGAGCGTACCTACACGCTGTATGCAGGGACCTCCTCAGAGATGGAATGAAAGAAACAGGCAACAGGTTCTTAATTCCAAGAAATTGTTAAGCACCAACTTGAGGAAAGACCAGAAGTGATCATTTTTCTCTAATCTGAATGTGTGTATTTATCAGGTGTATCTGTAACAGCGGAGCTGCAGCCTGAATTTTTGGCCTCTTTCTTTGGTTCCTTATTCTGAGAGCACTAACCTGGTGCTCACAGCTGTTGCTGCATGGCTGGAACGTGAATGTGCTTTACTGTGTAAGGAGGAGCAACTCTTCCTTTCTGTCTCCTGGTTGCCAACCTTCGCAACCTGGGAGGCACTTGTTATTTCTCCTCCTCCATGTTCCTGCTTGAGGAGCTGGTTTGCAGGGAGGATGATTCCAATTCCAGCCTTGGTTTCCTTCCCACCTGAGGTCTCTCTCTCTCTCTCTCTCTCTCTCTAACTGGCACAGTCTCCTGATACTTGGATTGGTGGTAAACTCATATTACAACCGGTTTCTGCTAGTCTGCTCATGTAGTTCCTAGTTTAATAATAAACCTTTTTTTTTTTTTGGTTGTTGTTGCTCTTAGTATAATTTGTAAATGACTTCCCAGAGCCGCCCTTACTAAATGTCTGTGACCTTATTGTCAAGAAAGTCTTGAGAAGCAGAAGCTGCTGCCCGGGGGCTGGAATGTCCCACTTCCTGTTCTTTCTGTCCGAGCTGAAGCATTCTATCCAAACAAAAACTGAACTTGGTGCACATGTGACCCAAAGTTAGCTTGAAATGAAACTCTCCAGACATGAAAAACCTTACACATTAACTCCTCGTTCCACTCCATCTACTTACAGTGACTACGATCACAAAGAGGGCCTTTTAAAAAGAAGCAAAATACACAAAGGGATGGCTCAAGCTATGAACCAAGACAAATAAGCAACCAATAGCCACGGATAGCATCAGATTCATTGCTGCTGATTTCTGACAAAATGTAAAAAGCTAAGACAACAGCATAGTACTTTTTAAGTCAACCATCCCCACAGCCCTGCTAGGTCACTACTCCAACTTAGGATATTTCAGGGAAAAGGAAATCAGTACTTGGGCCCAACCCAGGGTGTTTATGACCACAGGTAGCAGAAGAATCTTACGTCCTCACTATAAAAATACCATGACAACAGAATGGGCCCTCTGTTATAAAAGCCTGGGACTCTTTCTTGATGTTTTCCTTGTAGCCCTGCTTCCAGTTTTTCTATCAGTAATTTGCTTAAGATACAATGTGAGCCCTAGGAAAAAGGGCACATAGCCAGATAGTAAACTGAAGGCATGCTTTCTTTTCTTTAGGAAATGAATTAACAAATAAATCATAATATAAATGGAGACAGGAAATCACCAGCTTTAAGGTGGCTTCCCTTAAAAGGGCAAATGTAAGGGAAGACACCTCAGTTTTCAAAGGGGAGATGCCACCCAGGAGAATAATGACATGGGGAAGACAGAAGGAGTTAGAAAGATGGTGACTCTTTGGGCCCCTGGGTGGCTCAGTTAGATGTCTGACTCTTGATTTTGGCTCAGGTCATGATCCCAGTGTTGTGGAATAGAGCCCTGTGTAGGGCTCCATGCTCAGCAAGGGAGTCTGCCTGAGATTGTCTCTCTCCCTCTCCTTCTGAGCCTTCCCCCATCCAAATAAATAAATCTTGGAGGGAAGGAAGGAAGGAAGGGGAGTAAGATGGTGACTCTGGCTCTATGAAACGATAGTAAGTACCCAATAAATGGCTGTAGGTACGAACTTAGGAGACTGAGCCCCAGAGCTATTGATCTTTTAGTCTTTGGCCAGGAAGGACATGAAAACCCAAGACAGTTTTGTGGAAGGGCTGCCTCTCCCTTATGAATCCCCATGTTAGGCCTCTGCTCTGGTTCTAGTGGTGGTCATTGGAAGAGTAGACCTTGCCTCTATCCTGTTCTGGGCCAAATTTTAAGGATGGTGATTCTGTGGCTTGGGAAGCACCTCCATGTTCTTAAGCCCATGTTCCTCCTGGGGAGATGCCTGGCATGTAGCATTCATAAGACATCTCATGGCTAGTATGCAGCAAATCAGTGCCCAGCAGAACAAGTGCAATACAATCTTAATTTGTATGGCTTAACACCTCTGGAGGGACCAGGACTTGAAACAGCTGTAGGCCTGGCTTACTCAACTATAGGAATCTACGGGGATATCCCCACACATCACTAGGGGTGTGGTGTGGAAAGTACTTCCTATTCCTCATCCTGAATATTTGCTTCCACTGAGCAGGATACCATGTTGGTCCCTGTGGCTGCTGTAAAATGGGGTTTTTTCTCATCTTCTACCTTTACTCACAGCTCTCCAAGGCCAGAATCCTAAGCCACTGGCATTTTTCCTCATTATCAGGACTTAGGGAGAGGCCAAACCGGGCAATATTCCCCTTCCCCGGACTCCACAATTCCCATAAACTTTAGGGGATCCCTGGATATGCAATTAGGAAGAAGTGGGAACCTTAGATGAGGCACAGAAAAAACTTCTCTTG
The DNA here is from genome assembly GCF_010015895.1 of Lontra canadensis. Lineage (NCBI taxonomy): Eukaryota > Metazoa > Chordata > Mammalia > Carnivora > Mustelidae > Lontra > Lontra canadensis. The sequence goes on from NW_022631005.1 coordinate 6,511,388, forward strand.
CAGGTGGAAGGCACATTGAGTATATCAGTTATACACAGGGGTTATTAACTAAGGAAGTAAATATGTTTCTATTTATACTTTTTTAATTTTGAAATTCATTCCTCTCCTTTCCCCCTGCAGTAAGTTGAGTAACACTCCCAAAGACTCATTTCCACCAAGAACTTCAGAATTCAACCTTATCTGGAAACAGGATCTTGGCAGATATATTAATTAAGGATCTGGAGATAGAATCATTGTGGATTTAACATGGATTTTAATCCAGTGATTGCTTTTCTTATATGAAGAATAGAAACTACGGGGACAAAGGGGAAGACCATGTGAAGACAGAGGCAGAGATTCATTATCCAGCCACAAATCAAAGAATGCCTGGGGCCTTCATAAACTAGAAGCAAGAAAAGTTTCTACCTAGAGCCTTCAAAGAGAGCATGGTTCTGCTGACACCTTGATTTCAGATGTCTAAACCTCTAGAATCTTGAGAGAATAAGTTTCTGTTGTTTTAAATCACCATCCTTGTGGTCATTTGTTATGGCAGACCTATGAAACTAGCACACCCACTAAACAAATGTTGAACAAATGGTTTGCTGTTGTCTGTGTTTTGGTCCAACCCTGTTCCCTGGTTTCTGGCAGAAGCAACAAGGAGTATGGGATACACTTTTCAGTAGGAAACACTGATAGAGAGAAGATTTGGATAGGAAAATGAATTCAGACTTAGCCATGATTAGTTTCAGTTATCTGTGCCTTATCTAAATAGAGATGTTAAACTGTCAATTGGATATGTTGTTCTGGACTGCACACCTTGGTCCAGGGGGGCTAAATATGCCAGGAGTGGTCTTTGCACAAGTAATATATGACCCATAGGGTGATTCTGGTGCCTAGAGAGGAAGTGTCGTGAAAGAGAAAGGAGGAACACTGCAAACAGTTCTGTAAGGAGGTCTATCATTAAACATGAGTAGAAGATGAAGAGATGCTCAGGAGACTGGGAGGGAGCAGTAGAGAAGTTAGAGGATAGTTAAGAGAGGACAGTGGCATTTCAGCAGGGGAGGAGATAACTGGCTGGTGTTGAATGCTGAGATGTCAAATATGATACAGATTGAACATGGCTATTGGCATTAGCAACACGAAGGTCCCTGGGGGCCTCAGCAAAGAGTGATTCCAGCAGAGTGGGAGTCAGATTGGAGTAGCTTGAGAAATATATACATATTTGAAATGTATACATATTTGAAATACATTTCTAAAAGGAAGAAAGTGAATGGGAAATGAGAAAACAAAGGAAGAAGGTTTCACAAAGCTTGGTTGTGAAGGAGAGTAGGATAAGAGAATGGTGTGTGTGTGTGTGTGTGTGTGTGTGTGTGTGTGAAACTGTAAAAGACTTGGGCATGTTTAAATCCTGTTGAAAAGAAAATCTGAGGGAAATAATTGCTTGAATGAAACAATTTGAGGATACAGTGGTAGGCAGAGAGATTAAATAATCAATAGTGCAAAGTTCCACGAAGGTGATTGGAGGTGGGATTCACAGGACATAAGGAGGAAGGTGGCCTCAGGAGGAGAGCCCTTTCCTCCAATGTGACTGTAGGAAAATGATGACAGGTGGGAGTAGCTGTGGGATGTCAGGTAGAGATTTTGTAAAGGGAAGTTCAGGCTGTGAGTTCCCATTGAATGTATCTTTTTCAAGACATACCTTTTCAAGATGTGCCTTACTTTTTCTCTAGTTCATTCTCTATACAACTTCACTCTGAGATCCTCTTCAATGCCTACAATTAACCTAAATAGGGGATATTTTAAGATTGTGGTTTTTCTGAAACTTCAGACCACATAGCTCTCTATTTGACTGAAGTGACAGTACACTGTACTGTTCTTGTAAAATAAAAAGTCTTATAATTATTTTTGGTTGTTAATATCTCCAGAAATAGTACACATATCCATAGAAATTTATTTTGCTAATTTCTTGAGAGAGATAAATTATAATACTTTCCAAAAGAAAAAAATATGGCATATTCATGAAAAAAAATTGCTTTGGGGACATCCTAATGGCTTCAACTGAACTTTTAGAAACCTAAACAGTCATAACTGCTGTTTGTGATTATCCTCAAAGTAAATTGAATAAATACTGGAAGATGGGTTGTTGATAAAATTACACAATGTACAGCCAATATATAGGTGTGAAGTGATTTGGTAGGAAGGTAGGTAGTGAGACAACTTAATATCTTTTCTATGGTTCCTGTTACCAGGCACATGATAAGCTGAATTTAGCAGCTGGCTACCGACTTACCCTTTGAGTTTTCTGGCCCCTGGCATGTGAGAATTCTGATATCGTGCCTGAGCAACACTGAATAGTAAACCACATACTACTTTAAAAATGTGTGTGGTCTGTACATGTCCTTCCTTCTTTTCTTTTATCTTTTCTTTTTCTTTCTTTCTTCCTTCCTTCCTTCCTTCCTCTTTCTTTCTTTCTTTCTTTTTTTCTTTCTTTCTTTCTTTCTTTCTTTCTTTCTTTCTTTCTTTCTTTCTTTCTTTCTTTCTTTCTTTCTTCTTTCTTTCTTTTCTACTTTAATGAGCCATTTTTCTTCCAACCTAATCCTTTTAGTCCCTTATTACATTCCTTATGGCATATTCACCCTCAGGAATGGCAAAAGTACAGAGCATATCCCGCCCATTTTCTTTGACATAGCAATTACTGCCTGATAATGATGTGGTAGAAATAGCAGCATACTTGGAAATCAAGACTGAACTACTAATGAATGCTCATTCCTTACTTAATCTAGTGCATTTGTTTTGTTGCTATACGTGTTAGCCTTCTGATCTATGGTTAATAAGCCATTCTATTTGAGCTTATTACTGCTGGAGATAGGGGAATGGGATATATCAGTAAAGCTAAGTAAATTTTGCCACACTTTATCTCTTGCTTTATAAATCACAGCAAGTAGCGTAATTCATTTCAGTAATGTATTCATAGGGTAACTTTATAAATCACAGTAAGTAGCATAATTCATTTCAGTAATGTATTCATAGGGTAACTGTATGTACGTGTAATAGTAATAAAGATTTTCTTGTAAAACTCAAGTACTATTCACTTAAAAATATTCTAGACTTCGTCAGTCTTCTGATTATAACGAAATTACTTTCATTTACCTTTTGAAAAGTGATACTCCATCTGTATGTAGATTTTGTCCAGCTCCTGAATTTTTAGCTATGGACTTATAATTCAGTTTTTACATTGTCATTTAGAGAATGTTGGGTTTCAGTCTTGAAATATGGAGGTTAAAAGATGGTGATGCAGAGAACCTAGTAAATTTTGAGGATTGCCAAATTGGGTTCTTTTAGGCCCCTAAAATAGTTGTGGAAGCAAACAAACAAAACTCCAAAAAACAAAAATAAGAATTTAGAAAACACAAGCTTAGGGTTCTATATTGCTCACTGCAAGACCTTCAGCCAGTCACTGAATGCCTCTGAGCTTCTGTCCTCCCGACTATACAGTGACAATAGCAGACTAGATGTTCCTTCTAGTGTTCTCTCTAGCTCTGATGTTCCCAGGACAACCACAGCATATGGGTCAGAGAATAATAACTATAAATAATGATTTATTTCTTTTAGGAAAAAAAGAATGCCCACTAAATTAATATATTACAAAGTAAGGGACGAGCCCAGTACAATGAAAAGGACATGGAGTGAATCAGACTGGTGTTCAGATCTTCTTCACTCTTAATGGCTTTACGCACTTCATGTAATGTTCTCTGAGAAGTTTCCTCACTTATAAAGTGGGAGTGATCATTCCTCCTTGATGTGGTGGTGACAGCAAATATCCAAATAGATGTACAGAGCTTAGCATAGTGACAGAGCCTAGTCATTATTTGTGTTGTTTTGTCACAGAGGACTGCTGTGAGTAAAAAGGCATCCAGTACAATCTAGGTGCTCAATATATAATACCCATTCTTGAATATATGAAGTAGAAGTCTACAGGTATAAGAATAGTCACATGTTATATGAAAAGAAGCATTAAAATTGGCCAGAAAAATTCCCAAATCATGAGAGTGAGGCAAGGAGTTTCTTGATAGGGTCAGTAATCCCACACTGGGAAAGTAGGTGAATGTTGACTCAAAGTAGAAGTCCACTGTGGATGTGACCTGCTCCTGTATCATCTAACTCAAAGAATACATCATTTCATTTCTAAATTATAATTTTACAGTTGAACCTTCCAATGGCAGATTTGCTTGACGTAAGCCCCTCTCATGGTCCACCCCAGCTACATCTGAGATCATCTTATGATCTCTGGCAGATGATATGATCTTATTATATATATATATATATATATATATATATATATATATATATATAAATAATTTTTTTCCCAGTCCACTGTTGATTTTGCTGCTACTTACTCTTAGGAGGTAGTCATTTGGGAAAACTGACCTCTACTGGTATTCCTGCTCTTAGAACTAGGCAAGGGCTCTGCTCTGACTCTCCTTCACCCATGTTCCACTCTAGGTGGTAAGGCATTCACTGGGGCCTCCTGCTCCTTCTAGGTTAAGCTCTGGATAACCAGGACTCCAGATTCATCTGCTCAGAGAGACTTCAGCTTTAAACCTAGGCCCTTCATTCTGCAGCTACAGCACATGAATATGGCTCAAGGGGTAGTTAAGGTAGCCATTTGCTGTGAGAATGTATATGGAAATCGGAAGTGTGGCCTGGGATATGCATGCGTGGGTGAACAAGATCCCTTCTCTTATGGGACAGAGCCGGGGTGGGAAGAAAAAGGGAAGGATTGTGGGCAAAAGACAGAGAAGGGGAGAGAATTTTAAATTTGAACTGGCCCTCTAGGCTATTAAGAAGATATATTTGGCAAGATAGGAGGATGGGACATACTCTAGACAATTAGGTAGTTTGATCCATAATGTTTAAATATATGGTCATGCATGTACATGTCTCCTTTGTGCTCCTACCCAGGCCTGTGGATGCTGGGGTAGGTCTGAGTGAGGTGATCACCCCTGATACCTCCTCTTTAGCTCTAGGAATGGCTCTGCTCTTTCTAATTCCTCTTAGCAAAAGTGATACCAGTCCATGATTTTAGTAAGATTTCACTGAAGACCTGGAAATAACTGAAGTCTTATGCAAAGTAACCAACAGCTACACTCAGCAATGGTTACTTTTAGGACCTGAAAATCCAGTTGGACTGCAGAGTCCCTGACCAACTGCCACAGTGTCTGGTATTGTAGAGACCAGCTCAATCCCAGCAGTGAGAATCTCTTAATATCTCCAAACTCTCATCTAAGCTCAGCTATTTATTGTTGTTACTCTTGTTCTTGTTTTAAATGAAGTCAGACCTGTTTTATTGAAACCGGAATGATTGACGGTAATACAATATGCTTTCTTGAGATAAGATCCCACCTACCCATCCCACACTTACTTGTGTGTAATTTGACCACGGTGGCCTGGAAGAGATCATGACAATTGTTCTCCCTATTTCTCAAAATCCTGATTGCTCTGTCTTAACTAGCACATGTCTGTGCTATTAACAGATCAGTCTAGGCAACAGGGCATGAGCCTCAAGTCAATTCCCCATCATAGCCTCCTTACCTGCAATAGGAGGGAGAGGGGTTAGAGAAAGTGTGAGACTTGCAAGTCCCTCCTGTCATAGCCTGGCCTCAGCTTCCAGAATCCTATGCATAGCTATCTAGACAAACAAACAAACAAAACAAAACAAAACACACAAATTTCCCAAGAACAAGATATTCTTGATTTTAAGACAGTCTGACTCAAGACAGGGGAGGAGGAGATTTCTCTACCCTCCAGGGGCAAAGTTCTGCTGATATTCCCAATTGTAGAATTTTTAAAAATTCAATGTTTTGGTTTGAAGTAGCAACACTTGGGTCAACTTTTTATAATCCAGGCTTTTCTGAAAACATGGGTCTTCATCTATACCTATATCTTACATTTAAAAGGCTCACCAAAGTGAATTCTCTCAGAACAAAATGAGATATGAGGTGCCAACTACTTGCTACCTCTCCCTGCTTAGTTTTCAACTTTCCAAATTTTTAGAAGCAAATCTCTGCCACACATTATTAAATGTGTTTACTACTAAACATATTGGTATTTATCACTAAGTAGAATAATAAGATGGGTCCTATCTACATCATGGACTACTGGGATGATTGAAAGAAATAAGTATTGTATGTTAAGGTAACACAGTACCTTCTCTAAACACCAGGAAGTAAGAGCAGCTCAGTGACATCACTGTTAGCTACTTTACAAGCTGTATGTGCTGATTTCAAAAGCAGATTGCAAACCATAAAATGGTAATCCAAAGGTTAGGTAATTCTATTATATTTCCTTTCATATGGAGGCTAGCTATGCTGGGGAACAAATCTGAATTCAATTCAATGTTTTATTGGGTGTCTTCTATGCACAAGCCAGTATGATAGGCATTGAAATTCAGACTACACTACCTTGGCTCAAAGCAACATTTTTAGTTCAGCTGGATGGCTGTGTTTATATCCACCCTAGCAAACCTGTAAGATCTCTGTGGCTGCTGCTGAAGACCAAGGATTTCTTTTGTTCTTCCCCATTTTCCTCTATCATTATTTTACATGACCAGGAAGAATGTTAGGATCTGCCTTCATCTAACAAGTGAATCGCTTTGTTTTCTTAGCATGAACACTAGGTATAAGACACAACTATACTGTAAAAACCAGATTACAGTATCAGCAGATCCGCTTTCAAACTCTTAACAGTTGAGTCATTTAACATTATCAAATCAGACTTTGATCATATGTCAAATTGGACTAAGAACAATATTCATCTCATGGGGGTGCTATGGGGATTAAAGGGAATAATGAATATAAAACCCTCAGCATAGTAGACTCAAGTGTTAATTATTTAAAAATAGTAATTATATTATCTCTGAACTAAAGAGGATACAGATTGTAAATTGAGATCCCTAATGCCAAGTATAGAATCCTTCTAAAAGGGGGTAAACTCTCTATCAATAATGTGGTTTACAGTAAGGGAGAGGGAGGAACTCTGTTATCCAGAATCCCATCTATGTAGAATATATCTGGGAGACAAGAAGTGAAAAAGAAATCAGTGTGGCTAGATGAGGTATCACAAAGTACATATATTACCTGTACCAATAATGAGCACAAAATAGATCATGAGCAATTAACAATAGACTATTATAAAATATTCTATAATGGTAATCATGATTTTTCTCATGTAGCTCTATTACTGATCTTTCGCAAGAGGGTTGTATAATCCATGTTCACATGCAATGGGCAAACCTACTCCAACTTAGTCCTCTTTTAGAAGTTACATTCTAGAAGTTCACTCCTTCAGTCAGCATGTAGACACACACACAGAGACTTACAGATTTCAAGGCCACACAGGCAGAGCAGCCATTCCTAGACAATCACTAACTCCCCACCCACATTACAGAACACTGAAGGAAAGTAAACTCCTTCCTGATAAGACAGCTTTTAAAGTCTAAAATTGAGCAGTTGTAGACTGATGAGAAAGTCCTGGAAAACAGAAATAGAGGTCCTGATAGATGAAAGAAATGTGAGCTCAGACACATAAGGAGTTTAGAACGATTCTGCAAATATGGTAGGTCTTTAATGAAAATTTTCTTTAGTTATTTATTTATTATTATTCCAGGAAAAGAACTTGGACACACAAAGGAATATCAGTGGAAACTAGACAATTTGAATTCCACTGTGTGGAACAATTTAGAAACCTAGAAATTTAGATCCAAGGAGCATATAAGGATGTTTTGTTTATTTAAAAGAATTAAGTCCTTAGTAGATAAAGGAACTATTGAAGACCTTTTGTAGTTTTGTTTCTGTTTTTGTTTTTTGAAGACCTTTTTTAGTTGATCTTATGTTTAAGTAAACTCGGTGGTAATCTGCATATATAGTTATTCCTTAATTATAAATTTGTTGTTTCGTAAAGTTTGAATATAAAACCCTTCCAGGTGTTATTACACCTGATAATATCTTGACATACTCTAGCTGTTCGAGTTCTAGGGCCCACCCAGAGTGGGCAGATTGGATAAGCTTGCTGCCTCATGTAAACCTGCCTTAAGATGCTTGTTGGGGCAGGCTTATAGGACAGTCATACATTTCACTCAAAGATGAGATCTTCTAAGCCCTTATTCAAAGACCATCAAGTTTCCCTTCTTCTAATTTAACAATAAATACTTACTGAACTTCAAACACCAACAAGACCAAGAATATGTATCTGCCCAGATGGAGTAACTTTATAGTCATAAATGAAATGGCAAATGTGTTGTGGGGGGCAGTGAATGCCTTCAGGCCCCTGAACCTAGACTTCTGCTTCAAGATCTGGGTGGGACTGAAAAATCATTAGAGTTGCCCATTAGAGACAGTTTAGTTTTTGGATTTTGGATATATAATCCTTAGGTTTGTAGTTATTCCCTATAAGAAGGAAATGCTGCTTTCCTGTTAGCTATCACTTGGCTTACCTGAAGTTCTGAAAGCTTTCATATGCATTCTCTGCTATTACACTGATTTTGAAGACTTTTTATAAAAGTTAATGACTCATAGGGCAATCTGTGTGACTGAAACACAATGGTAACCTGTGTAGGTGGTTACCATGTGTCACATACTGTGCCTGTTGTGTATATTTTTTCTAATTAGTCATACATCCTGAAGCAGTTAAGGATGTCTGTGGGAAGAAAAATGAATTACACTAGGACTGCTCTTAGCTTGACCTGTGGTGAACTTGAATGAGTAAAATACTCCTTGGAGAGAAAATTGCTCACTATATAAGGTAGGTGTATTTAGTTCTTTCAAGAGAACAAGATACATTTAGTAGCAAAGAAAAGAGTTTATCAAATATATCCTGACACCCTTTGGTGGTTTGTTGTTGTTCAGGCTCAATTTCTTAGCATCCAAGATCTGTCCCTTAGAAAGAAAGTAGTCTAAAAGTTAAAATTGATCAAGACCCTAAATTCTGTTCATGAAGACTTCCTCATGAAGGGATGGAAAGGAATTTAGCTTAGATTTTAGCAAGTGGTTTTGGATAATTTCTAGGTAAACTATAAGGCCACTGACTTGAATTTAATTTGACCTAATAAAATTTAATTACTCTTACACAAAGCAAATTTTTTCTAACTAGATTTGATGTGAAAAAATTAAAACATAGCAAATTAACAAAGGAAAATGATGTGCAGATAATAAAAGCCAGGAAAATTACATGTTGTACTTAAAGGAGTGGTCTGGAAAGAGTACTAGCAACTAAACAAAGGAAATTTGGTGTGGTAATGGTAGGAGGAAAGGTGGCCAAAGAAAAGAATACTGTGTTAATGAGCCTCTGGGTCAGTGTCTGAGACTGTAAAAGGAAGCAAAGAATAAAACCGGAGTGTTAGAAGAAACTCTCAGTTATCTACAATCATGCCATTAAGTGCAGATGAGGGAATAGGCCTCACATATTAAAGTGACTTGTCCAGAGACATGAAACATGACAATGTATTGCTGTTGAGGATGTAGAAAAACAGGCTCTTATTGACTACTAGTAGAAATGCAGAAAGATTTGGCCATTTCAGAAGGCAGATTCTTACAAAGCTAAACATAGTCTTACCATATGATCCAGCAATTTTGGTCCTATTTTCCCAACTGATTAAAAAATGCATGTCCACCAAAAAATATGCACGTGACTATCTAGAACAGCTTTACTCATAATCACCCAAAAAATGGAAGAAACCAAGGAAGAAACCAATAGGTGAAAGCATAAACAAACAGTGATAACATCCATACAATGGAATGCTATTCAATGATAAAAAGAAATAATCTATCGAGCAACAAAAAAAACGGATGAATTTTAAATACATATTGTTATGTCAAAGAAGTCAGTGTGAAAGACTAAATACTTAAAGATCTCAATTATGAAATTCTAAAAAAGGCAGAATTATAGAGAAAACTAAAAAGATCAGTAGTTGCCAGAGGATAAGGGAGAGAAGGAGAGCACCGAACAGGCGATTTGCAAGGGATATTTTAGGGTGATGAAACTCTTCTGTATGATACTATAATAGATTCATATCACTATACAATTGTCAAAACCCATCAATATTTACAGTATAGAGAGTGAACCATAATGTATCCCAATTAAAAACATTTAGGGGGTCTGAGGATCCCAGGATAGAATGTGCAATGTGGCAAAAGAATGTAACTGTATTACAAATGTGTAACAACACAATCAATGTGTATTGCAAACAACCTCACTGCATGGGGTGAGAGGAAAAGCTACTGACTTATGTACTTTGAAAATGAGTGGGGACTGTAAGACTCCAAAAAAGCAAAGGAAACTATACATAAGCCCTGTACTCTAGTTGATGAAGTTATTTCTCACAGGGGTACAAGTGAACAATTTTAATACCATTATATATGTATATTGAAATTGAACAATGAAGTAAATGGATAATGACTCATCAAACTCAGATTTCTCACTGTTGAAATGAGAGGTTACAGACAAGCAAGGGGAAGGGGCTAGAATAATCTGTGTAGTAATAGATTAGAGTCGGAGATGTCAGTATGAACTTACGTTTAGTGTAATATAGCTACAGATGGTTATGTATACAAATATTTATAGAGATGTGTACATACATGGGCTATTATTTACAAAGAGATGTCTCCTTGCTCAGTCAGCTGAGAGGGCCCAAAACAAGGACACTCCAGGCTGGACACCAAATACCCAGACCTTGGTTTCTCATACCATTCACCAATAAAAGGAATGAGAGCTTGGGATAATGTCTGATTCTAGGACTAGAAATATATAAGATAAGGCTAGAGCACCTTGCAGTGCCAGAAAGTAAGGAAGGGCTCAGAAAACAAAACAATGCACAATGATAGAGGTATGTCAAATGGACACAGGACCCAACTGAAAGAATTCCCAGTGATAAAAACTAAAACAATTTGAGCAAAAAAAATAAATTAGGGTTGGATTATAATCCAAACTGTAAGATAAATTTCCACAAGTCCATACTGATACAAAGAAATGATTGAATAAATAAACAAATGAGGGAGAAAAGACAAATCTCTCTTGCAGAAAAACTCCAAATAATTTTGGTCGTTACTCTGCCCTCAAGAAGGTAGAGCAAAACTCCCTACCTGTGGGCTATGCAGAGGGACATCTTTCCAGCGAACAAGATAGAAAGGTGGGGCAGAGGAGAATAGCATCACAGTGGAGACACCTGACAAATGCCATCTCAGCTGGGTGATGATTGTTAACAACAACAGTGATTTCAACCTACTGTCATGTTGATAGCATATACTCTCTATTTTTTTAAGATGTGTTTATTTATTTGAGAGAGGGAAAGAGAGAGAGGGATCAAGGGTCAGGGGCAGAAGGAAAGAATCTCAAGCAGACTCCCTGTGGAGCTCAGAGTCCTTTGTGGGCTTTGATCTCAAGACCCTGAGATCATGATCTGAACCAAAACCAAGAATCAGACGCTTAACTGAATGTACCAACCAGAGACCCCAATCGCATACACCCTTGATATGATGTGATGAAAACAGCATTTTTACCTCAGCAGTCTTCCTTCCAAAAAAACATATAAACACAGTTTAATCATAAGAAAAACATCAGTCAATTCCCAATTGAGGGACATTCTACAAAATTTCTGACAGTACACCTCAAAACTATACATGTTATCAAAAACAAGTCTGAGACACTATCACGGTCAAGATGAGTCTAAGGAGATAGAATGACTGAAATACAGTATCTTGTATGAGTTCCTGAAACAGAAGGAAAAAGGACGTTAGGTAAAAACTAAAGAAATCTGAATAAAAATGTATAAACTTCAGTTAATAAAGATGTGTTAATATTGGTTCATTAATTGTAACAAATGAGCCATACTAATGTAAGATGTTACTAGCAGGGAAAAGTGCCTGTGGGGTATGTGTAACTCCCTGCACTATCTTTGCAACTTTTCTTTAAAGTTGTTGTAAAATAAATTCAAAAGTTTATTTAAAAAAATGTGTTGAGTGGAGTTTCAGAATGGGGTGTGTTATTTTCAGTAGAAACAATGGGATATGTGTTCCACAATGCCCAGAATCAGGACTGACCATCTTGATCTTGCCAAAGGCTTTTAAGTAATTTTTAGAGGTGGAAGGGTAGACATTGTTTCAATAGGAACACACTATTTTTTTTAAAAAGTGTAACTGGGAAACACTATTTTACTTTAATTTTTGGAAGATATTCATATTATTAAAAAGTATTATATTTTGTAATGCATACTTTAAATTGTTTCAGGTTTCTACTTCACATTGATAACTAACTTGAAACCAGGAGGTAGTTTAAAGCAGAGAAATCTTGATGCTCTCTAAAATGCTAAATACTAATGTTATTTTTCCAAACAAAAGCTTTCTGAAATGCTTACTTTTTTAATACATTCAGTTGTTCAGGGCCAGGTCATCCAGTTTTTAAATTCTTTATTCTTCTCTTCCCCTCATCCTCTGCCCATCTCTCAATAGATGGAAAGGATTATTTTTACAGGGAGAAAAGAAAATAATACAGAATCCCATAACATTGTCTGAATATGCTTTTTAGATTATCTGTAGACTTAATTTCTGCATGTTATGGTGTCTTCCACTTAATGCAGTATCACTCAGCCATATTCTATATTTCCAGATGTCCAGAATGGAGAAAAATAAAGATCAAGGCAGAAAGCAGTCCTAGCAAGTAGGCAGCATGACCAGAGGTTTCCCGTCCTATATCTCATTCTGAGTCAAAGGTCTGTTTGAGGCCTTGGGTTTGAAGGCATCCCCAAAGATCTGCCTTCACTATGTGCTCGGAACAGAGGCTGACTTCCACTGTGACCTGGTTATCAGATTGCGTGTATCTAATAAAATACTTTATCACCTTAGAAGAGGCTGAATCACCAGTACATTTCCTCCCAAACCTAGAATCTTGCACAGAGGCTTTGGCCCCAAACACTCCACTTATCAAATCTTACAAGAGAGTGAGAATCAGTGGCAAAGCCTTGGGCCATTTAATGACTTTACAATGTGCTTGGGAGCAATAGAAACAAAGAGGTTTTTACAAAAGTTGGCCAATTTGCAGCAGCAGTTCTGGTCAAAGTGCTGAGACCTCAACTAGAGGGCACACATACTGAGTGTCCCCAAGTTTCAATATTCTCCACCAACAAGCAACAGAATTCCTTTTGAAGGTACAACAAAATTATCTTTTACTTTCTGTTTTTTCCCCTGTACTTATGTAGAGCTTTCCATATATCTGTCTTTCAAATACACTATTCTTCAAAAACTTGTGCTAGCCTATTCACGTATCACTTTTTCAACATCCTGTTAGAGCACCAATCACACTCTGATGCCACTGGCCATTTTGCTTGTGTGTGTGTGTGTGCGCGTGTGCGCCAAGACAGAACAGTTTATTTCATGTGTAAACAGGGAAGATTCTTATTTTGTTGAGAGAATTTCAGACCTTTTGGTAAGGGTGGGGGGAGTTGCTTGGGGAAGCGGCCTTTTTCCTTCTGAAATGACAGACCTAATAAGACAGAAAAAGTTATGATGAAGGGGGTGCTTATTATAGCCAGATACCCAATGGGGCCCACAGAGAAGACTGACTGCTTTCCCTCTGTAGAAAGCCTGGGCTGAGAAAGGCAGCAAGCAGTTTCACTTGTGGAAATCATCTCCATTATGGCTGAAGATCTGGATATGCTGGAGGGTGAGAGGGTGAAGGAAGTGGAGTGAACACCAAGCCTGCATAGCCATGACTTTGCTTTATGATTCTTTATTGACTTGATACCTTTGTGTTATTTGAAAGGGAAAGAAAAATTCGGAAGAGTAAGGGAAAAATTTGATACCTATCTTAGTTGGCTGGAGCTGCACCAACAAACAAGATGGCTTCAAATAAAAGAAACTTATTTCTTATCTTAAAGCTAAAATCAAGGTGTCAGTCAACAGGGCCATCACCCTCCGAAGGCCCTAGGGAAGGAACTGTTCTAGGCCTTCCTCCTAGCTTCTGGTAGTTCCTTGGCTGGTGGTAGTGTAACTCCAAACTTCACTTGCTGTTCTTTTGTCTGTGTGTCCAAATTTCCCTTTTTTATAAGGGCACCAGTCATATTTGATTAAGGACCCACCCTAGTCCTGTATGACTTCATTTTAACGAATTAATCTGCAACAACCCTATTTCCAAATAAGGTCACGTTCCAGGTACTAGAGATTGGGATTCCAATATATGAATTGGAAGGGGGCATAATTCAATTCATAACAACATGAAACTGTACACAGGGACTTGACAATTGAAAAATGGTTGTTCTTAAAGTTGACTTGTGTCTCTGTGCTAAGAGCCTTCCCTCTTTGATTTGTGATCTCTTGGCCCAGGACATGCTGAATCCTAACAATGGCATGGATTTGGACTGTGTTAATTGTAAATATTTTTATTTATTTATTTTTTTAATTTTTTTGGTAAATATTTTTAAAAGTAAATTGCCTTTTTAGAAGTAATTTACTTATCAAAATGCTCATCTTCTTATGCTCTTTTTTTTTTTTCATGTACTTCCAAAATTCTTCCTTAATAATTCTCCTTTGTGATTTTCCCTCTAACCTGGTAAATCTTTGAGGAGGATTCAATGGAAGAGATTAGGTGTATAGTATTTTATAATCAGTAAATGTATTTAGAATTTATTTATCTTACTTTTCTTTGATGTTTTAATCATGGCCAAATCCCTGCATTTCTCAAAACTTGCATAAAAATAATTTTAGCTCTTTGGTGTAAGAACATTTCAGAATTAATCCTGCATTGAATTAGAGGTTCAAGAACTCCTAGCACATCTAACAGACTCCAAATCTCTGATTATAAACACGTTTTAATAGTACCAAGTTATTTTTATTCTGAAAAATGAATTCATCAAATGTTTCCCCAGTGAACATTCTTATGACTAATTAACAATAGAATGTAGCACACAATAAAGGAAAAGTAAGGGCTGGGCAAAGCAAACTGTTAACTTTTTTTTTTTTAAGAAAATAGAACCTGAATAGGAAGTGAATATACTTTTTCTTCTTTTAAACCTTACAAGAAACCCAGAATTCTACATTTTTATCTCACTGACAAAAAGAATCTGAGAACCTTGATATTCTCCAGATCACAGAACAGATGCAGTGTAATTCATAGTCTTAGACATTTGGTATAGTTGAGGTTTTATGGCAAAGTATTCTGACAGGGGAAAGAAGACCCGAATTAGTAAAGTATCCTGGTTAACCTTTAAAGTCCTGTTCTTTGTATCTCAAGAGATTTTTTAATAGATGCACATCATTTGTTTACACCCTTTCAGTTCTATGACTTAATGTATTTCCAACACTGGCTTCACGGCGTTACTTACTTACCCTTCAAATGAGCCTAGTGAAGAAGGAACATAATGACATTGTGGAAAGTAATTTGTTTTCTGAAAATCTCTTCTGTCTCCTTTTTCATAAGAAACGACTTAGTTTTGGGGCACCTGGGTGGCTCAGTGGGTTAAAGTCTCTGCCTTCAGCTCAGGTCATGATCTCAGGGTCCTGGAATCGAGCCCCACATCAGGCTCTCTGCTCAGCAGGGAGCCTGCTTCCTCCTCTCTCTTTCTCTGCCTGCCTCTCTGCCTACTTGTGATCTGTTAAATAAATAAATAAAATCTTAAAAAAAAAAAAAGAAATGTCTTAATTTTTAAGGTTTCTCTTTCAATAATATACACTACAGTATTGCCCATCAATGCTACATTTCCCTTTGGAGGTTCTGAATATAGGAGAACTGTGTGAAATAAGATGGTATCTGACAATGAGGCCTAGACTTCCCCTTTCCTGGGTTTTGCACAGTTGAGAGGCTAAGGGTCAGACAAAGGGAAGAGAGAATGAGGTACAGTAAGGTCAGTCTGACCCTAGCTGCCCAAAGCTTGCAGGGACCTTAGGTGACTTGCTCCTTTTGTGGTCCAAGGGGACACTGACATTGATCTGCTTTAGATACAGACTTCAAGGATAGAGAGAGGAGAACCTGAACTTGGCCAGAGCACTTGCCCAGGGTGTTCCCTTTACATTTTGAGATGAGATAACTGGAGATCCAAGTCAACTTGAATCCTGTGTTTCAGAGGGAAAGCAAGGATTTGGTAGCTCCTAGGAGTCTCACTATTACACCGGGGGGGCTGCTGAGCATTGTGCCCTCACATCTAGCAATCAGTCAAAGTATTCTTTCCTTGAGGTGCCAGTTTGCCCACAGAAGGCCTGAGCGGTAGGCCACCAGAAAACAGTTTGCCAAATACACTAATTTCCTTTCAGCAATTTGTCCTGTTGGAACCCAGAGTTTCTGGAATCACTAAAATCTCACAATCTGGGAACTATTATACACATTTTTATTTTTGTTTCTCTTTACATTATGGGAATAAGAAAGCACATATTTTTGGAAGGTTTTACCTCAATAGCATTTGTTGCTTAGATCCATATATTGTAATAGCAAGGAAAACAAAGGAAAAGATCAAGAAGGAGAATAATCAATATTATTAGATATTAGGTATAGGCTTTACTGACTGTTTCCTCTGTAGTACCTACTGAGTTAAGCACTATGTGTGCATTATTTCAGTTTGCCCTTATAACAGCCTAAGGAGGTAATTTTGAGAGGTTTAGGTATCTACCAGCTCACAGTTCTTTAGTGGTAGAATGGGATTTGGACCTAGAACTCTCTGATTATAGAGTCCAGTTCATAACAGCTCTGCTGTGTTGGCTGCCATGCTTTGCCTCCCCTGTTCAGTCTGAGACAGAGACAGAAGCATGGGAGGAAAATGAATGGTTACAAATTCAACGATACTAAAAAGTAATTAGAATGTGTGTTCCATTACTTTGGCTGTAAATTGCTTTTTTCTAGAGTCCGAGTTGACAGCTTTGTACGATGGTTGACTTAGCAACACTGCTAAATCAAGCCAGGAGAATTTGCTTTTGATGAGTCAAAGTGTGACAGAAAGACTTTAAGCTGGTTTCTGGCTCAAAATTCACCTTGAGGTATGTAACCTTAATTCTTTGGTCAAGTGCCTTACTGTGTATTTCCCATCTGATGGCCCCAGGACTCTTAT
Organism: Lontra canadensis; assembly: GCF_010015895.1. Lineage (NCBI taxonomy): Eukaryota > Metazoa > Chordata > Mammalia > Carnivora > Mustelidae > Lontra > Lontra canadensis. The sequence goes on from NW_022631005.1 coordinate 6,528,447, forward strand.
ACAGAAAGGACTAGTTGATTTAACATCTGCACCCTGGCTGTAGGTTTGGTGCTTATGCCCTGCCCTAAAGTATCCGCGGCTGATTTTCTATCCTGAAGCCTGAGATCATGAAGACATGAGTTGGTACTGAACTCAAGCAATGAACTCTGACCCAATTTGGCTATAGGAAAAAAAAATCCACAATTTGGGAACTAAATGCTGATTGGCCATTATATCACAAGCACCCTGAGACTGGACCTCTGTATTCACTTAAGAGTGATTTTTTTGAAGATTCTTATTTTTTTTAAAGGGTGGGTGAAGGGGGAAATAGAGGGAAAGAGAGAATCTTAAGCAGGCTCCATACCCAGTGCAGAGCCTGACTTGGGGCTTGATCCCATGACTCTGAGATCATGACCTAAGCTGAAATCAAGAGTCGGATGCTAAACTGAGCCACCCAGGCAGCCCAAAAGTAATTTTATATGTGCTTTTAGGCAGTGTTTTTCATCTTCCATTAAATAATAACACAAGTATATTTTTAATAGAAGATGAAGGAAAAGAGAAATATAAACAATATTCCATTACCCAAAGACAAAAACTGCAATGGGTCTATTATCTTCTAATTCTTCTCTAGCTTTACAAGAGAGGGGTATGTGTGTGTATTTCACATAACAAAATATTAACCATTGTACTGTTAATATATGGTGAATAAATTAGAAATAACATTCAATTAAATTCTGAGAGTTATTTTTAAGAGGAATTTTTGATGAACAATAACAGTGTTATCCCCATGAGATATAGATTTCATAATAAAATTATTGACTTTGGATCCAAATGCCAACATAAGAACAATTTGGCACCAATTCCATATTATTAAAAGAATATTGATGTGGTCAGTTTAGTCAGGTACAGTTTGTTCCTTAGCCCTTCTCTGATGTGGTATTTTGCCTGTTGATGGTGAGAACAATACTAGATGCTGACGTTTACTGAGTGCTTAGTTTTGTTAGGAAAAAGTTCTAATTGCTCTTCCTTTATTAATTCATTTAACACTCAAAAGAATGGTACAATTCTCTATATGTTACAGAGGAAGAAATTAGAGTAGTTTTCTCTTGGTCAAACAGTTAATAAATACTGGAACCAGGATATAGATCCAGCCAGTCTGGGTCCAAAGCCTTTTGAGTTTTACTATTAGCTTCAAAGAAGGCAATCTTCCATTCCTATTATACCATGACTTCCTTGTTTGAACTTTTCTTTTTAATTCATGATTAATCAACTCAAGCATACTTCCAAGCAATCTTTTTCAATATGCATATGACTGGTATATATTTACAAGTCTAAATGTTAGATTCAATAAATTTTTGACTCTAAGTAACAGAAAATGTCACTCACACTGGCTCAAACCAGTACTCTGGAGCTCTAGCCTGCACTGGAAATCACCTGAGGGCTTCTTAAAACACGGATTGCTGAGCCCCACTTCAGGTTTCTGATTCCAGGGGTCTGACATGGGGCTCTAGAATTTGCATTTCTAGTAAGTTTCCAGGTGAGGCTGCTGCTTCTGGGCTGAACACACTTTGAAAAAATTCACTGACTGTAGAAGTCAATATTCAGGTCTTAGGTTGGCTTAACCCAATTTCTTCAACTCTATTTTTCTGCATCTTTCTTAGGTGTTATCTCTGTGTCTCTACCTAATCTTCCAACAGTAGCAAGATGACTGCAGCCATTTTACTCCTTTAATCTGTGTGTAAAAATATCCAAGAAAAAAGATCTCCACTGTTTCAGCATTTTTTGTAAGAACAAGGAAATTCCTTTTACAAAGCCTACAGAAAATTTCACTCGGTCTTGACCTAAATTAGATCACCTCTTTGTTTTTGAACAAATTCTACTGGGGAGTGAGCACTGTTTGCTGATTGGCTTAGGCCTGTGTTTCTGAACCAGTCACAATCAAGAAGCATGGCCTGCCTCTAAGATCACTCAAGAACTACCTTGGAACAGCAAGAATTGTAGTCTTTAGACGGAGGGAGAGAACTTTGCTACTTTACCTTCTTTTCTACTGTTTTGGTTCAAAGAACATTAAAAATAAGACAAAGAAAGTTTTCTTTCAAGAAAAATCAGAATCTCTCTTTGGAAAATTGTAGACTACAAAATTTTGCCTTCCCAGGTCAACTTTAAAGATAATATTTTAAATTTAAATACTAATAACTATATAACAATATTTACAATTGAAGAACTAGTGTATATATTTCTAAACAGTGCCTTTAACACAGGATACTGAATGAGATTTTTCCCTAAATAAAATAGGTAGCTACCTATATCCAAAGACTCATTGTAGTGAGCCTTTGTAGTGAGTATAAAGTGGGAGTCATTAATCTATAGGGAATATGAAATATGCCAAAAACTGTATTTCACATGCATTATCTAATTTTATTTGTTTGGCAGCCCTAATAATTAGGTAACATTATTATCCATGTTTTGCAGATAAGGATTACACAATATTTATACTACAGTGTTATATAATAATACATACTGTCTACTCTAATTTCAATGAATATAATGATGCATTTTTCTTGATAATTATATAATACATATTACTAATTTGTTTTAAAAATTACATCTCTGAAGTACATATCAAAAGCAATAACTAGTTAAGAGAGATATACTGATGTATGTAATTATTTTCATATGAAATTTGTTTAATTAAATGTAATTGTATATTTAAGTGTTTATTATGCATAAGACATGCATAAAAATACACATACTATATCTATGAAAGAGAGACAGACAGCGTGAGGGAGGGAGAGAGAAGAGATAATATCCATAAAGCTCTTAATATAATGCTTGGCTTGTGTTCATATTAAATACCCCCATAATAATGTTAGCCATCATTGGTATTTTAATTTAATTCAATATAACAGATATTTATTAGGAACTATAATCTGTGAAGCACTGTTCAAGAAAATGAATACGTATTCATAATTATAAGCATTAAAAACCATATATTAAACACTAGCCCCTTTAGCAGAGGCTGTTCTTAATATACTCATTACAGAGGCAATTTCTCAAGCAAATTAGTCGTGTAACTTGTTTCTTGATAACAGCACCGGGAGTTAAGACTGCCAAAATCAACAGTGTATTTCAAAGGCTTCCAGGTTCTCTGTAACAAAGGCTGAGTAAGCCATGACTCACAATCAGGAAACTTCTATTTGAGGCCTTATTATCTTTCTTCATATCTGGGGTGTGGGAAAGACTGGTAGCAGTGGGCAGCACGCAGGGGAGGAGTTCCGTTCTGTTTCCAGAGCCACAAAGCAAGTGAGAAGCACATAGTGAAAGTTCTGTTGTAGTTTTTTCTTATTCAAGGGAGCCCCCAGGATGTATATACAGTGGTCTGAAAACATATTCAGGACAATGGAGCTGTGCTAGAATTTATAATCTATTCAAGTCTGTGGTTAAGTCAGTCACACCTCATTACCCAGAAGTAAATTAGATTGTCTTGCATCTAGTCACTTTGGAGTGCTTGCTGCTTCTGTCTGTGTGTTTTATTTATTTATGGGGGTAAGGAGGGAGTGTGTTTTTAGGCTCAACTTTGAACCTGTACATAATGTAAACGAAAGAGAAGAGTTTTCCAGTTGCCCAGAAAGCATTTAAATCGTGGCTGTCATGTATTTGTTGTGTGGCCTAGGGCAACACCTTAGTATTTCTAGACAATAAATTTCCTGTCTTTTAAAAGACTACTGGTTTTATTATTGTAATAAATACATTTTTTACTTAGTGTAAAAAATAAGTTACATTTCAGATGAAAAAGAGAGTCATCACAGCGGGCATACAGTGGTCTCTCAAAAAAAAAAAGAAGAAGAAGAAGAAGAAGAAAGGGACACCTGGGTGGCTCAGACAGTTAAGTGTCTGCTTTCAGCTTAAGTCATGATCCCAGGGTTCTGGAATCGAGTCCTATATCAGGCTCCTTGCTTGGTGGGGAGCCTGGTTCTCCCTCTGCTTGTGCTCTCCCTCTCTGACAAATAAATAAATAAAATCTTTAAAAAAAAAAAGAGAAAAAAACGTATTTAGTTGGTGTTATGTTAACTGTCTATTATATTTAAAATAATCATATAATATAGTATATACCCCAAAGACACTTTTTCAGAGTGAAGAGGTCACTATTAATAATTAGCTTAGGATAGCCAGCCAAATGAAGATTATCCTGAGCAAATCTGGACATAAGCTCACTCTAATTATAATCATGTTGCTTTGTTGACAGGGTAAAGGGAGGAGTCAGAACTCCTTATCTCTTAATGTAACTTTGCAATCATTTACGTATTTTATTGTTGTTGGCATGAAGGGCCCAAGGTTACTCAGACATTTCACAGTTACTTATTTATCATTGGCTCACAAAAACAACATAGTTTGTGGTAAGTGGTATAGAAGAAAAAAGAAAGCGTATGACCCAGTTTTCTTCTTCCCCTATTTTACCCACTTTCCCCCTCAGCTGAAGAAAACCTAGATCTACTACTTGCCCAAGTAGTCACTGAAATACTTAGGACCTCCAAGAATAGCACCTACCCCCCCACCAAACACTGAAATATCTTTAGAATTGGTGGGTTAAGAGTAGAAAGGAGACCTTTCATAAATTTTGCTTTGGAATCCTATAATTTAAATTTGTCATGATCTGGAAAACATCACTTCCTTTCTGTCTCTATTTAATCCAAAATATACTTTGATGATATACTTGATGGCATTTAAGACACTGACTAAATTTGATGGCAAGGGAATGTGGTTATACATCCTGCTTTAAATTCCTATTTGATGGGGAAAAAATAATCTTTCTATTCACCTAAGATTTTTTTTAAACTGAGGATATAAAGGAGAAATGTGACAATTTTTTAAATACTTTTACATTTTATAAAATTTCAATTCTTAAACATAGAAGAGGACAGAGTATGTAAAGTACATGCATGAAAAATCTGGGGGCACCCTACTGGGTATAGCTCAGTGGGTTAAGCCTCTGCCTTTGGCTCAGGTCATGATCCCAAAGGTCCTGGGATTGAGCTCTGCACGGGGCTCTCTGCTCAGCGGGGAGCCTGCTTCCTGCCCCGCTCTGCCTGCCTCTCTGCCTACTTGTGATCTCTGTCAAATAAATAAAATCTTTAAAAAAAGAAAAAGAAAAAGAAAAATCTGACAATGCCTATTTTTTTTTTTAATTTTGAAGACTAATTCTGAACTATCTTAACTTAGTTATTAAACTTGATTTTTCTAATAAACCAAGGGCAGGTAATTTGAGATCTAATGGAAAAAATTGTCTAGGCTCTACCATCCACATACTAGGAAAGAGGTATAGAAGAACTTTACACCAGACCTTTAATGCCAGTAGGCTGAGTGCTGCTTCATGGACGCCTGGTAAAATTCCTGCTCACAAAAATGCACCTGGGAAGATCTTTTATTTTTTTTTTCATTCATTCATTCGTTAGAATTTATTGTGTTCCTACTAAGTACCATGTTCAAGGCCAGATTTGGAGATTCAAGCTTGGTCACTGTTCATTACTATAAAATGAAACCTGGTATTAATGATAAAAGGAAGCTCCAGGCACTGTCGAAAACTATAGCATTCTGGGGAACAGAGAATGTGATTTGTTATGCTGAATAGGGTAAGTATGATGAATCATTTTATAATGGAAATGATGTCCAATGCAGGAGGGACAATCTGTGAGAGCTGGGAAGAGAGAGCTTGGTGTAAGGATCTAATAATAGACTATTGTGTCTAAAATAAAGATACTCAGACAATATGCTGGAGAGGTGAGGGGAGGCCAAAATATGGAGAATTTGGATATTATATTAGGAATTCAAACTTTATCTAGTAGACAGTTGGGAAGCCATTGAGTGATTTTATGCAGAAGGCTAACATGGTCAGACATACATTTTATATAGGTAATTCAAGCTTCAAGAGACCGACTTGAGAATTATACAATGGTCAAGATAAAAATTAATAGCAATTTCTACAAAGATGTTTTCAGTGGAAATGGAGAAATCTAGGAAGGAGTATTAACAGGATTTGATGATTAACTGGACATGGGCAGTGAAGTAAAAGATGCCTAGGTTTTGGCTTAGAAACCTGACTGGATAGTGATGCCCTTAAATGTATGTATAGAGAATATTTAAGGAGAAGAAGTGGCTTTGCAGAGTGGTGATAGTGCATTCATTCCATTTTGGACAAGGTGAATTTGAAATATCCTTGATATATTCAAGCAGAGATGTCAAACACAAAGTTGATTGTGTAAGTTAGGAGCTCAGAGAGCATTTTAAACCAAATTTAGAGATTTGGGGTTCATTAGCATACAAATGGCCTTTGAAGCTCTGAGAGTAGATGAGACACCCTGGAGAAAGTGGGCAGAATGAAAGAAGAGGGGGCTCAAAAAGAGACTCCTTGCATTACAACAACTTGTAAAAGAGGAGGAGGGCGGCTCTTGTATTTCTCTGGCAAGAAAATGAGGCTTCAAAAGGCTCCAGGCAGCATATGACCCACAAGTGATGATAAGATAAAGTGTCTGATATTATGTTCTGGGTCAGATTGTCAGTCCATATCTAAATATAGTTTTAAAGCCAGATTCCAACTCAAGAAAACATCTTTTGAGCTCCTCTGGATGTGAAGAAGACTCACAGCCTGACTATCTCACTAATGTTATTACAGTTTCTTTGCTTTTCCTTCCCTTCTTTGGTAATGCTCTATCCAGGACATGCTTCCCTGGTAACACGCCAGGCATGAGCAGCTTGAAGACGGCCCTCGTTTTATCCTTAGATAATATTCCCACTCATATTATAGAAAAAGGAAGTTTTATGATAGGGGTAGTTGGAAAATAAAGTATCTGCTTACTCTAGCCATGAACTATAATTAGAAAGGCCTAAAATACCATAAGTAGTAATGTAACACTCATTTTTCCCAAGAATCTCATAAAACTTAATTAAGGAATGTAAGGTCCTGATAAAAAATTTCTAAAATGTACGCTTACAATGAAATAGATGCTCTTATTTTCCTCTCAGTGTTTCTAGTCTGCATCACATTCACACATGCTGTTCCTTTAGGGTAGAGGTAAATCTTAGAATCATAGCATATTAGATATACAAGGAACGCCAAGAGAGCCTTTCACTCAGCCCTCTCTGCCCTGGCCCTGTGCCCACTTATAGATGAGGAAGCTGAGCTGCAGGGACAATGGCACCTAGAACTTATATTTACATGTTGTTATGTATTTGAATAATAATGTTGGCATTCAAGAGAATACTAGTGATGACACTAGTGAAGATCCCAGGCTCTTGGAATCAGTTGTCTGGGTCTGACAATCATACAAGCCTTGGGAACATTACTTAGCTCTTAGATCTTTTGTTTCTACATCTGTGAAATCAGTTTTTATAGTATCTACTCACAGGTATTGGTAGACAATTCTCCATAGGTTTCTTGTGATTCTGCCTATCTTTTAAGCGGATATATTGAGTACCTTTGTTCTGGACTACTGTTTCAAAAATGTTTATACAGACGACAGCCTTGAAGGTTATAGTGTCCAGCTCAGGGCAAAGAGCAAGTCTGCTTATGATCCAGCAAAATAAAGATGTCTCCCTCGGCAGGTATACTTCCTTCCCACCAAAAAAGATTTGGGTTCCCTTATTTCAGGATTCTTCTCCTGCACTATGACCCTCTAATGTGTGTAGGCATTGCTTGGACCTCAGAGAACTGAAGCAAATGCTGATATTCTGGCTATTAATATTTATGTGGGCAATAAAGACCTTCATCTGTGACTCAGGAGTCTCGCGTCTTCTGCCAACATCCATGTAATTGTGGCAGGCTAACATATTAACGTCCAAGTAGAGTAAAATCTCAGGCCCTTCATAGTTCTTGACAACAGATTTCTGTAAGAACTGAGTAAAGCAAATAAACATAAAGAGCCTAGTAGTGTATCTGGCACATAAAGACTAAAGACTGAATAAAGTTTGGTTGTTAATATAATTATATAATTATATATGCCAAATGCACACAATTTATTCATGGGCAAAGCCAAGGCTACAATCCAGAACTGTAAAAATTCAGACTAGGGGCACCTGGGTGGCTCAGCTGGTTAAGTGTCTGATTCTTGATCTCAGCTCAGGTCTTGATCTCAGGGTTATGAGTTTAAGCCCCAAGTTGAGCTCCACACTGGGCATGGAGCCTATGTAAAAAACAAAAACAAAAACAAAAAAACTCAGTCTAATGTTCTTTTATCTCTTCATTCTACCAACCCCTTCTTCCCCAACGTTATATTTTATGCATATTTAACTTTTAATTAATGTTGATAATGTCATTTAAGAGGAAGAATTAAGAATTTTATACAACTTATTTGGTGAATATGTTAAAATTAGTATGAAAGAAACAATAGATCTGGTGATCAAAGACATCAGATCATTAGAATATTATGTTAAGAGAAAAGTGGCCAAAACCATGGTAAGCTCTGAGACATATAAAAAAAAAACTAATTTGCCCAGAAATACACTATAAGCAAAATATTATAAAGTTTGAAAATTCCCTAATGAAAATCAACATTTTAATATGTACATTTTTATCTATGAAAATCCACTACTGCGTTTTGTTAAGGCTCAAATTTCTTTCTTTCTTTCTGTCTTTCTTTCTTTCTTTCTTTCTTTCTTTTTTTTTTTGATGATCTTGAGAGGTCTGATTCTTTTTTTTAATTAATTATTTTTATTAACATATAATGTATTATTTGCCCCAGGGGTAGAGGTCTGTGAATTGTGACGCTTACACATTTCACAGCACTCACCATAGCACATACCCTCCCCAATGTCCATAACCCAAGGCTCAAATTCCTAAAATGTATATGTCAAAGACAGAACCTCTAAAAGTAATGGCTCCCTAGTACTAAGTACTGGATTTTGAAATTTTCCCTAAGACATTTTCTGTAAGTCATGGCTTAAGATTAGGTACCCATATTACCACTGGAATAAAAATAATATCAATCAAATACTTGCTTTACAGTTGATCCATACTTAATACTTTGCATGTTTTCTTTTATTGAATCCTTATGACAATAAAATCCTACGGGATAGAAATTATTAGTAACTTAATTTACTGATGAGAAAATTATGCATAGAAAAGTAATTTATTCAAGTTTATGCAGCTAGTAAGATCTAATGGACCGTAGTGAACTAAAGTCTGATGACTAGTGATCCTGTATTATGAAATCCTAATTATACTGGAATAAATCTTTGAATTTACCAAGGAAACAGATATGGTGAGATCCAATGTTAAAATTAAGAAACCTGATTTTTCACAAAACCTAAAGAATTCTATAGGCTAATAATTGCAAATCACAAAGCAGTCCTACCACTTCCATAAGCTATTCACAGTCGGATTTGAACTCTATTCTCTTGGATGGAATGTTAAAAAAAAAAATTTAAGATTTTATTTATTTATTTGACAGAGAGAGAGATCACAAGTAGGCAGAGACAGGCAGAGAGAGAGGGGGAAGCAGGCTCCCCGCTGAGCAGAGAGCCCAATGTGGGACTTGATCCCAGGACCCTGAGATCATGACCTGAGCCAAAGGCAGAGGCTTAACCCTCTGAGCTACCCAGGCACCTCAGAATGTAAAAATTTTTAAGAAATACACTTATCTAATTCAATATTAAAAGGAAAAAATTTTAAAGATCAGTCTTCTTCCAGAGACCCTTAAAGATTGTGCTTTCACTGAAAATACAAATATTACAAAAAGATGATCAACTTTTACAATTTATTTCCCTCATTCTAACTTGCTCTGCTTTGCTACTCACACACTTGACATCATGTTTTCAATCATGAGGTTAAGTTCAATTCATAGTCTGATGTTTGAGATACGATATTTCTAAAAAATTCAAGTTTTTTCCATTATTGTCAACTCATTTCTAGTTATTTCTCTTTTTGATTTGCTTAGTTCATCAGCTCTTTAAAAACACTGGGGCCCTTTTCCCTTATGTCTCCTATGCTATTTCCAGAGTTCTGTTTTCTATCTGTAGGTCTGTCAAACATAGTAGCTCCATTTTTTAAAACAACATTTTACGTGGTCTTTTTCTTTTCTACAGTATATTTTGTACTTTTGAAGATCAGCATGACCTTTTTCATTTGTGATCAACATTTACCATAACAGCTTCCTCTGAAGCCAAAAGGAAATAACTATAAGAAGTAATGTGCTGAATGATCAGGATGTGGGGACTAACCCTATCCTGATGCCCAGTTGGAGTACTTGGCCGTCTACTTTATGTAATTTTAGGGATTTCAAAACTGCACATGTCTCCAGATTTTTGAATACTGATTTGCCATGATCCTTGCTCATCATCAGTTTAAAGAGGCAGAGTCTTATCTTTAGTTGTCTGCTGATAAAAACAAAAAACAAAAAACATAATCACAAAGAATTACTGTTCAAAAAACTACACGTCAACCTGGAGTCTGAGGACTGGGTATTTCACCATGTAGCAAGGAAACAGGAATAAGGAAAGAACATCTCAGAGATGAGATTTCTATGGTGGCAGAACACAGGAGGACATCATGCTGGAGAAGTCTGGAGTTCTGTAGGATTTGGGAAGCTTGGAAGACATTATTTGTTTTCTTTGTGTCCAACAATGCAGCAAGCACTCTGGGGATGATAAAATGGTAAGACATAGGCTCTGCCTTTAAAGCACTTCCCATCTAGTTGTGGAGATCAAGTCCACACAGCCCAGGTAGAACACTGTAAGTAATTACAATGTTGTATGGGCAAGACTATTAAGAGTTCAAAAACACTGAATACATTAGCATTACTAACAGCATTCTCTAAACATGATAATTAATTAAAGAGAAAAGAGAGAATGGTCAAAGAAGAAGATAGCAGTGGGATGGCAGCACACACCACTGATACAGGGGTTGCATGTAAGCAGTTACCAAAAGTTTAGATAAAAATATTTTTCAGCACACATGGCTTTAAGATGGGGGCATCTTAGAATGGGAGACTTGGAGTCTGTGTGAGGTCATGCCTCACCCAAAACTCTGGAATTCAGTATTTACTTATGTAAAAAAAGAAATAACAAATCCAAATGGAATTTGCTTGTTACTCTCCTAATTCATGATGTTTGGCTCCATTGAGTTATAGAAAATATGACCTACAAGCATCTGTTAAGTGCCATTGTTGGCATGGTACTGGGAACTGAATTAATAGAACCCTATAAATCCTGTTCTTGCCTCATAAATCATTATAATATTGTAACCTAAGGAAATATTAATAGTAGAAATACCATTAGCACATTCTTCGCAAAATGACAGAAAAGAACTGGCCTATCCTGAAACACCTTTGTTTTCAATGACTTTTTCTTTGTTCCTCACCCTTTTCTCTAACTTCCTGAAGTTAGAGAAATCTTGGCAAAAAGTTTAGTGAGCCAAATCTAAGAGGTGGTAAAACAATGGCATTTAAGGATGTAGGAAATCTTGAGTTTGGCTTTTTGGAATAATGAAGAGACACTGATTTAAGGAGTAAAGACCAACTCTATTCTTCAAAACATTTCACAGATAACTGCCAGTGGCATTTATGTTACAACAGATCTGAGTTTTCAATGAGAAATAACTCAATTCATTAGAAGCAATGTTTCAAAAGAATAAGAACTAAAAGATTAGAGAACTTAGACCCATTCCCAATACATCAAACAGCTTTGTTTTTCTTTTGGAGAAGTCATTACCAACATTGTCATTAGAAGAATCTACTCTTACTTAATTAAAAACAAAATTAACCTGAAAAAATGGAGTGAGAATTACAAGAACCAAACTCAGCTTTTCTCAATTTTGGCTTTTATTTTGCTGTTTGATTTAGAATTTTGGAAAATGTCTAGATTCAGTGCAGTGAAGAATCATCAGGTATAATGAAGTCTATAAGAACAGACGTGACTTGGAAATAAATTACTGGCTCATGGGGAGTCATCTACAATTTTAACTTTGGAGGTAAATGAGGCATGATGCTACTGCTTATTCTATTTGCTGTCTGGGTTTTTTCCTTAGTGAAAACATGTTGAATAAGACTTTTATTATAAATGCTTTGGTATTATTAACATAATTTTCTGGAACTTGGACTTTCTTTTAAAACAAATATCCTTGTACCAGTTCTTACTTTGAATATGTATTCAGTTAATGTTTAGTTGAGAATTTGAGATCTTATTCATTACTGTTCTTCATGATACTTTGAAGAAAACATTGTTGTATAAATCCATAAAAGGTATCAACATAGTTAATAGCTTGGGTATTTTATGAATACTTATATTTTGTGAAAATGTAAGCCTGCTTTAAATGTATTTTTTCCATTTTTTTCTTAGGTAGATATTTCTGTATTTCAAAGTATAAGACTACAAAAATCAGAGCACTGTATCAAGGGAGAAGGATATCTAAATGTTAAAGTATAGGAAGAGATTCAGTAGATGTTTTCTCTAGACATAAAGAGATGATGTCCTAGACAGTTCCTGGAACATGAGTAGAGCTTTGATGTATTGTTTTTGGTTGATTGATATACCAAGGACACGGTTGCCCTTCACAGTCAGAAGTGAACATAGGATGTGAAAAGTAAAATCTGAAAGAGCACTTGTGCTAGAGTGTTTACTATTCTTTCTCTGTCGGCACCTCTCCCCGCCCAGCCTGTTTATAACTGCCTGTAGTATAGGGAAGCATCAGGAGGAGGAAGTAATGGGACATCTGAACATGGAAAAAAAAGAAAGATGAGATCTGAAAAGGGGGTAGGTTCAGAGTTAGAAGCAAAAGTGCACTTTATCAGTTAACTACTTGGGTAAAGTGGTATAATCCATGGGATCCTCCTAAAAAAAAAGATATCAGAAAAGTAGAACTGGAATCTAGGGCTATGGACCTAAATTGTACACACCAATGGCTTCTCCAATATCAGCTCTGTGTTCCTAGTTTATGGATTGGAAGAGGGTCCTGAGGGCATCCAGTCATTACTCACGGTGGGGTGGCTAGAAGTCTGAGGATGTGAAGCAGTGACTGTCTCCTGATACTGTGTAGCTCTAAACTCTCCTCACTCTGTTTTTTTCGTTTGTTTGTTTTTGTTGTTGTTGTTGTTTGTTGTTTTTTTTTAATGATTATTGAAAGAGTTGAGAGGGGCCACTTCTGTGGTAGGGTTAGCTATTCTGGGATAACTGGGGATTGATAATTATTATTATAAACTATCAATAAGCCCAATAAAGAATTTCTTTGGGCAGAGCTTTTGGAAAACCAGCTTCTAATGCCAGCCTCATAATTAATGGGATATGTGAAATATTGGATAACAGCCTGTGTACATCTCAGCAGACTCTTTTAATAAATCAATCTCTACTGATGCCCTGCTGTTAAGATTAAATGACACCAAATATATGCAACACTTGGAGAAAAATGAGGCACGAGGTTTGTATTTGAGCTGTAGAATTTATTTTATGCTTAGTATGGAAAAACTCTCAACCAAGGTAGCTGTGTGTAAATTCTGAAGCTTATACTATGAGAAAAGTACATCTTAAACGTCTGTGCCTGTATTCATTTGCAGGAGGTGCTGGGAGTGACGAGAAGTATGGGACATGGGAAAACGACCCAGTGAAATGACAGTGAAGACCAAGGATTCTTCTTATGTGAGTCTCTTAAACATTACCTTGGATTGTACTTCTGTTTTCTACATTAAAATAAAATGAATCATTCTTCCTTATGATATAGTTAATTATATAAATGTCTCTTCTCCCTTATTTACTTATAAAATCCTTGAGGAAGTCATGTCTCATATTTTCTACCTATATGAGACACAGTACAGAGCTTTGTACACACAGATATTCAAAAAACATCTGGTGAATGAATACTATCTGTTGATTTTCCAGCTGTTTATATAGAGATGAAGCTCCTCTCACATGTTATTAATGATAGCTGTGGCAGCAAATAATAGGATAAGTTTGATAGGTGGTTCCAATGGGCATGGCTTCCTTTTCCAAATAACTGCATTGAAAGGCAAACATTTTAATAACTGCCTAAAAATTTATCACTTATATCTGGCCATCGGCCCAGTTTCTGTGATTTTTTTTTAATCATTCACAAAGTATACGTTCCTCAAAAACAGAGCCTGAGTTTCATCATCTGCAGGACACAGAATGCCAGTTTTTAAAAGTGTTTTTGAAATAAGAGTTTGCTATGTAATTATAGATGTAAAATTGTATCTCCTAGCTCAAAGAGAACTGTTGAAAGAAAAAGGAGATGCTTTGTTTGTCAAGAATGTCAGGGTCATTATTTTTATGGGATGCTTTTGAGAAACACTAATCTGTGGAAGAAAAGCATCCCAGAAGGCAAATTTGACAGCTGAAATTCTTGTGCCCAAATTGTTCCAAGGATCATAATTAATTGAAACATAATGAAAAGCTGAATACAGCTTTGTTTCGCTTCTTTACAGAGCCAGTGAAGTGATTCTAAGTTAAATTTTCAAGATCTAAGAGATGAAAACATATTCTGTTTTAGACAGAAAAACACAGGGTGATTGAGAGATGGTGAAATGCTGATAGACATCCCAACAACATTCTAGTGTAGTTTCAACTGGTTCTAGACTCTCAGAATAAGCAAAATCCCTTCCCACACTGATAAACACATACTTGTATATAGCATTCCATTTTTGAAGCAGACTTAAATAGCATGTGAGTTTATTATTGTCTGGAAAGTGATGCCAATGAAAAACTGCCAATTTGGCCCTTTTAAAGAAATCAAAACCTAATCTTGTCTCAAAGTCAATAATTTTTGGTAAGTTTAACAACTAATTTTAACAACTAAAACCAACTTGTGGGCAAACTTTATGAAATGGAATCTGTCATTTATACAGCAGAGGAGTTTCAAGAACACAAATGTAGTTTTAGTTAAAATCAGGGAAAAACTGTAAGCTTCGGGACCTAGATTGTTTTACACTACAAGTACAATTGATTTTTGAGGGTTGGGGGGAGGGAATATTTTGAGTTGTAATCTCTTTTTATTATTGGCCCATGCCTCAGACCCCATTGCTGCTAATAAAAAAAGATACAGCATTTTGTCTTGGGACATTTAACTTTGGAGAGAAATTGAAACTCAACTAGCTTATGTAGATCAAGATGGAGGTAGGGAGAAAGTTAGTAGTAGTAAAAATATTGTTGGTAGAAAACAAATAGGGTTAATGAGCCTGAATCTGAGAAATAACCCTGAGCTAATAGGTCTTGCTAAAGTCATGGAACTATTTCTAATGGTGGAGGTAAGGAGGTCCTGACACGTTAAAGGATGAGCCCTGTGCAGGAGAATGTCATGGTCTCATTCACTTCTGTGCAAGAGGATTTCATAACTCAGAGTCTATTTTGCTGAGGAAAATTAACACTAATACACATCTAGCAAAACAAAGGTGTGGCAAATTGTTCGTTCAGTGAATGAGTAAGTGAATGAACACAGACTGTTCCTTCTTCTACAGGAGTTCAGTTCCTTCTACAGGACAGTTTTATATAGTTAATCCAGGTGTACGATATAACTTATTTGTATATTTTGACTTTTCACCATGCTATCTCATATAGTTTGGGAATTCGTCCAGTATGGATGACATTGTAAAAGGAAAATATTTCAAGTTTTAAATAACTTATTTAAAAATAGGATTTTACAAATATTAAGGATATAATTGCCATTCGAATACTAAGTTTTATATACACTGCTAAGCCTTGTGTCTGGATTATCTTTTTTTGTACACACAAAGAACAAACCAAGTCAGTATTAGCATCCCTATTTTATACAGGAAACAGAGGCTCAGAATGGTAAGTCATATGCTCAAATTGCACAACTAGTAAGGAGCAGAGCCAGGAATCACACTCAAGGAGTCTGATTCCAAGGCACACATTCTTAACCTCTAAATTGCCTTATAAACACAATCGATGAATATTTCAAACTTTTTTAAAAACCAAAACATGAATGGAGATCCCCCTGTTAACTAAATACACACATACATTGAAATGTAATTTCCCGGGCATGTGGACATACACACAGCCAAACCTGGACCCCTTTATGAATCCCATGTTTACTCACAAAAACATCGCACTTAAAAACCAGAAAAAAATACAATCTCTTGTAGAGAAGTGGGAAGAAATATGAAAATTGCCATAAGTGGATTTCTAAAGGGCTTACCACAGAAATAAACAAGTATTAAGAGGGAAAAAAGGTTCATACTTTATGGCTCACTTGTGAATAAAATTTACTTGGTTTAAAAAAAAAAAAAAAAGCGGGGTGCCTGGGTGGCTCAGTGGGTTGGGCCACTGCCTTCGGCTCAGGTCATGATCTCAGGGTCCTGGGATCGAGTCCCGCATCGGGCTCTCTGCTCAGCAGGGAGCCTGCTTCCCTTCCTCTCTCTGCCTGCCTCTCTGCCTGCTTGTGATCTCTCTCTGTCAAATAAATAAATAAGATCTTAAAAAAAAAAAAAGCAAGAAAGAGAAAACTTTTGGCACTGAATATTTTAGAGTAGGTGTATGTTCTATAACAAGTAGGCTGGAGTTTACCAAGACTTCAAACATAACATCTATTTTCAAATATTAGCAAAATTGAAATTATAAAAGATTTATTATCCCCCTTGATTTTTTTTTCATCTTTCTCCCTTATCCCCCGTCCCTATCTCCTTCCTCCCCTTAATCCCTCAAATTATTTACTTAGTGCATTTTTATATGCCAGTATAAAAATAGTTTATTTCCTAGTGGGGTTTATTTCCTAGTGGGGGGCACATGATAAAAATAAGCCAAAACAGGAAAATAACACAGTATGCTAGAAAGTGATAAATGCTATGGGGAGGGAAAAAAGCAGGGCAGGATTGGTGCTACAGGAATGACAGAGGCAGGCTACAGTTTAGAATAGGATGATTAAGAGAGTCCTCATTGAGGAGAACATACTCAAGAAAAGAACTGAAGGAAGTGAAGGAGTTAACCATGTGGTTTTTGGAGGGAAGACTGTTCTAGACAGAGCACAACGAGTGCATAGGCCCAAGACAGATATGCCCAAGACAGTGCCTGATATGCTTGAGATAAGCAAGGAAGTTGTGTGGCTGAATGGAGTTAAGTAAGGTTGGCTTTGGTGGGGTCGGGGAGGAGAACCAATAATGAGGTCAGAGAGGTAAAAGGGCCAAAACATATAATGTCAAGTTAGCTTCATATAGTCTTTCATGTTTACACTGAGAAAAATGAATAGCTAGCGTAGGATTAGGAGTGACATGATCTGACATGGGATTTAAATCAGCAGCTTTGGCTGTTGCATTGAGAACAGACTGTAGTGGGCAAGAGCAGAAGTAAGGAAATCAGTTAGGTGCTTTGCAATAATCCGAGTGAAGAAGAGTGATAGATCATAAGTAGAACTGAGCAGGATTTAAATTCTGATTGCATTTTTACTATACGCATCTAATGATACAAGTATCTCCCTCTAAGCACTGCTTCAGTGCTATCCCACAAATTGATGCACTGGATCTTATTTTCATTCAGTACAAAATATTTTCTAACCTCTCTTCTGATTTCCTCTTTTGACCCATAGGTTATTTAGAAGTAACTAGTTTTATTCTCAAATATTTGAGAACTTCGTATACATCTTTCTGTTGCTGATTTTTAGATTAACTATTAAAGTCTGAAGCACACTTTATATTATTTTAATTCACTTAAGTAAATTAATGTATTAAGGATTGTTGTATGACCTAGAAAATGGTCTATATTAATGAACGTTCCATTTAAACTTGGAAAAAATGCGCATTCTACAGTTGAGTGGAGTGTTCTATAAATATTAATTAGCTCAACTTTTCAATAATGTTCTAGTGTTTTATATACTTACTAATTTTCTATTTGTCTTATCAATGACTGAGGGGAGTACTGATATCTCCAACCATAACTGTGAATTTCTCTTTTCTTACCATCATTTTTTTTTGTTCTATGTATTTTGAAATTCTGTTGTTAGATGCATACACATGTAGGATTATAAAGTTTTCTTGGAGAACTGACCTCTTTAACATTATATAATGTCCCTCTTTGTCCCTGGTAATATTCCTTAAAGTCTACTTTGTCCATTATAACATAGCTACTCTAGCTTTTTTGTTGTTGTTATTAGGTGTTTTCATGGTATGTCTTTTTCTATTTCTACTTTTAACTTAACTATGTCCTACATTTAAAATGGTTTTCTTGTAGAAGCATATAGTTTCATCTTGTTTTCTTATCTAGTTTGACAATCTGAGACTTTAGTGTGTTTATTCTATTTATATTTAATTATATTAGTCTGTGGTTAGGTCAAACTCTATCATCTTGCTAACTATTCTCTAACGTTCTATCTGTCCTTTGTTTCTTTTGTCCTCTTTTTTCCCCTACTTTTGAATCATGGAGTGTTTTTTTTTTTTTAATTTTAGTTTACCTCTACTATAGGAGTATATGTCTTTTTATACAATTTTTAATGGTTGCTGTAGGTTTTTAAGTATGCAATTTAATTAGTCAGGATCTGCCTTAAAATAATGTATCACTTTGTATATATTATAAGGACCTTAAAATAGTATATACACAATTCCTCTCTTCCATCTGCTGTTGTTGTCATACATTTTATATTTACATTTGTGATAAATGTATAATACATTACTATTTTTGCCTTAGACAGTTATCTTTTGAAGCAATTAAAGTAAGAGAAATTAATTTGATGTTACCTTGCTTGATTCCAGTTCTAATTTTCTTCATTTCTTGATGTATATCCAAGTTTATGGTTGGTCTCATATTCCTTTTGTCTGAAGAACTTTCTAAATTCTGAAGATACTTTAAATGTAGAACCAGTGAAATTTCCAGATGTATTTGATGTAGCCTTTGTGAGAAAGCAAAGTCAAAGATTACCCCCTATAATTTATAATAGAACTGCTGATAAATCACAATGAACAGCAAATAATTAAATAGAAAAGAATACATTTAGGAAGGAAGAGATACTAGTGTAAGAAAAAAAATCAACCCTAAAAGAAAAATATGACTTGCTACATCAAATGTATTTTGAGTTTTGGGGGGTTTTTTTGTTTGTTTTGTTTGCTTTTAAAGATTTTATTTATTTACTTGAGAGAGAGAGAGAGAGAGAGAGTGTACAAGCTGGGGGAGGGGCAGAGGGACAAGCAGACTTCCCACTGAGCAGGGAGCCTCTCACAGGCCCATCCCAGGACCCTGAGATCATGACCCGAGTTGAAGACAGCTGCTTAACCAACTGATCTACCCAGGCACCCCCCTCAAATGTATTTTGTAATTACTTATCTGCCATGGATTTTTCTCCCCATCAAAGTCCTGATTTTGAAGATCCATACAAGTCCCCAGGTTGGCAGAGGGGGCAAAGATCGTATGTCTACATGTGCCTACCTCTTCCCATTAACCTGGATGCAAAACTCAGTCCCTTCACTGGTTTCAACAAGAAGTCTTTCCCTTGCTTTCACTCTCATGTTCATCAGGTTTCCTCTTTTTATTTTTTTTACTCCTTCATTTTTGTTCCCTTCTTATGAAATCGCTCCCTGAATTCTGAATTCTTATTTTATGTGGAGTTTAACAATCTTCTACAGTCAGCATCATATTAACAAAATCCCTTAAGGAGGTTATCGGAATAAAGAAGGTCTCAGGATCTCCCTTTCCTAGCAACTTAGGTTTATGAATTTACCCCACTCTTGCAGGTAAAGTTCCTCCTGGATTTGCATACAAGACATTTACTGGAATTGCTTTTAGTATCTGTGAAGGAGCAAGGGAGATGAGACCAGGCAGAGGGAGAAGTTAAAATGAGATAGAGTTGAAATAGTAGCTACAGTCAATGCCACAGTGATCTCTCAATGATCACTGAGATGATCCTACAAAGATGTCCCACATTGGGGAACACAGCCCACAATAATCAATGATTGGATATAGCTGCAGCCAGGAACAGGTGCATAGACTTGGGCAAGGCAGCTTGAGGTCAATTCCCAGAGTTGCATGCAAATGTAAGTCATTAGCAAACACTACCAGCATCTGAGATCATGAAGACTTGACTTTGCAGGGGAATCTGAGAAGTGTCCAAATGCATTCACTATAATTCATTCCTGTACAGCTCAGTTCCACTTGCTTCATATAGTATATTGCCTCCACAAGGGAATGACTCCAGGACTGTAACTGGCAGCCTTTCTTAGGAAAGCTTTATGAGGAGTTTAGTAGGACAAGTTACAGTGTCCCCTGCAGCTCTTCCCCAGGATGCATCTGATATGTAGAGTCTCCCTCACCTATTAACCCAACTACTAAATTCTGCTCACCTTCGACTATCATATCAGCTGGTCTTCCTCACTTAGTTGGCAGAATGATCCAGGCTCCCCTCAGAGAGGAGGAGGTCTGGGCCCCTAGTTGCTGTGACTTTCTCAGGATGTGGCTTTTGCTCATGTCTATTTACCATAAAAATTGGTGTAGAGAATGCCAAGAGCCCCCTTCCACCTTCCACTTTCCCCAGCCAATCACCTGGGTAACAAAATATATTTTTGTCTACTCCTATTATTAACAGCAGCCCTACCTTCTCCTGATGATCAGGGACAATTACTCCTGCCAGGATGTGGATTTTTTTTTTTTTTTTTTTTTTTTTTGGCCTACTGGATTCCTGGCACAAAGAACTTAAAGTAACCATGGGGCAGTCCTAGCTAAAGCTTAGTGGAGCTCCTGTAGAAGCATCCCTTCTCTGAGAATCATAACCATTAGAACCACAGAACCTAGAGTTGTGGGGATAGGAAGTATAGATTTCCCAAGTGGGTCACTGGGAGTGATAAGCAGAGTCTCTCATTCTTGCAACCCTTACTTGCCAGATGAATGTAGTTTTCCCTCTAGGGAACACAACATTATACAATGGTTGATGATTTAAGGAGTGTTCTTCATCCTGGAGAATGAAGATGTGTACCATATCCTCGTAGAGTATAACTTCCAAGTTGCCACCTTAGGTGTACCTTCAAAAAGCCATTCCATCAGACTAGCAGAATCCAGTGATAGGATATATGATAGGACCAGTGAACCTCATTGTCAGGTGCCTATTGTCACATCTCATTTGCTGAAAGTGCTTTGTTTCTTCCAGTGCAGTTTATGTAGGATCACATGTTGGCAGATTAAATATTCTGTTTGCCCTTGAATAATGGTGCTGCCAATAAGCCTAGTGGGCAGGAAAGGCAATCACATAGAGAACTCTACTGGAAATAAATTTCTGCGTTCCAAGATGGAATGGACACGATGTAATCAACTTTGGCTGGTTGGTCCCCTCACGGGTGGTGCCTTATTAGAAGATCAGCACTAGTGTTACTGCTATCAGTTTAGATAATTGGCAGCAGTACTAGGTCTACCTGGTGACTGATAACCATGTTTTTGGGCCCATATAGACTACATCCTTGCCTCCATAGCTTCTCCTGTACAAGCCCTTTGTACAACATTGGGGTGTATTTTGACCCACACTGGCTATTGTCAACTAAGTTACTCTATAAGTTTGGGGCCCCTTCACTAGTAGACTCTCTCTGGTCCACTGATTATGTGAACCAAAGTTTTTCACATGTCACACCCACGTTAACATGCCAGCTCATAAGTTTCTTCTCCAGGCTTCTCTGTCTCATTTTTCTAACTTTTCTCCTTTCAAGCCCCTGGTCAACAAATCCAAACATATGTCTCTGCTAGTGAATCTATATATAATCTTATAGCAACATATTGGTCTTTCAACCCAAAATAGATGACAATGCACACAACCCAAACTCTGCCAATGGGGAAGACTGCCTCTGCTGCGCTCTTTCCAGGCCACACCTGAGTGAGGCTGTTGTGCCTGAATCCAAAGGCTCTATCAGTTGTCTACTCTTGTGTATCATCTTTCCCCAAAGCTAGGTGGTTTAAAATGCCATATTGTTTCTTTTCTTTTTTTTTTTTTTAAGATTTTATTTATTTATTTGACAGACGGAGATCACAAGTAGGCAGAGAAGCAGGCAGAGAGAGAGGAAGAAGCAGGCTTCTCGCTGAGCAGAGAGCCCAATGCAGGGCTCGATCCCAGGACCCTGAGATCATGACCTGAGCCAAAGGCAGAGGCTTTAACCCACTGAGCCACCCAGGTGCCCCGCCATATTGTTTCTTAAAGAGAGATGACAAACATGGCCAAGGATGAAGACGAATAGAAGTGAATGAAAGTGAAATTCATAAAACGAGGATATGAAGAATAGGGACTGTGATATCACTATCAACAAACAATGAAAGGATGTGAGACAGAGACTGTGAGATAGACAATGATGTTATAAATAAATATAGGAGATAAACTAGAAAAAATATTTATGCTTCATACTAAACAAAGCCATAATTCCTTACCTTTGTCTTCAGGCCTCTGCCAACTTCGGATTCCATTTGTCAGGTAAGCATTCTTTGAACTTCTCTACTCTGAAGGCCCTACCAGAAACCACTGTGAGAAAATGGTCTCCCATTTACTGCCTTCATGTTAGTACTTCAACCTGGAATTTTGCTCCCACTCCATCACACCCCAACCCTTCATGAAATACTTAATTACTTTTTATGATCCAACTCAAATCCTTTTTGGACATTAGTGGAGACTTAAACAAACAAACAAATGGAGCCTCAGTGAAGAAACTCCTGTCAAGAATAGATTTTCCCCTCCCCCAGCACACTGAATTCCTTAATAGCAGGGCCTATTTTATCTGTCACCATACTGCTACACAAAACACAGAGTAGGCGCCAACACTTTGGTGAATGAATGCCTTAGCACCTTATACTCAGGCCATGCAGCCTTGTATTATATTTTATAGTCATTTATCATTTCTATACATTAAAATCTCCCTGAAGGCAGAGACACATCATAATTTTGATTTTTACAGAATCTAGTAAAGTGTTTTAACATCAAACTAGGACTCAAATATTTAAATTAATTTGTTAGGGATTAGTACTAATCCAAGACACATGAGAAGAGGAGCTGACCTGTGAGGTAGTAATTACAAAAACATCCCCACAGCCTCAGTGAATCTCATGAGGATCTCTGAAGGTGGAATCTTTAGATATGTCCTGAATCAAGGCCAGGGGGTCAAGCCCTTGCATCCTGCATTGCCCAGACGTTGGATTTGTGCTGTGTCACAGGAAGAAGGCAACCTTGGGTGAGGTAGCTTCCTTGAGCCAAGGACAATGCCTAAAGGAGGACACAGCTGTGAGCCATCAGCATCCAGATTCCAGCCAACAAGGGCATCTAGGTAGTGCCTGGCAGCACCGTATAGGGCATCCCTGAGAGGGAAAAGGCAGTCTCTTACTCACCTTCCATAAAAACCTTCATAAGGTACGGGAAAGCAAACAAGACTGAATTTACTTGTAGCATCCAAGACTCCAACTCCTCCTTTGAGTCCAAACAACTTCTTTTCCTCTTTGAGGACTTGAACTGGCACTGGGGACATTTATTTCTGGCTCTGCCCTGTCACATGGAGGTGAGCGTGAGAAACTTTCCCAGTATCTTAGTGATACTGGGAAAAGTTTCCTAGGATACTGGGAAAGTTTCTCACACTCACCTCCACAATGCTACTCACCCATGACAGTACTGCCACCAGCCCAGCCTAATCAAGCTGGGTCTCCCTGCATCAGCAGACATCTCTGTGACATGTGGCTTTCTGGGGGTTATACAGTTGTCCCCAGCTAGAAGATGGTAGCATTATCAAATATGGGCCTAAAAATATAAAATTCTCACCAGTGTCTTCTATCATCTTTTCCACTTAAGTTCAAGGCTTACTTCTAGGTTAATGACTCCTACACAAAGGGAGAAGCATCAGCTTCTGTTCTTTTCAGCCCCTGCATGCATGATCCCTGCCTCCTACAAAGAAGGGGCCAGAATTATCTATTGGGCAATTTTGCTTGCAGGGATGACTCATCTCCTTGGTTCCTCCTTGTTTTCTGATCTTAATTTCTATGTGGCTAAGAAAAGTTTACCATGGTAACTGTTGTTTGCTAAAAAAACTACCCACCTTTTCTATAACCAATTTTTTTTTTTTTTTTCCAAAAACGGAGAGGAAGATACCTTCCTTTCTGGCAGACTTATGCATTAAACAAGTACCATATAAATGGGTAGCTTCTACATTAAAAGTGGATTGTACTTGGATGGTCCCAGCTATTCTCTCTGAGCTCAGATGTCATACACTAAAACTAAATTAATGGACACAGTCTCTTACCAGGCTTCCCATTTTTTCCCCTGAATTTCCCAGGGCTGAAGGTTGGAAACCATTCTGTGGCACCTTACTTTCAGGGCCGCCGATTTACTAGGAAGGCTGGTAAACCAGCACCATCAACTGCACCTCCCCAAGTCTCAACTAAGGCCTCCAGCTCAACTCAGCCATTTGGTTGGGTTCTGTAACAACAGTATCTGTTACCTCTTTTTCTTCTCTTCTTGAATAAAGCTTTGCTAACAAGGAGAATTTAGATCTCCCATGAATTCTAAAGCTTCTCTAATAATGCCTTGCTGTATGTTGCTCTTGTAATAACACGTTTTAACTGAATGTGATTTTCCAAACTGTTCAATAACACCTTGTCATATGGCTCATTGCAAAAGACTCTATTATTAACACATTTCCAGAGCACTCTTCTCCTTCCTGTTGGTGCATGGTGGGGAAGTGGATATACGAGTCCCAGCAACTCTCCCCATTATCAAGTGTACTATTTGATGCTGTCAAGTATTTCGTCACAGATGTGAAGCTCTGGCAGGACTGAGATCACGTGTACCTCCTAATGCCAAGTCCATAAAATTCCTTTTAATCTTCACATCTCCACCTCTGAAACCTGCCACCACTGCAACCCAGCATGCTGTCTTCAAACTCAAAATCCTTCTGTCTGTTCCCCAAAATCAGACTGCCTGAGAATGTATCTAGTGTATGGTTAACAGGTTAGCCACCTTTAGTAGGGAATTCCAATGCATGCTTAATGCCTGCTTCAAAAGTAGATGTCCTACATCTGAGGGACTCAATAGAGCTTGGTAAAATGCAAAAGCACAATGGCCACATATACACTTCCCATTAGAAAAAAAAAAAGTTCTATTTTAGAGTTTATTGAGGTAAACCTCTGAAAAAATACCTCTCATCTGTAACTCGGCATGATTTTGGCTTATATAATGATTTGATACCTTGATTTTTGCTTAAAATATTCAATCTTGAACACTATGTCCCTATACAAAAACTGGAATATTGACCTCAGAGTAGATCTCTACCTCGAGTTCCTTATGGGGCTACTGGGGACCTATTCCTTTAAGATTCTTAGAAAAGTTATCGTTAATTGAACATAGAGGGTCTGGGAGACATATCCTGAAAATCTGTAAAGACTTTCTGAAAAGGTCTATGAGAAATCCCCTTAAATATTTCAATTCTTAAGAAAGGGTTTTACAACCACACATTTTGTTTCATGTTTACTGTAAGACCACATTTCTTGACAGCACTCTGGATTTGATCTTTCCCTGGAGGTTCTTTCTTATTTTTGAGAGTCTTCTTCAGGGAGAAATTAGGGAAGAGAAATATTTTATTTTTGAAACTAGCAAATTAAGGGCCATTTTTATTCATCCTATATTGTGCTTAAAAATGGGGTAATTTCTTCTTTAGCTCATATCTCTTTATTTTATGATATATAGTGAAAGAGATTAGTTGTCACTTTTAATATTTAGCATAGAAATATCCTTAGCCAGATCAGTTAGTTCACTAGATACATTTTGTAAGTGACAGTTTTCCCAAACTTTCTATCACTATATATCAAAGATCTCCTATATTCTAGCCCCAATACCATTCCATTCACCCTCCTTTAGGTCTTCACTGACTGCCACTTTGAGGCTCACTGATCCTGGTAACACCCATGTCCAGGTAACAAAATCTGTTCCTCTTGCTAGATAGCAAATCCATGTAAAACATACATTCATTTCCTTTTGTTCATGATTTTGTCTGACAGTAATTTTCAGGAATGCTCAGTTCGGCAGATCCTACCTGGAGCCACCCTTGTAGTCATTGTCAAATATGGCCCAGAACTATATTGGTTATATGAAGACTCAACCGGGCTAAATGTCAAAGAAAGCTCATTCTCATGTCTGGCAGTTGAAGCCAGCTGTTAGCTGGTAGCTCAGCTTTATTGTCACCTGCGGCATGTACATATAGCTTGGCTTGCTCACACCTTGGTAACTTTGGGTAGTTGGACTTCTTTAAATGACTACTCAGGGCCCCAAGTATAAATGTTCTCATGAGTGAGGTAAAAGATGTATCACCTTTTACGACCTGGTCTCAGAGATCACGTAACATCATTTCTCCTTATTCTATAGTCAAAGTAGTTACAAACCCACCCACATTCAAAGTGAGGGAATGTATACTCCTTTCTCAGTGTGAAGAGTATTGTAAGAATTTTGCAGCCATTTTTTAAAACCCACCAAAGGGGCCTTGCTGTCTTGCTTTCTCTTGTATCACCAGTCTTTATGTTAATAACAGATACACAGGGGATACTCCTTGAGGGTTTGCTGAAATAATGAATTTTTGTAGGAAAAGAAAAGAAGTTCTGTGGTTTATGCTAACACTAGTAAAACACCATGTGAGGGCTCCACCCCTGAGATTTTCAAGAAAAGGAATCAACACTACTGGTACCTTGGGTGATACAAGCAGTCACTTGTCTAAAAGCAAAAGGTTGACCCTTATGTTCTCTTGGCCCTATTCATTTTTTGATTATTCTAGGCATAGGGAAGATTCCTACATTATCAGAGTTTTCATTTGCATTTTTGAATGATAATCAAGTTCCCTTACTCCAAGAATATGTGGCATTATGATAACCTGTAGCAGCTCAAGTAACACATGGAAAGGAAGTAAACTTCTCCATCCTAAAGAACTATGGATGCTCTTCAGGTACTCAGTTGCAGGGAGCAAATCTGGCCACACAAATATACAGCTGAGTGTTCTTCTCTGTTCCTGTTAGTTAGGGTATATAGTAGAGTGTTTCCATAAATTGTGTCACAGGACACAGAGAAGTCCCGTGTGTGGATGAGGGGAGCTATAGGAATATTACATACCAAGACCAAATACCTAGACTCTGAGTTAGGATGTGTTTCAGCAAATTCACTTTCTATACATCACACAAAATTATAAGCAGGACACAAGCTCTAAAAACCTTTGGTATTGTCCATTAACACCACCACCTAACAAGTTACCCCATTTACAAGTGGAAATAAGTCCTTAGAAATGTCAAGCATCTTGTTTAAATCCTCTGAAACAAAACAATTTCTGTGATGCATGTCTAGTGATGCCAGGAAATCCATCTGCAAGCCAGTATTTCATCCTTTAAATACCTTGTTATGATAGCACAAAAGAACACAATGAGTTTTGTTTAGAGTGTCAGTCTGCCATCTCTGGGCTAAAAGGATTAGGTCTAAATTGCACATCATTACATAAGACTGCATGAAAATGTCTGATTATTTTGTCTTTAAATGTACTTCATGGTGTTTTATAAATAGCAAAAAAATTAATTACACTAGAGAAATCCATTCTGAGGGCCACAAGCAGTAGATCTGCCAGGCATTCCATTTTATGTTATTATTTATTCAACACACAAAGGTCAGAGGCTTTTCAAGTACACTCACTTGTTGGACATGGCAGGAGTCTGAGGAGAGGCCATAGAATCTGTTGGTTAAATGCATAGAGTTTGGTGTCAGTCAGCTTTGGTTTTAGCTTCTCTGACTAATAAATGTGACTAAGAAATTTACTTACCTTATCTGTTGCTCATTTTCTGTATCTGTAACACTGAAGATAAAAGTCTCACCTCCTAGGGTTGGTTTAATGATTAAATGAGGTAACATATGTAATTTACTCACCAGTGCTTGGCACAGAGTAGATGCACCATTAACAAGTCATATAAAAGTAAATACATAATTTCAATAGGTATAGTGTGTGTGTGTGTGTGTGTGTGTGTGTGTGTGTATGAGAGAGCAGGGAAGGAGGCAGAGAGTGATGGGGGAAAGAAAGAAAGAGGGAGAGGGAGAGATATAGATGGATAGACTACTTTGAAAGGGGCATATAGAGAACACTATTGGGGACACAGTATGGACGTGATGGTTACTTGCTAATGTTAACTTCTCCAATGAAGTTTTTAAATATTGAAGATATGAGAATGGGACAGGAATGAAATGTCAGGAAACATATGGAGATTTATGTTACTTTGAGAGTCACCAGTCTTCTGTACATATGATAAAGCAGAAAGTCAAAAACATTTCCCACTTCCTCTTCTCCCTTATATTTCCATTTCAACTATACTTCTGCACCTAGCCTAGCACTTCCATGTACCCAATGTCAGAAGTCTGTCCTTTGAATAGGACTCAGCTTTCCACTAGGTAAAGTAGTTGAAAAGCCATCAGGCCATTACAGTGTCACTACAAACAACTGAGAGCTATTTTCATGTTATTAATGGGAGGAGAGTCCAGTGTGATATACAAATAAAAGTGGACTTTTCTATGGAACTAACGTTGGGGAAGGAGTGAAGGAAAGATTTTAGGTGGACAAGGTCTTTTCACCCTTTTCAGATGAACTGGTGAGGTCATTCCTATCCTTAATCTTTATATGTCAAATCATTCAGAAGAAACACATTCTGCAATAAAGTGCTGTAATCCTGCCATTATTAATTAGAATAACAATTTCCATTGCTTAAGCTTATTTCTGTAATGGTTTTGTTAAAAAAAAATATTCAGGTTTAGCCATGTATGTTAAGAGACAGAGTATCATTGACCAATTTCTAGTTTTGTTAATGCCTTTTCAAAAATATATTTTACCTTAACATACTTCTGTTCAAAAACAACCTTCAGATAACCTTTTAAAATATTACTTATGAATCTATGCACCTCAGTAAAGTGTTTCCTGTTTTTCATTTCCCCAAGGCCAAAGTGACACAATTATTAGCTTTTGATAGAGTTAAACAGTAACTACCCATGCTTATTTTTGAGAAAGAATGGAAAACAAATATACCTTCAAGCAGTGAAACATTTGAAAAGATTCCCATACTTCAGTTCTTTCTTGTTTCTTCTTTTACCTAGAAGAACACAGAGCAATTAAAAAAAAAAAATCAAATATTTAAAAAAATTTTTTCTCTACTTCTAGCACTGAATAAATCCCTTTCCTTTTAATAGGGAACCTCTTTAATCCTGTATGGGTAGTACTTATAACTTTCCAGGTACCATTCTAGTGTTGGGCATATACCAGTACACAAAACAGGTAAAAATCCCTGCCATAATAGAGCATACAGTCTAATGGGTGGGGGGAGGTAAAGACAGAAAATGAACGATATGAGCACAGTAATAAATAATAAAGGGAAAATTAGGCCAGGAAGAAAAAAGGGAATATCAGTGAGATTGGTCAGTGAGTGTGGTTTTAGGTAGCATGGTCAGAGAAGGACTCTTGAGAAGATGACATTTAGGAAAAGATATGAAAGAAGTAGAAGACACCATGTTTTAAAGAATAGTTGGCAGACCAAGTGGAGTCAGCTAAGGGAATAGTAAAAAATGAGATATAAGAGGAGCCAGTCTGATAACCTATTTTTAAGGATGCTGGCTTTTATGACATTACATTAAATGGCATTACAAGTATGAAATAGGATACATTATGGGTATATCCACACCTCTTTGTCTCTCAAGATTCACTCCCCACCCTTCTCGATCCTTTTCTCTGGCTCCAGGAAGCTGAGCTCTCTCTACTTTTCCTCATGACCAATCACATTTCTTCCTTTGGGTCACCTTACTCCTCTTTCAGTCATCCAAATGTTCCCTCTGTCAGAGAAGCAGAGACCCAGCCAACCGGTGTTTCTCTGGATGGTTAGTTCTCAGCGATGGCCTTAAACTCACTAGCTTCAGTGTGGGCAGAAGGGTGGGGGGAGGGGACACACACTGAAATACAGATTCCTTGACTTTACCAAAGACATTCTATCGGTATCTCTGAGAATCTCTGGCTTTGGGACCAAAAATCTGCATGTTTAATAAGTTTCCCAATGTCAGTTGTTTCTTACTGTGAGGCTTGCATATTAGGATTCTAGATTATAGAAACAGCACTCTCCTGATAGACACCCAAGCAATTTCTTACAATTGATTTTTCCCCCTTGCTCCAAAAATGTGAACTCTGAAATATAACGTTTGTCTCTGTTATATTAGGACAGACTGTAATCTGCTGAAATTTTATTCCTATTTTTAGTCAATGCCTATAAAATATTTTATTTTATAAAATATTTCATCATTAAATACCATCCATAAGAATTGTTTTGCACAGTCCTCTTCAATTTGTGTCACATGAGACTTGATGTCTTGTTTGAGACTTGATAATTTGTGTTAGGATTATCTATGACTTCTACATATTTTTGTGGAATGGTATTGAATATTTTCATTTAAATACTAATGTTTCTCATGCAAATCATTTTTCAACATTATACTTGAATTAGAAATAGGGGTACCCAAAATTTACTAATAAACGCCATATATCATGCTATGTTTTTGTACTGTTCAAGCTGGTAGCACTGAACTTTGGGGACTTTCTCAGTTATGGAAGGAAATTACTCTGTGACTTAGACCATCATAGAATTTGTGAGGAGGAATTCACATTTCCTGCTAGAGAATGGAGCACTGCTTTCATATTACATGTAATCTTCTGTGAAGAGAGACACCAGTTTGATATTTTTATTGAGTATTGGTGTTACAATCTCCAGAGTTCAGCACTTTTAAACAAACACTGTCTTTTTAGGGTGTTGTTTTTTTTTTTGTCTTGTTTTTTATTTTTTATTTCTTTTGCAGATTTAATAGGCTAATTTCTCCTGTGCCAAAATTTGCTATTTTAAGATATTGAGACAAACAAGGCTGTGAGAAATAAGGAACAAGGGATGCACTGTCATGAACAGAGCCGATAAGAGTAGTTGAATCTAATCTCTCTGAGGAAAACTGGTTCATTTGGCCTCTTACTAATTTTTGAATTTTTTCCCAGCAGAGACAGGGCAAAGTATTTTGATTGAGGGAGCTGCATAACAGATTTACTTCAGGTTAGACTTGCCTTTCAAACTGGAGAGGATCAGGTGGAGTCTTTATGGCCCACTCTAACAGGACTGTGTTTACAGCAAATACTCAAAAGCATACATTTCCTCTCAAATATTAGTATTTGTAGCTTCTGGTTAAAAACACACCCAAAGGAATGCCAAATGCTGAAGAAAATGGTCCATACATTTTAGGAATATAAGAAGAAAGGCTTGTGAATCTTTTAATAATTGTATTGCATGTAATAAAAGGTCTTGAAAAATTCTTGCAAAATTTCTGTTTCTCTATGCCTTTGGCTAAACTAAGTCAATGTATTTAATATGACTGCATTTTTCATAAAGATAAAGAAACATCCCACTTTTTAAATAAATGTGTGTTTTCTTTTATTAGTGAAAGGGCATGCAACAGTTCTAAATATTATACATATTAAATAGTAAATGAGGATTGATCTATTAAAAAGGAAAAAAATGGCTTTATTTAAATGCCTCAAGAACCTTTTTTATAGTACTTCAGATTTTTACATAAGAATTATATAGAATTTTTGAACTCTTAACTTTGAAAAGAAACTTGGAAATTATTTAGTTCATAAATACTAATAACAACAACAAGGATGTTAATAACATAATTAACCTTTAAGCACTTACCATCTTCTGGCCACTGTTTTAAGAAGCTTTACCTATGTAAATTTGGTCAATCCTCACCACAATCCTACAATGTAAATGTTATTAAGTTTATTTGACAGGTAAGAGAACTGAGACACAAGATGTCTAACAAATTTGCCTAAAGTCATAGAGCTAGCAAGGGGAAGAGTTAGCACTAAAGCTGAAGAAACACTTGTAAAATTATCCCAACCCATTCTGTCCATGGAAAGGGTACACAGCAGTCAAGACTATGATTTGAAGGTGCCAGAAGGCCTGCCTAAATACATCACATTCAACTGTATACAACACTGATTCAAATTCCCATCAGCAGAGAAAGAGCTTTATTGAACGATAACACCTGCAAAAGGATATAGTTTAAAAGAATTGCCTGTTAATGATAGCAAGATCAGGTAGACATGTTTTAAAGAGATTTGGATGATAAAAGGAGAAAAAAGAAAATAAAAGAGCTTTTGAAGTTAAACACTATAATATGTATTCTTGGTCAATCTTGGCAAAGTGAAGGGGGATAAAAACATAATTCAAGCAATTTCGCTTTGGTTGAGCATGGAAATTATCCATCTTTAGCTAGCTTCTCATTTGGGAAATATAATCATACAGATAGTTAAGCCTTTGCTACTTGTAATGGTAAAGTTTAACAGCAAAAATTCTCTGTGTATAACTTGTGTTTTCCTCACCACTTGCCTTTTTTTTTTTTTTTTTTTAGGAGGGAAGGGGCAGAGGGGAAGGGAGAGAGAGACTCTTAAGCAGACTCCATGCCCAGTACAGAGCCCAACAGGGAGCTCAATCTCACGACCCTGTAATAATAACCTGAGTGGAAATCAAGAGTTGGACACTTAATCAACTGATCCACTTAAGCACCCAACCACTTGCTTTTTTGAGCAGACATTCTTACATAGGGGTCCCATATATGGATTCCTTTTGATACATGAAATTTCCAATACATATATATGTAAGAATGCACAGTGCCTTAAGACACAGTGCCTTAAGAATAAGTATAAATAAGCCCATTCAAAATGGTTACTGTAGCACAAAATCAATCTAGCCCAGCTGCACTTCTTATATACCACCTAAAATTTATGCCCGCTGGAGGTGGTCTTTAACAGCTAAGAGATTATAAACATACAGCTGTTTTGAATTATGTATCCTAATGAGCATCCGGGACCTTGCTGAAGCTTGCATTTTAGAAAGTAAAATATGGTATACAAAATGAACAGGAGTAGGACAACATTACATGCCACCCCTTTGCTGGAACTCTCTCTCCGGTTTTCACTGTGTTTCTACAACAGCAGATGCAACTATTCAGGATTGGGGTTTTAATACAGTAATATGCAACAAAGAAGTGAGACAGGTATATCAATGAAAGGCCTTAGGAAAGGGTTAGGCAACTGGAATGGACAGTCAATTCATTAAAGATGCTTTTCAAAATGAACAAACTGATTTGACTTTCTTGGTGAGCTATTAGCAAGTTCTTTTGAGTTCTTAAAACATTTTCTTTACTCTGTGTTTAACAACAAATGTGGGCCAATTGCTGTGAGTTAATTGAAAAGGATTGTTTTCTAGTTGCCAAGAAACGGTGCTTTCTTACATTATGCAGGCCATTATGTGCACAGATCAAGCTTCCTGATTTTTCTTTGAGGGTTTAAGAATATAGGCTGCTGTGATTTAGTTGTCCCTTGAGGAAAGGAGCACAAATCAAGAAGGCTTTCAGGGGTGTTGTTCCGTTTCAATTGACCAGGTAAGATTTGGATTTGAAAGTGCTACCTTCTTCCTCATACTTCACTTTCCCTAAATCACTTAAATGCTTTTGTGTTGAGTGAATAAGTGGATCTAAAATGATGATTTTTTGACACTTGGGATAGTTTCATGTAAAATTACGTTGATTTTCTTCCAGCTGAATTTCTGAGAAAAAAAAAGAGATAGAGATAATAATAGCCAGCTGTGAGACTGGCTCTTGAGTTGGTTTCTTCTTGATTTCAAAGTTGTAAATCCACATAAACCAAGAAGTTGTTGGTGTGTTTAGGGTTGAAGTATTAAAATCATTGCTATGGCAGTGAATATCATTATTTCTGTTTGGAGAAAAGATTTCAAATCTTGTTTGAGTTTGTTTCAACTGAGAAATGGGCTTTATATTTGTTAACTTAAAAAGAAGGTTTGTTGATTTTAAAACTAGGTTACTTGTTTCTTAAAACCCCATATGTTTTCATTATCTCTTTTCTGTTGGCTATTTTCTTCACAATTTTGTCTTAGAGATGAAGATAAAATTAGAGTCCTTGTATTTAATGTTACTACTAATAGGTTTGATACAAACAAAAAAGTTACCTTTCTTCCTGAGAAAGGAAAATCACATTTCTTGATTCAAAGGCTCACCAATATAGTGCTCATAGTGGTAATAATGTGGGACAAGTGCTGGAAAAGGGCTCCAGGAATTGAGTTTCTTGGGTCAAATCATCCTCCCATTCTTGAGGAATTCACACTTTTATAGAATTAGGTTGAACTCTGCAATCCCATGAACTTAAACTTAAAACTTCAGAGTTCTTGTGGACTACACATTGAAAACAAGTTGATTGGTGCATTTGCAAAGTTGAGTGCTGTTATTAATCCTTTCTTTCATCTCTCTTATGGTTCTGGGTTTCCTGGGAATATATTTCCTTTAAAAAGAAGATCATCAAAATGGATACAAGTCAGGTCAAATATTTGTTGTCTCATTAAGTAAGTTTCCATTTGTTCAGAGTTTGAAGACACCGGAGTATAAATGCGACCTGTGTAATATGAACCTGGTTGATGCTGGAAAGAAATCATTGCAGCATGCCTTTACCTGGTAATATGATTTGGGTTTTCCACAAGTAAACCAATACTCTGGCAATGAAACTATTATGTAGAATAATGTCGATGAAGTGATCCTTAAACATGACATGCAATCCATACACTTATTGTTAACTTGCCAAAACGGAGTCTCCTTTCTTGAATTCCTATACATTTTTAATTAACGAGAATAAAAAGTCACAGTATTATCAGCTATCACAAATTTTCATTACACTCTATTTTTTAATTTATATAGTAGTGAAATTGAAGCAGCCGTTTAAATAAATGCATGGTTTACAGTTACGTATACTTGGTGTGATTTATTACCATTTTTTGTCAGAACTGCATTTGTTTTCAGGCAAGATGTAATTAAACAATTCTGTTCTAGTTTACATTCCTTTATTGGCCTTGTCAAATAGCGTTCTGTGCCCTGAAAATATACTTTTGATATTATTGGTATCATGGTGCTTAAAATCTATACTGGTAAAGTTTCTGCTCAGTCTCTTTTGCAATTGTTAAAACAAGGTGACGGGTGAATATGTGGGATGGGTGGAGTGGAGCAAAAGTCTGACTGATAGAGTATTTGATAGGCAGATTT
This sequence comes from Lontra canadensis, assembly GCF_010015895.1. Taxonomy (NCBI): domain Eukaryota; kingdom Metazoa; phylum Chordata; class Mammalia; order Carnivora; family Mustelidae; genus Lontra; species Lontra canadensis. The sequence goes on from NW_022631005.1 coordinate 6,563,509, forward strand.
CTTCCCACATCTAGCACACCATTTGTCGGTATAAGAGAGTGATCGTGATATTAATAAAGTAACTGTAAAGAAAACATTTAACAGTATAACAAAAAATCTTGACTATATTTCTGAATGGTATTTTTTAAATTAAGCAAATATTAACTGGTGTGATTTACTTCCCTGTGGATGAAGAGTTTTGCAAAAAAAAAAAAATGATGTTTATCTGGGTTGGGATGGAAATCAGTCTATAAAGTTTTGTTCAATTGAACAAAATTGAGAAGACACTGAATTCAGTGGTAGTTTGTAGCTCACAGTGACTGAAACACCACAAAATGATAGGCATTTAAAGACATTTATTGATCAGTGAATCTAATGGTTTTGAAACTTTATTTTGTGGACTCCTAGAGATTCCCAAAAGCATTGGGTGAAGGTGTGAGGGTGGGGAGAATGGCTAGCTGAAGGTGTAGGGGAAATAAACCATATTAGCAACCAGCCATGTTCTTCCAGTTAGTCCATTAGAATATAAACAGCCTGAGACTATTTGACAAAGTTCATGACAGTCAAGATACACTGTATTTCCAGTATTACTCTGATGTGCAATTCAAGAAACCTAGTTAAGTGTAAGATTGATTTATATATCTCATTTATAGTGAACTCAAGAGGTTTTTGGCAGTCATTTCTTCCACCACAAGCACTTAGCATTTCTTTCATTTTCTAGAAGTATTTCAGGGATCTTTATTAATCAGCTTATCAATTTTTAAACACCATTTTAAAAAAATTTTTTGAAAACTGTCATTATTTATTTCATGGTACTACTGTTAAACATCATTTCAAGAATTCCTAAGCACATTGTGCTTTTGATTACTAATTTTCCAATACACTTTGATATGAAATTTGCCTAACTTTAGAAATTCAGAACAATATATAAAGTAGTGAATTGCTTTCTTATTCTTTTCTTACCTAAAAACGGTCTCTTTATAATATTAGAAAGTTGTTTTCAAAATGGAGAAGACACATGCAAAACATTTTAGTAATTTTAATTGTCCCATTGTTTATACATAATCAGCACCAAACTTCACCTTGCTCTGATAAGGCACTAGGAATATTTTTTTTCTTTTGTCCTTAAAGTTTTTGTTAAAACTGAGATTTTTAACTCCTCAACTGTAATGATCTGATTTTTAACAACTCTTACAAGTTCTTTTTTTTGCTTTGAAATATTTCTAAAACCTGAGAATCCTGCCTCTCTTTTCCTTCCTTTTGAGCCGTTCTTAATTTGGCAATATCTGAAGATATTTTTTGGTCTCTGCAACAAAGGGGGGTGAGGTACTCAGCATCGGGCAGAGAGAGGACAAGGATGCTGCTAAACATCCTACAATGCACAGGACACTCCCTGCATCAAAGAAGAATGGTTCCAAATGTCAATAATGCTGAGACTGAGAAACCCTACTTTATAGGCCTCACCTACTGTATTGTGGCTAAATGCATGGTTACAGGTTAGAATTTTTGTTTTCAGAACATCCTGAAATCCCATGTGCCTTCTTCATGCCTTTTATTTATCATCCTGGCCTATAGAATGACACCTAATTTTTAACTGAACTTTCTGAACTCTGCCTGTGTAAAGCCTAGGAATCATGATCTGACTGGATTGTCCACTTTTCTTTTCCTTAATTATTACCAGTACCAAAATGACAATGGTCACATTATCTTTAAGCCCATGTTCTATCCACATTACTAAATAGTGCTATGTTTTTATGACTTGTAAAGTATTTCCCTCATTCCTTCTACTCATGGATAAGGAAGGATTCATTAAGGCAAGATAATAATTTCTTCTAATTGCTCTGTTCCTGGTTTTTTGTCCAAAGTCACTCTTCAGCAAATATCCATTCATTCTATAGATATTTATTGAGCACCTATCATGTTCCAGAAAGAGTTTTATGTTGGACATTCAGGAGCGAATAAGATATAAACCCTACTTTTGTAGTGATTATGTTACAGTGGATCAGAAGGTCTCAAATCCCCTTTTCCTTCAACTATCTTTGTTTTTGGTCTATTCTATATTATAAAACAAAACAGCAGCAGCAGAATCAAGTGCATTATAAATGGTTGCAAAAGTTTGTTCATACTCTTTTTTTTTTTTTTTTTTTGCATGTAAACCCTCTGTTTCTTGGAAACTGCAAAGAACCTTTTTATTAATTTCTGAACTTCACTTTCTGGCAAAATGTCTCTATTTTTAACTTGCTTGGTGTACATTCCAAAGAACACTGACTTTGAAGTAAATTTTGAATGAAGGAAAATAGAATATTTGATGAGTTGAAATACTGTTAATGAGAATAGTCAATCTGACCTTTAGGGGAAAAAGACATAAAAATAAAGATGGAAAATTGTGAGAGGAAAGAGGCCAGTCACGCCGAAGTTTATTTTATTTGCTATGCCAAGAAAAATGGTTAAAGGAAAGAAAAGAAAAGAAGAAGAAAAACAGGAGAAAAGAAAAAGAACAGTAACGTACCTTTCTAGTGTAAGTGTGACTTGGAATAATTTTTTTCTTTTGGTGAATCCTTTAGAATTCCTTACCTGTTTTACAGTTTATTCCTCAGTGGTCATTGATGAGATTATTGGTTTCTTCTTTAGATAGGGAATGAGAACCATAAATGAAGCAATGTAATACAATGTTAATATTCTGATCTCAGTATTTCTTGTGATTTTACTTTATAGTTTCTTTCTCTCCTTAATGCTTATTTGTGCAATGTATGTGCAAAATGATTTTCTTAGGATATGCAGGACTTAAAATAATTATATTAATATGTGAAAGTGTGAGGGAAAGGATTTGATGCCCTTAAGTTCTCAGACTTTGTAAACTTATCAGTTTTGAAGTAATAATTTATTTTATTAAGATATTTACTGGGGTTCCTGGGTGGCTCAGTCCTTTAAGTGTCTGACTCTTGATTTTGGCTCAGATCATGATTCCAGCATCCTCAGATCCCCCCAGAGTTCAGAGGGAAGTCTGCTTGAGGATTCTTTCTCTCTCCCTCTGCTACTTCTCCTGCCCAAACTCTCCCTTTCTCTCTCTCAGATAAATAAATCTTTAAAAAATTATGTTTATCAAAAGCTGTGATTTCTCTTTCCTCTTCTCTTTCATTTAAATATAAATTGAGATCTTACCCAACTAAGGAGTTATTTGTGTAAGAAATTCTGAAGAAACAATGCAGATGTGGCTACAAAAAGTGTTTTTAAATTATGTAAGTGTATTTTTTGGAGTTTATTGAAAAATGAGAGAAATTCTAATACTATGGCTTATAACTGGTTTTCTAGCAATGAATTTGAAGAAAAAAATTGAATTTTATCTTAAAAGTCTTAATGGTACTGACAGATGGCAGTGAAATTGCCTTTGTTGTGTGAACAAAACAAAGAGGGAACTTTTCTTCTTTGTTCAAGGACATGCTTTGCCATCTATCAGTGGTATGACGGAGGCAATTTACTTAGTCTCCAAAAACCTAGATTGCCTCAACTGTGAATTGAATAAAAATACTTATCTCACAGTATCATTATGGAAACTAAATGAGATAACACAGTTTAGTACTTGTTACAGAGCAACTTCATAGCAGTAAGCGGTCCCCTTTATCACTTCAGTGAGTCCTAGACTATCCTAATTCATTTTATAGAAAAGATTCTAAAGGAACTTTAAATATCGTCTAGCGTGCTACCCATCTGATGCTTGTTTATATAATATTCCCCTGGTCATTTGCCTATGCTTTCATAATGCTAATATAAATAAGTGTTACTTCTGGGGTGCCTGGGTGGCTCAGTGGGTTAAAGCCTCTGCTTTCGGCTCAGGTCATGATCCCAGGACCCTGGGATAGAGCTCCAAATCGGGCTCTCTGCTCAGCAGGGAGCCTGCTCCGCCCTCTCTCTCTCTGCCTGCCTCTCTGCCTACTTGTGATCTCTGTCAAATAAATAAATAAAATCTTAAAAAAAAAATGTGTTACTTCTGACAGCAGTAAGCAGTTATAAATGTAATGTTGAAACATATGAAATTGCCACTTTTTATATCAAACAATTAAATAGTGGCAAATTTCATATGATTCTTTATATGTCTATTTCATATAAAATACAAATGTAAATAATACAAAAAAACTTATTTCCCAAGAAATAATTTTTTATGATAAAAGTCTGCCATAATTTGTTAATGCTAGAATTTAAATACAGCTCCATTAGCTGTTAAAAAATTATAAAAAGACACTATTAAAAAAATAGTATAATCAGTAAGAGCCTTGAACAGGGGTTGACAAACTAATCTGTGGGCCAAATCCAGCATGCTATATGTTTTTGCACATCCCTTACAGTAAGAACTGTCTTAATACTTTTAAACATTAATAAAAATCAAAAGTAGGATAATATTTTGTGACACATGAAAATTATATGAAATTCAAATTTCAGTGACCATAAATACAATTTTGGGGGAGGGGTGGGGAACAAACCATGGTCACTCATTTACATATTACATATTGTCTTAGGCTGCTCTTGTCCTGCAAAGACAAAGTGGAATGGTTGCAATGGCTTTTATGGCTTATAAAGCCTAAAATATTTATTTATTACCTGGCCCTTTAGAGAAAAGATTTGATGACCCCTGTCCCAGAGTCAAACTGCCTATATTTCCATGAGAATGCCACCACTTCTTATAACTTAGCTAAGATACCCAACCTTTGTAAGCCTTAGTTTACACATTTTAAAATAGGCACACTAATAGTATTTTACCCCATAGGGTAATTATGAGTGCCTGGTACATCACTCTATAAATGTTATATAAATATTAATATTCTCCCAGGTGCACTATAAATGGGAATAACAACTTACAGAAGCTTGAAAAGCACAGATGGGTGGTAATCACTGCACCACCATATCATGACCTAAGGGCAGTCCTCCACATTCTATAGATGTTCATGTTAGAAAGTCACCACCTACTCATATAAATGATTTTAATATTTATATCCCACTCATACCACATGGACCATTTCAAGTTAACAATATTTAAGTTTCTAAATTTGCAAGTGCTAAGCTGCAAAATAGAGACTGTTTTCTCCCTGGGACAATGAACATCTGCTGAAACAATTTGTCCAACAGAGCCATTTGCCTCTGCTGGCTTTTCTTCTTCTTCTTCTTTTTTTTTTTTTTTTAGAAATGGAAAAAAAGATCATTGTTTAACTTCAACTCTTCTCATCTTCTAAACCAAGAAACAGTTTCTCTTGGGACTAGATATTTCTAAGATTTGGAAAAGGGGCCTCAGCTTTTTATTTACTTTTTCCTACTTTCAAGTAAGGGTTAAGTAGAATTTTACTTAGAGGACCATATTCTTTTTTGCTTCTTATTTAAATATTGTTTGAAAGACCACAGGTTTTCTAAATGATTTAAGACTTTTGAAGTGAATTGTGCTCTGCAGCCCTTTCTGAGAGAGATTGGGAGGTGGGGTAATGGTTATCCCTCAGCAGAGAAAGGGTCAAGTTTTAAATTAGAAAGACTTTAAAGAAGTAGCTCAGATCTATTACTTTTTGTATACAAAGTCAGAAGGATCTGGAGGGAAGATGATCCAAAATCTTGGAAGTAAAATAAAATGCTCCCAAAGCTAAAATCCAATAGCATCCTAGAGAGAATGGATGGTTTTAGTGAACTGCTGATAAACTTCAAGTCTAAGACTTATCAGTCAGGTTACCTCTCCAGCTTTTCTACAGCGGTTTCCCCAGGGAACGATGAAGAGAGGACACTTCAAACAGTCAGCTTTATAATGCTGTACTTAAGAAGTCAGTGAATAATAACTATTAGAGTTCTCTGGATAAACCAGCTTGAATCAAAGGTGCTTCTTTTGTTTCCTTACTTTAAAGTAGAGCTTCTCTAGTCCATGGGGATTACACCAAGAGCAATGAGTCATATCTGAAATGAGGAAGGGAAAGTCTTGTCAAATTTCATTTTGATTCATAAGAATATGCATGAAGGGTTGTTCATGTATTTCAGTGGGGCAGGGAGACATAAGGGAAGACCAGGGCATCAAATGTTTGAGGAGAGAAGAGTTTCTATTTGCTGTGAAAGATTGAAGAACCTTGCTGTTTTCAAATAGAATGGATTCTATCATATATAAATTATTCCTGATTTTTTTGTTTTCTGATTACTATTTTTGCTTATAATATAGTCAAGTATGAGGGAGGGAGGGAAGGAGGGAGGGAGGGAAAGAAAGAAAGAAAGAAAGAAAGAAAGAAAGAAAGAAAGAAAGACTGTTCAGCTACAAGTCAAAAATATTTTGCCACCTGCTATGTATTTTGCCAGCCAGTTAAAATCTTTAGCATTCTTTGGTACAAAGCCTTAAGATGCTTGTGGGGTGGAGGGAAATTTTCCTCCACTGGAATCTTTTGGATGATAGTCAAATACTTCTGTAATTTCCTTCACCATTTTTAGCTACTGTTAGCATCATTTATTTCAAGTATGCCTCTGGAATGTCAAGAAGATGCCAGATATTATTTTGAATGTTGTATTTTAATATAATATGAAGCTAAAGTTGTTCCTAGAGACTTCAGAAATAAATGTAGGGTGCTTCTTTCTTATCTTTTAGCAAAATGGAAAACTTTAATTAAAGACCAAGTGGAATTTTTGTCCATCTCCTAACTGTGAAAGTAGATTAGAAAGGAGTTTTTATCCTTTGGCCACAGGCAGTAACAGATTTACCTGTTGGGAGTGGGGGAAGGAATTGAATTGAATGAAAACCAGAAGCTAGACTTACCACTTAAGTTATCAAATGGTCAATATACTTGGTCCAAAGCCAATGATTTCAGTCGAGTTGTTTTGTCTTAGATATGAGCATTTGAGTCCTCCTCACATAAACCTTTCAGAATAATGATTCTAGCAATACTCTGAAATAAACATTCTATAGTTATTTCCCTAGCTGAATAAGTCTATTAATTAGAAAGCCTATCATTGCTAGTCAAATTCCTTGAAACAAGCATATGAGGTTGGTTTTCCTGGCACCAACAGGGAAAGAATGATAGAGCAGGGAGAGATTTCATGAGATCATCTAATCCATACTAAAATCATTCAAATATATGGTTCTTTAGTCAAAATTTTCCCAGGCATTTGTTACACCAGCAACAAGAGTATGACTAGGCCTCTAACAATAAAAGAGGCTTGCTTGCCTTTCTGATCAAGAATCATTGCAATACCAAACAAAGGTTAAATTCTTTTCTTAAGAAGCTTATGACTAACTCAGGTCTCTACAAGCATTCCAGGAACAAGATTCTTTTTGGTTACCAAGATCATAAGTGTGATTTTGGCCCAGAGGCTTAAAAACCAAAGCACATATGCTGTGTCTTGCTTATTCTGTGGGCCATTTCTCTTTTTCATTCCTATGCATTCATTCCTGTGATTTCCCCCTCTCCCCCCTTGTTATATTGAGAAATAATTACAAGTATTTTTAGCTGGTTTACCTGAATTAATCTCTTATCAGGTTAACTTATTTGAACAAACACCACAAAAAACAATTAACAGAGAAAACTCTTTCCTCTTCCATACTTTTCAGCTCCTATCCCATTATTTTTAGCTTTGTATCCTTGGGCAATTTGTTTAAGTTCTCTGGGCCTCGGTTTCTTCTTCAGTATTAAAAAAGAACATGAATCTAGTTTACTGAATCTCTTTTAGCTCCAATACTCTATAATGCAATGTATCATAAAGCAAAATTGTGACCTTTAGCATGAAGAAAGACAGTAGGAGGGAAACATGTTAGGAATTTTTTTCTCATTTCTCCCACTCCACAAATGCTGCAAATGGCGAAGTCAGTAACTCAGAACTTTAGTAGGTATATTGATTTGGGTAAAGTTTCACCCAAAGCTTATGTATTTAAAGCTGAAGGGGAGAGAAATTCTAAGTTATGATCTTTTATTTCCCCAATTTTGACCAGTTTTAAGACTTGAAACCTGTTCTATTTTAAAATAGAATACTGAATAACATATCCTGTGTTAGTTTCTTAGGAAATAACAGCTAACTGAAGATAATAGATAACATTAGTATCAACTTCTTCTTTCTAATTTCAATAAAATATAACTTTTTATTTTCCCCATATTTTTGTGGTAAATTGTGTTTATTGTGTGTAAATATTTTTTTTCTAACAGTACTTTGTTTAAATCTTCCCCCCTCCTGCTCAAATTTCAAAGTACATTCCAGGAAGAAAATATTGCTAACAATTGACTTTGAATGATTTCCTCCCATACATACAAATGGAATCTTTTTCTCTTAGAGCTCAAATTTTATCAATGGCTTAGATTGTAAGAAAAAGAAGAAAATATTTTATTGATAAACCTCCTACTGCTATTTTTGAGATTTCCTCAAATGGCAGACAGAACTATGGCTATGAGAAAACTATTGGAAAGTTCTGATAATAATAAAATACCCAATTTTGGTTAGACAGTGTAATTAACAGACTGGAAAAAGGAGCTAATATAAAAGAACTAGTAATGTTTCATTTCCTGAATTTTTGTCTATAAACATTTTGTCCACTTCCCATTTTATGAAGCTATTGCAGAAATTTCCTGCCCTCACAAATCTTAGAGATAGTTTTACTTAAAAGTTGTATGTGCAAAGCTTACTACATTTATACTAATGTAGACTTGGTTTCATGTGAATGACCTAGGAGTACATCTTTTCTACTAGATGATGCTAGGAATCAGCCTTAGTGACACATCACATCTCTCAAAGGTAACACTTTATTTTAACTGTTATCTACTTAGCAAGTCGAGCTGATAAATTTTAGGTTAGCTCAGTGACACCACTGAGCATTTATTAACTATTGCAAATAATTGTACATGGACAGATAATGGCTCCAAGAATAGGTGGTAACCAATTACAGCGCTCATGTTCGTATTTTTCTATCACTGCTGAAAAGATAAATAAATTAAAAATTTTCTACAGAATCTATAAAACCTGATTATGCAAAGTTAAAATTGTATCCATATTACAGAACCAATATAATATAATTTTATACCTTTTGTGGATAGAATATACAAATTCAGAGGACATTCCAAAACAACATTTGTGGCTTTCATCTTTAAAAACCCCTCAATCTTTCAGTTTGTTTTCATGGTATATTCTACTAGCTCTTATTTGAAAATTAAGAATATACTTCAGATTATATTGAACTCATTAGGAAGAGAAAATCTATTTTTCATTAGAATTCCAGTGGTAACGACAGTAAGAGCCAGTAACTTGGTAAATACAATAAAGTCTCTGCGGAAATCATGAATGAAGAACATATTTTTAACAAGATTAACCATGATGATAATTTCCAGGAACTTTATTTATTTTCTAAATTGTCCTGCTTCAAGAAAGCCTCTCTGGAAAATAATTCAAGCAATAAGACTTTAAAATATTAAGACATAAGACATTCAATATATTTTCTTCAAACTATATTTCACTGACTTAGTATATATTCCAAGTACGAAGGCATTAGTTTTACACTTGGAATTAAGACATTTTCATTGGTTCAACAGTTTCAATTAAGAAAAACCTATACCTTACTGAAGTACTAAGAAGAGTTATAAGATTGAAAATTGTCCAGTATTATTTTCTACTCCAGACAACAGTATTCTGTGTGTTTCAACACTCAGCTCCTGCAGTAATTGGTATATGATACAGATAATAGGTCTCTTAATACTTTGAACCATTGGATGTGTATCCAATGTAACTTACGTTCACAAATAGAGGAATACTTTCAGTTTTGCATAGAAATGAAGGATGAGGAAATTTAGGGTTTAGATTTCTGAAAAGATAATTTAAAAGATTCTCATTTAGATATTTACCCATGTGTTAGCTCCTTGGTAGCCCTAGTCATCCAGTTTGCTCAGAGTTGCCTTGTCCTGTAATAGTTGACTGGAAATGGCCCCACCTTTACCCTTACCTTGGGTCTCACATATAATTTTCTTGTTTCCCTTGATGCCAGTCCCACCTCCCAACCCATTTCCCAGTAGATGTGGCGAAGATCAGGGGGTACATTCTCCCTACTTTACTTCTTGTTCTCAGTTCCTACTATTGCTAAAGTATGTGTTTTACATCCTTCCTCTTCTAATCATCCTTTAAAAAAACAAAAAAATATTTATTAAATTAAGAGAAAGAGAGAAAGCATGTGAGCATTGGACTGGGAGAACATAGAGGGAGAGAGAGAATCTTAAGCAGACTCTCCACTGAGCACGTTGCCCAACATGAGGCTTGATCCCATGACTCCTAGATCATGACCTGAGCCAAAATCAAGAGTTGGATGCCTAACGAACCAAGTCAACCTAGCATCCCCTGGCTATCCTCTTCTATCCATTCTGCACAGACCCAAATGTGAAACACATGTGTTTTTATACCAGAAAGTGAAGTTAAAGATTTGGGTTGTATCTTAAGATACAAAGACATCATAGCACAGCAAATAATATCACAATGAACAGGAGACCTCCCTGTTCACTGGCAGTACTCACCACTAGCCAATACTTTTGCTCAAGACCTAGCTTCTGATGACTTCCTGAGCCATCTTCCCTACTTGCTGTTATCCCCCACTGCTTTTCCTGGTCTTCAAACATTTGATTCATCCTTTTATTGCTGAAGCAAAACATTCTTCTTACTTTATTATGCAGGCACCATTTTCTTTGTCCAATTTTAAGCTCATTTTAGACAAGCTCCAAATGCAGAGACAATAATGACTTACCAAGATGTTTTTGCTTAACAAAGCAATTTTTCCATGAGGAATTGTCACCTGCTTTTGAGTTACCTGCCCATCCAACCACATACAGGTTTTATAGCACATTCTAAATTTTGAAGGTTATTCCGCTAGCAGAGAATTAAGTTTTGAAGAGCCTCATAAAGACACCTGGGATTTATTCCCATATTCTTCCTATTCCCTCCTGACCATATCTAAATCCCAAAACTTATTGATTCTATTTAAAATACCTCTCTTCCTTCTGCTGCTACCTTAACTCAAACAAGCATTATTTTTCCTTTTTACCAGGTTAATATAATAGCTTCCTAACCTATTGTTGGGAGGAAATATTATCCTTTATCAATTTAGGTCCATGTGATTGGGGGCCTATGAATTAATTGGTAATAGATTAAGAGGAGAAGAATTTATTTTCACATGCATGTGGGAGCACCCCACAAGAAGTGATTCCCTTCTTACTAGGAGTAAGAGTTTCTTACTCTTACAACTCTACAAGGAGTAAGAGTTTCTCTACCAGTTCAACAGAGGAGGGTGAATTTAGGGCTTCAAAAGTTGGAAGGTTCTGAGACTTGCTTACACAATTTTTTGGAATGTCCCAGTGCCCAAGGCCAGTTGTCTGGCATCCCTGACTCAAGATTTCCCTAGAGAGGAGGTTTGTGGTAACTGACTCTCATAAAGCCCTGCTTTAGTCATAGAAGAGTAGTGAAGATAAGATTTCTTTCTGCAGATGTTTTCACTTTGAAATAATCTTCATACCATCTTGGTGGGTTTTTGGTCCCTACACCATGCCCCTACATTCAGTCTTGTTTCTGCAAATCTGTTCTCTACATTGCAGTCGGAATGATATTTCTAAAACACCTGATCATGACACTCCCTTTCTTCAAAATCTTTCAGTGGCTTTTCAATGCCAAGGATTATGACTTATAATCCTAGATTTACCACTTGCCTACTAAAGCTTAAAGAACAAAGGAATAAAATTGTCTAAGTCTAGCCTATGTGGCCAGAGTTTATTTACATGGTAGGAAAGGTAAAGCAAGGTGGGTAAATGATATACAAAAATACTAATCTTTAGTGCCATCCCACATTTTGGATCTATGTTTCTCAGATTTTATTTCTAAAACCAGTGCTTTAGGCAGTGTGCCAGGCACCAAATCTTTTTCTCTTCCCTTCAGTTTTAATTAACATTTCATTCCTTTAGGGTCTTACTGAAATGCTTGGCTAAGTAAGTTCATAAGCTTATTCTTATGAGTGTTAATAAGTTAATGTACTATGCATTTCCACATACAGTGTTTCTATTTTAATAAGTTCCTTCACGACTTATTCCACAAGATGACCTATAAAAGGCATTTCAGATCCTGAAGCAACAAGCTGGGGGAGAAAACTTGAGCAAATGGGCTTTTGAGCACCTCTTAACTCCAGGTTCTTGCTCGGCCTATGAACAGAAAGGGCCCTGAAGGGAAGAATTCCATTGCCTTTGTTATGATCTGCACCTCGCAGGCATGGGTTTCCTGTTACTCTGTGTGACCCTATTGTGTAGCACAACTTAAGGTGATATTTTGGTATATAGCTATGCTTCATACTTATGTTGTTGGGGTTTTTTTGTTTGTTTTTTTTTTGTTTTGTTTTGTTTTTTGCTTTATTTGAATCTAATTTACATTGCATAAAATTCACTCAATTGAAGTGTACGGTTGAGTAATTTTTAGCTATTCTTCATTGTGTAACCATTAACACTATCTAATTTTCAAGCATTCTCATCATCCCAAAACAAACCCTGTTCGTAAGTGGTCATTTCCCATTCCCATTCCCACTGCCCCAGTACAGCATAAGGTAATACATAATCTATTCTCTGGCCTTATAGATTTGTGTATTCTGGATTTTTCATATACATGGATCATATACTATGTGACCTTTTGTAACTGGCTTCTTTCACCTAGCATCACATTTTCAAGATTTATGCATGTTGTAGTATGAACCTTGTAGTACTTCATTCTTTTTTATTTCTGACTAGTATTCATTATGGGATGTACCACCACTGTTTACCTTTTCATCAGTTGATGCACACTTGGGGGTAGTTCTACTTTTTGTCTATCATAAATAATGCTGCTATAAATACAGGCACACAAGTTTTTGTGTGGATATGTGTTTTTGGTTTTCTTGGGTATACATCTTGCTATGGAATTGCTGGGTCATATAGTTATTCTATGTTTAACATTTTGGGCAACTGCCAAACTGTTTCAAAAGTGGCTATACCAGTTTATATACCCATCAGTAAGTATTAGGATACCAATTTCTCCACATCTTCACCAACACTTGTTATTGCCATACTAGTAGCTGTGAAGTAGTCTCTCATTATGGGTTTGATTCCTCTTTCCCTAATAACTAATGCTGTTGATCACCTTTTCTTGTGGTTATTATATATCTTCTTTGGAGAAATATCTATTCATAAGAAATATCTATTCTTTGCCCATTTTTAATTGTGTTACTTGTCTTCAGTTGTAAGAGTTCTTTATATATTTTGTATATAAGTTTTTTGTAAGATATAGGATTTATAAATATTTTCTCCCATTCTACTGGTTGTTTATTTACTTATTTGTTGGCTTCTTTTGAAGCACAAAATTTCTTAAGTTTGAGGAAGTCCAATTTGCTTGTTTTGAAATTGTATCCAAGATAATATTGCCTAACCCAAGGTGACAAAGGTTTACTTTTATGTTTTCTTCTAAGAGTTTTATAATTTTAGGTTTTAACTGTAGGTCTAGGATCCATTTTGAGTTAATTTTTTGCAGGTGCTGTGCAGTAGGTATCTAACCTTATTCTTTTTCATGTAGCTATCCAGTTATCCTCACAGCATTTGTCGAAATTACATATGCTTTTATTTTTTATTTATTTATTTTTTAAAAAGATATTTATTTATTTATTTATTTGACAGAGAGAGAGAGAGAGATCACAAGTAGGCAGAGCAGCAGGCAGAGAGAGACAGGGAAGCAGGCTCCCTGCTGAGCAGAGAGCCCGATGCGGGGCTCAATCCCAGGGCCCTGAGATCATGATCTGAGCCAAAGGCCAAGGCTTAACCTACTGAGCCACCCTGGCGCCCCTACATATGCTTTTAAACCATACCTAGGAGGCTTTTAAGTTAGCAGTTATATTAGCTATCTGTCACTGGGTATCTAGTAAGCAAATTCAACCCTGAGAAGCTTAAGTTACCAGTATTGGTTTTATAGATTTGTACACACTGTACATCTCTTCTTCCTTCTGAATAATTTGTGATATTGTTCTGTTGAATATTTCAGGTGCCTCGATTTATTTCTTTCCCAAAGTAACTATATCGTTTACTGTATTTAAGGTTAGAGTGAGTGAAAACTGTTATAAGTAATTAAACTTGACCTACAAAGAGCTATCAATTATCCATTCATTTCTTCAAGAAAAATTTATTGAGTACCTACTATACTCTGTGCCTTGGACATAATGCTGGGAATATAGAGTAATGAACAAAACATAGTCCTTGTTCTCAAGGAACATATTTTAGGGAGAAGAAGCCAAAAAATAACAAAGGTAGTATATAACATGTGAACTGCTGTTACAGGTTTAGGAGAATATTAAATTAAAAGCATTTAAAAAATTAAATGTATAAGCAGAGAAAGGGAGAGAGTGATACCTAAAGAGGTTGCTAGTATAAAGAGTAGTCAGAAGTCTCTTTGATTAAAACAACTTTTAGTCAGAACCTGGAAGGTTGCAAGGAGCTATCTATGCAGATTACAATGCAAGAGTGTTCCACTCAGTGGAAATAGCAAGTGCAAGTGACCTGAGGGGAAACATGCTTGGCTGAGCTCAAATTCTCCCCGTCCCTCTGTATTTCTAGTATAAACAGCATTATTTCTGTACATATCCCACTTTCACCATACTTTCTTTTCTAAAAATAATTTGCCACCATGGACTGTACATTATACCATACCTAAGAAGATTCAGTTTGGATAATGTTTCAAAATTAGATAAATTTAAGAATAAGGTGAAAACAACAAAGGAAGCAAAACATTTTCCTACATTACATATTGCAGCCTGCTGAAGCATTCTTTTGGCATTGCAACTTCGTTTCAATTCACAAACTGAATGCCTGTGGTGATGTTTCCCAAATCATAATTTGTTGGCCCATATTTGTGGTTCAGAGCTTTCACTTGGGACCTGACAATGGTTTGAGTAGTTGAACATAGTTAGTCAGGCTTTAGAAATTTATGATAACATGTTTGCATTCTGACAGTCCAGAATGTAATGAATGCCACTGGGATGACTCAAGTCATCCTGTATGTTGAGGAATCTGTATGGCTTATGAACAGCCCACCTTGAGCATCATCGTCTGTGACACACTGGGTGTGTATCATGGATCAGTCCATCACTTATGCCACACATATAACTAGGGTAATTCAATGACTCATTGGAGTTAATGTTAGAAAATCAGTTGTTGTTGCCTATATATTATGTTCCCACTAAATATCAATACCCAAAGAAGATATATTTGCCATGAAAATTTCAATATATTTTATAGCCATTAGTTTTCTTAAAAAGTCATCACTTTTCAGGAGTAATGTCCTGAAAATCAATGCCCCAACCTTACTCTATTCCTCCTTGCCCATTTTTGTGATCTCCATTTCAGATTACCTGAGGCAGTTTGCAAATCTTAAATAGACTGAATATATGAAAGCAAGATGCTTTAATACCTTCAATATTTAAACTTGAAATATTCTAGAAGTCTCTAAATTAAATTAAAAAGCAATCATGGCATGCCCTTTTGTCGTTCATAAAGTATATTTAATTCCTACCCACTGCCTAAGGTAAAATAATCCTTCTTGTCCCTGAACTCACATTAAAACCTTTTTATCTTGCCTAGCATTTCTTATGTCTCATTTTGCATGTTGTATCATACATAATACATCCCTAGACTGCCATCACCTAGGAGCATATCCTAGGGTTGTAGAGAATTCTTAATAAATATTTACTAATGTATTATTAGTTATTATGACTTAGAAGTATTAGGAATATAAATATTCAGAATGATCCCATGGTATTCAACTTTGTTTCTATTTTGTTTTTTTAACCTTGTTTGTTTAGTTTGTGTTAAAAAAAAAAACTAGGAGAGGAAGAGTGGGAAGAAAAGTTTAAAGTGTATTATTCCTTTAGGGATATTTTTTCTTTGGTTTTACCTGCCCTGTGGTCAGAAATAGATTACAACATTAAAAAAAAAATGTTATATTGAGTTCTAAAGGCTATTTCTTTTAAATGTGGCTGGAATGATGGTCCTTAAAGGGTGTCACCAGATTAAACCTGCCAGGTAAGGAAGGTGGAGCTGTGTGGAAAAGAGGCTTTGTTTAATCAGGTTGTATAAAGTTTTGTTGAGACATGTTGGGAAAAGAAATCCAAGGTAATGTGGACTTAGCATGAAATCACAGACTGAAGCACACGTTAAAAAAGTTAGGGCTCTTTTTCCATCCTCTTGGAAATTCATATACCATAAAATTAACTCTATTTAATATTTACATACAGTCCCTTCCCTAATATTCGTGGGATTTGAAAAAGAGTATAAGTAGAAGCCCATGTACAACATATCAAGTTATAAATTGTGGTAAGTATCTCTAAGTAAAGTGTGTTCTATCCTCTCACCTTAAAAAATATATTTTAGGCAAAGTTCAAATTTAAAATGGTTTGAAACCTTGGAGTTTCATGTTTAAAAGTAGAAATTCTGGGAGAGTTGGCTTGAATGCCTGCAGACCAGCCTCCCTTCTTTTCCTATTCTCAGCTCCATTCCACAAGATGAGAGGTCTGAAGACAATGCAAGAGATCTCAAAATTATGCTTATGGCCAGATCAGCCCACATATCCATATCTGATCTGCTACAGTTGCTGGTTGGGCATCTCTCAAGCCTTGGGGTGTTTCATATAAATGGAACAATCCATGCATGGAAACAGTCCTGGGGTTAGAAGCTGAAGCAGGCTCATGTCCATTTGGGTAGGAAATTCTGGGATACTGAGTAACCAGAGAAGGCATAGAAGGAGGCATGTCTCTAGTTCTGGATGGGCACACTCCTTCAGTTCCTGAATTCTTAAGTCTTGTGCAAAGATCTGTAGTTAGAAGTTGTGCAGAGAGATTCTCTGAAGCCCCAGGTCCAGAGAACAGAAGCCCCTCTTGCTTGTGTGTGTGTGTGTGTGTGTGTGTGTATAGATGTGTGTGTGCTAACCACTGTTGCCTATATATTTTTTAAAGATATAGAAAATTTAACATATAATCATGTATCCATTATCTAAGCGGGAGGTGTAACCCTATGGATGATCTAAAAGGATGAGCAATATATCACATTTGTCACTGGGTGCACTGCAGTGATTAGTAAACTGTGGATTATCTACGTACTTCAAATAAATCATTCCAATTAGAAGTTAATGAGATTGTAGTCCCTCTCAAAAGGGCCTGGAAAGCTGTCAAGTTTCCTTTATCTATGTACTGAAGGATCAGCTTCATTTCACTCCTTACAACACTGCTCTGCACTGTGGGAAGATGAAGAACATTATCTCCTGCTGAGCAGAGCCTAGCAGGGGACTGACAGGGGGATGCCTCCTTCATTTAGATGTTTCCTACCCTCACTGGTGGTTTCACATCTCTTTCCTTGAATGCCCTCGTGCATTTTGGAAGTTTTTCTTAA
The DNA here is from genome assembly GCF_010015895.1 of Lontra canadensis. Classification (NCBI taxonomy): domain Eukaryota; kingdom Metazoa; phylum Chordata; class Mammalia; order Carnivora; family Mustelidae; genus Lontra; species Lontra canadensis. The sequence goes on from NW_022631005.1 coordinate 6,580,896, forward strand.
AACTTTATAACCCTTTAACCCATGAGATGCCAATTATCTTTGGCAATGAGAAAGTTGAAGCTTAATCTTTAGCCTTTTGAACAAAAAGTATTGAAGCCCTAACTATATTTACTTTTGTGATACAGTGATATTTGAAAGGAGATAATCAAGAAAATGTAGCATAGAAATAAGGAAAAATTACTTTTTATGTGGGATTGTGGCTTTTAATTTTTTAAAAGGGTATTTCCCAGCTGGCGTCTGTATTTTGGAAGTAGAGAAGTCAAAGACTTGAGTGTAGGTAATAGGACAAGCCATCAAAGAATGCAAGATGCACGTAAGTATTTCTTAGTAAAATGAATCAGGTGTTTGAGCAGGTATTACAAATACATTTATGTGAACCAGTCAGGTTTTAGACTACATTTAATAGTCTTGGATAACTTGAAGTGGTAAATTTAATTTGTTGTGACCTCATTTGCTGGAATCTGTGATGAGTCAAGATAATTTACTGATATTTTAAGTGATTCACACCCTGGATCATGATCATTGTAACTGTTTGTAGGTTTTCTTATTACCCAACCATGTGCTCCAACATTTTTTTACTTTGTGAAGAAGAAAGTGGGTAATTGGCATATGTAAACAAACAAAGGAAACAAGGAGCTCCAGGTCCTTGGGGACAAGAACATCTCATTCGCTCACCACCCTGTTTCCAGAACAAAGAATCCAGAATGGCCCATAGCAGTGTCCTCAGTAACTTTTTGTTGGCTGACAAAAGAATAAATGAATTAATGGAAATAATTTATATCAAGCTCAGGGATTCGTGTTTTGTATATTGTATGGCATTAAATCTACTGCTACAGGCAAATAAAATGTGAATAAATGAGGTTATACGACCTACAAGAGATAACACAGCTTGTGAAATGATGGACTCACCAACCAACAGCTGACATTTTATTATTTCTATTCCCTCATAATATTTGTATGTATCACAAGTTCAAATCTTGTTAGCTTTAATACACACAGAGATATGGTAGGTAGTATATAGTTAGTAGCCTCCTTTCAAGATTACCAGCATAGTTTGAAATAGAGAAGTCAGTCATCTATGACTGAAAATGGCCAAAATCTGCACCAAGTGATCCTGGATCCTCTGCTTCAGTGAGAAACAGAATTCCCAGGCTGATTTCTGACCTCTCACTGGTAACAATCAGCAACAGGGACCTGTCATGGCCACACAGAGCAGAAAGAACAAAGTGTTACCTGTTCTCCAGAATCTTTCTTTCCAATTTGCTTTGACTTCCTGGACTCTGGGCCTTGATTACCTAGAACGATGGCCTTTGCCAGCTATGCTTGGCCTTACCTGACTTCCCTGGACTCCAGCCTAAAATAGAACAACTTTATGTCCCTCCCAACCTTGTGCCTACCTCCCATGGCCTTCCTGAAGTTCTCAAACTATGGTATCTGCCAAAATCTACCTGGCTAGTTAGACTCCTCTGCGCCTTCTCTTGGCTTGCATAACCTCATAACCACCCAAGTACTGAACTGCAGAAAACCTTAGGAGTCCTAAAAAATAATTAGAAAAAAAATCAGCTCTTATTCTAAATGGTCTTCTCTGTTATTGTATTATAATACTTATGTGGGTCTTCCCTCTGTTTGGGTAGGCCTGAGAGATGAACCTTCAAGAAGCCTATCAGGTGACCATCTTCTTTTATCTACACATTTTATCTGACATTTGCAAAAGGACTAGTGTGTGTACGTGTGTGCATGTGTAATGTATATCGGATCAACTTTGCATTGTTTTGCTAAGGTGCTGTTAAATGTTAGTTTGAACTGATATCAAATGGGCTTGTAAAAAACAAAATGAAATCTGAACTGTAGTACTGATGAAAACCAAACACACATCAGATACTGTTCTTGCTCTTAGCAACAAGCATCTTTACATGGGATGAGATAGTGATGGCCACATTTAAGGAGCACAGTTTTTTTTGTTTGTTTTTTTTTTGTTTTTTTTTAAGTCACCTTTGTAATGTCTTTAAAGACCTCTTTTACTTGTCAGGGACAGAGACAGAGAGGGAGAAAATATTAATAGGCTTTCCCTAATAACTCTTGAGCTAATGTTATCTAGACTGTCTCACTGTAATAGGATGCATACTTGAAAAAAATTCATTCTTAAGTATGAATTGTATTAATCACTGAAACTATGTCAAAGTTCTTACGGGAAAGATAAAATATTTTCTAGTTTTTAACCTGTGAGACTGAGCATCAGGCAGATACAATAGAAGTTGTTCAACTAATTTGTTTAAAACACTGGTTATTAAATACTTGGTTAAAATTTTGCTTACCAAGACTCAGTTTGGAATAGTAGAAAATGTTAATTTCAGAATATCTTAGATTCAGGGCACCTGGGTGGCTCAGTGGGTTAAGCATTTGCCTTTGGCTCAGGTCATGATCTCTGGGTCCTGGGATTGAGCCCCATGTTGGGATCCCTCCCTGTGTGGAGTCTGCTTCTCCCTCTCCCCTGTCCCCCCTCACCAACTTGTACTCTCTCTCTCAAATAGATAAATAAAATATTTTTAAAAATTTTAAAAAAAGGGGTGCCTGGGTGGCTCAGTGGGTTAAGCCTCCTGACCTTCGGCTTAGGTCATGATCTCAGGGTCCTGAGATTGAGCCCCACATCAGGCTCTCTGCTCAGCGGGGAGCCTGCTTCCCTCTCTTTCTTTGCCTGCCTCTCTGCCTACTTGTGATCTGTCTCTCTCTGTGTCAAATAAATAAATAAAATCTTTAAAAAAAATTAAAAAAAAAAAGACTGTCTTGGATACTACTTGCATATTGTAGCCAGATTGGTTTACGTAAAAAAAAAACAAAACAAAACATTGTTTTAGAACACATCACAGCTAAAATGGCATTTGGGAGTCTTGTGAATTCAGGTGAAGGCAGTATGGCTTTTAAAATGAGCAGGGCACTGGGAACAAGAATGACAGTTGACTTCTGGTTCTAGTTTTGCCAATAATTAGTTTGGTGAGCTTGGGCAGGTCATTTGACTTCCTTTGGCCTTAAGTGTTTTTCACTGTAAATGAGGAGCTGGGCTCTGATTTCTAAGGTTAATTAAAACTATGAAATCATGTGATTTTTTTCCTAGAAGTTTCTATCAAAATACACATTGCTTTTTTACTTATTTCTGGGCCCATCCTAAAAGTATTACTGGACCTTATCCAGTCACAACTTTGGCAAACAGTACAGCTACAGAAAAGCTACTTGCGTCACTTGGTTTTATTTTTTAACGTTCAAACAATACCTGGCAAATAAAGAAATGTTCTTGAATTGTGACTGGCACAACGATACATGGCTAGCTGCACAGAGAATTTAAGCAAACTACACATATGGTCAGGGTGTAGATAGTAGGTAAGGACTAATCTGCAATTACCTGCATTTGTGAACCAAACCAATGTTGTGAATTGTGGGTGTGGGATATATGCCAAAAGCCCAAATGTATAACACAGTTTCTTTATGCATATATTCAGTTTTGTTATTTTAGCACAGTTTCCACTCTCCTACTCATTGGCTTTTCCACTAGAATGCACACACACTCAGCAATTTTTTCTAGCCCTCCTCCTCCTAGTCTTCTATTGCATTTACCACCATGGTCTACCCTTTATTCCTACACTCTTTCATTTCTGTGGCATTACTCGACATTGTACATTGGCTTTCACTCTTCTCTCCACACATTAAATGTAGGTGTAATATGAGATATATTCCCAGACCCTCTACTCTTCCGTATTGCGTCTTGCTTCTTTAGAGTTTTCTTAACTAATTGTCATTAATGTGTGGACAGCTCCAAAATTAACATCTTTTTTTTTATATCACTTTTGTACAGTTTAAAACTAACTGCCCACTGACTATATTCTCATTCATTCATTCACTAGACAGAGTACATACAATGAGAGGATCATTTTAGGGCCTTTGGAGTATTTGAAAAATCATTTTTTAAATATATCCTTTCTAGGAAGATGTGTTATGTGATATGTCTCAATACTTGTTGGATATTTTTAAAGGCATTCTCAATTTTTTATAGGACTAAATTAGAAGTCCTATTTTTAAGGAGTTAATGACTATGTTTTTGATGATTCAGAAATTACTTAGGGAAAAAAGAATTTTAATAAGTGGTTTTAAGATTGTATTAATTTTCAACTCAATCTTACGTTTGCCTAAAAAATCAAAGATACAGATATAGTGCCATTATATGAAACACGTCTGTAGTCAGATTACTCGCTTTTCTCTTCTTTTCTTGTCTAGCACTCTGAACCACCTTCCATGCTTGCTGCCCAAATCAGCTCTCCCCATCTCTGTTTATATCATCTTTTGTCACTCAGCCTTAAAGCAGAGAAAACATGTCTTTTCCCTTTCCCTCTTGCCTGGACTCCTGTATCCTGTCAGATAGTACGTCGATTCTTGCTTCACCCTATTTTTCAAAAGCACCGCTCTGCATTCCCTCTGCCCCTCCACAAGTGAGAACACTTGCACCTGCCATGTGGCAAGGGTCGTGAGTGCAGTCTCAATTCCTAAGTCCCTTCCAAGTCCCTCTTGAGCCCTGCCAGCTGAATCCTTGTGAAGTGTTTTATACCATACTGTCCTATCATCAGTAGCTCTCCAGTGACTACAGCGTGACCTCTCCAATGACCTTCGCATTCAAGACTACCACAACTATCTGATCTTTTCAAGAAAAGTTAAACTGCTGTTTTAAAAGGAAGAGGGGTTGTTTAGAACTGAGAAATTTAATGTAAGGGGAGTTATGATTCTTAGCACAGTTCGTATGTTTGTTTAATCTATCTGCAGGCCTATCAGGAGATAATCTCCGTAAACAGAAATAAGAATCAACAACTGTGGAAATAGATTTTTAGAACAAATACACTGACAAAAGGAATAATAAGAGCAGAAAGTAGAGGGATTTGGCTTCCTGCTTGAGTGAACCTGGGGCCTCCTAGACATACTAGGATAGTTTGGGAGCCTAAGGATGTAATAATTTAAATGAGAGCATTTAGTATCAAGGTCCAACTAGAAGTGAAGCAAGAATTTAATGCATTTGTGTGTTAAGGCCTATGATAAAGACTAATGGGTTAAGATAAGAAAACTTCAATTATTCTAAATATTTGATATTGTTCTTCAAATAAGAATAAAATACACATTTTAAGAAGGAATTGTTCTAATCACAATCCTTTCTGAATTTACGTAATTTTCTTTAAATATAAAGCAAAAGTACTGCTTCATGAGACTTGCTGAAAGATGAAAATACATGAAGATGAAGATCATCAAACTACAATACCCTTACATATAGTAGAACTGGAAACAAAGTGAAATGTAGTTTAGAATGAAGAGTGATCTGGAGTCAGACTGCTCAGGTTCAAATTCTGGTTATACTCTTACTCTGAGTATTGGGAGGCAAGTTATTTAATCTTTCTATGTTTCAGTTTCTTTAATTATAAAATATGAATAAAATATGAACTATAAAATATGAATCATAACATTACTTGCCTCATAGGGTTGTACAGAGGAATAAGTGATAATAATGTAAAGCACTTTAAAAAGGTACCAATTACATTTTTGAGTACTTATTAACGACGCTGCAAAGTATGACACGTGTTTTATAGATGATGAAACTGAACCATAGAGAGACTGATACCGCTGAAAGTAACACTGCTATCAAGCCCTACAGCCTTAGCCAGTCCAAGAACTTCCCTCTATCTCCAGACTGCCTCCTTGCTTTTGTATTGGTCGAGATACGATAATGGATATTGGCCCTGTCTTCAAGGTAACACTTTAAATAGAAAAACTAGAAGTGAATGGACAATTCTGCAAAGGTGATCTGGAAGCATGGTTTAAAAGGGTGCTTAACTGAGCCTGGAAGGGCTGGGGATGACTTTCATAGAAGTTTACTGGCTAAACCAGGTCTTGAAGTATGGGCAGGAATTAGATCAGGGCTTGGGTGTGGTGGAGAGTGTCCTAAGCAAAGGAAATAGCAGGCAAAAGAGTGGAGAGGATGCAAATGATACAGAACGTTCCGTATTTACAAGAGGTCAGCTAGGCAGGAATGTAGAACCCAGGCTAGAACACGGGCCTGATTTTAAGGGAACAAAGGTGAAGCAGTTCTCTTCTACTAGCCATGAAAATACAAGAAAAGGCAGAACAAATGCTTGTACACAATGATGTACACACTGGCCCCAAACAATCAGTACCCTTAGATGTACAAGCTGATACTCATTAACTGCCAGGCATAGGACCAAATCCTCTTAAATATAATGTATGCCCCATGCCTGGGGAGGTCAGATGTGCCTATAGGTAGTGTATACTTTTAAGGAAAGTCACCTCATTAACAATTGAGAGAAATCACCCCTACTTCCTTCTTCCAGGTATTCTTTCTTAAGGAAACTTACGTATATTATAATTATATGTTCAATTTCCTCTGTTTCTAATGGGAAATCATCTCCCCAACATCCTGTTTAAAAAATAACATTTTTGGTGTTTTAATCTAACCATTTTCATGGCAGTAGATCATCTGTAGGTCACATTCAATGCTCTGTGGGTAAGCTACAGAGAAATAATGGTTTAACAGCCTCCTTACACTCTATTCCTAAAAATTGATCTCAAGATAATAGTGAGTTTAATAGTGTAAGCTTATTACTTAAAACCACTTATTAAGAAGTAATTAAAATATAAGCTAGTTGAGGAAATTTTAGCACAGGAAAATTTAGCACAGTACCTTCCTTATGCTGAAAGACAACTTTGTCCTTCTCATGCCTCCCTGGATAGGTTCAGGAAAAGTTATTTGTATGGTGCCACCATGTTGAGAAACCACATATCTTAACAAGGTTAGTATCAGTGACAGTGAAACTCCTTACAATGTAGTCTTTAATAATTCAATTTAACCAATAAAGTATAAGGAAATGCCAGGTACTGTGTTAAGCACTGGAATACTTTGAGTAAGACACAGCTCAGTCCTTAAATAACTCATTTTATGTGTATAAAAATATAAAGTTTCCATGATGTAATATGATAAGTACTAATTTAGAAGTATGGATCATATCCATATCAGACTTGAGAATCAAGAGGGAATATCCCCAGACCTGGAGAAAAAAATGAACCAATTTGGTAATTTTTTTTTTTTTTCACTAGAACCTGGATGTGGGAGGGTTGAATCATTTTATATAGGTCAGAAAAACATCTGATTAGCACTAACTTGTCTAGTGTTCATAATTCAAATGAATGATAATGTTACTGGAATTGCTCCTTCCCTTATCTTTGAGAACACCCGGTCTCCTTTGTAAGTGTTCTAAAAATGCAAATTATGTAAAATGTACCTGCTTAACTAGAATTATTTCCCTATATTATGTAATATATCATAAAATATTTTTAAAGTGAAGTCACTATCTAAAGGTGATAGTATTTCTAAGAACATTTAATGTGGTTATCACAATTAAGATACTTTTGAGACTCTGAAAGCTATGAAAAATATTTCTCTAAAACTGAAGCAAATTTTTATCTATGGACCAGAGAAGTTTTAATGTGAATCCGTGAACTATTTGTCACTGTAATTTGAATTCTTTATTATGGATAACTTATTATGGATAAATCACAATTTTTAATCTGAACAGTCTTCACATTAAAATAATTTAAAGGAATGTCCTTTGTCTAGCCTGTGTTAGAACTCACATTTCCCAAATTACATGGAGAGTTTCAGGTTCAGTATTTTCTCAGCTTTTCTATCTGAAAGTAACATCAACTTCCACAGTCAGCCATATTGTTACTGTTACTTCTTTAACTCATTGCATTCTTTCCTAACATCCTCAGTGCCAATAATCACATGGCAATGACACTGATTTTATAAATATAGTAAATTAGAGATTTTATAGTAAATAAAAAAAGATTATTGGATATTGAAAAATTAGCACCTTCCTATCATTTCATGTAGAGGAAAAGAAATGATACTGGTTCTATGTATTTGAAATACAATGTTAAAACATAGCAAATTAGTTTCAAACAAATTTCTTTTTTTAAAAAATATTTTATTTATTTGACACAGAGAGAGAGAGAGATCACAAGCAGGCAGAGAGAGAGGGGAGGAAATGGGCTCCCTGCTGAGCAGAGAGTGCGACGTGGGGCTCTATCCCAGGACCCTGGGATCATGACCTGAGCCGAAGGCAGAGGCTTAACTAACTGAGCCATCCAGGTGCCCCTCAAACAAATTTCTTATTTATGATAGAATAAACTATACAGAGTGTCATAAATAATATTAAATGTTATATGTTTTATATTATTATATATTTATTACATTTATTATACATATTATAATATTGAGATATTTCCAAATCTCCTCACATTAGAAACATGAAATAATTTTTACCCACTATCATATTAGAAAGGCATCTTGATATATTTGAAGGTAGATAATACCCTTTTTACCTATGAACAGTTAAATATCTCATTTTTTAGTCCTACTGCCTTTCACTTACAGATGGAAATACTTCTCGTTTTCCCCCCAGCTTTACGGAGATATAATTGGCATATAACATGTATAAGTTTAAGGTGTAAGACATGTTGAGTGGAAACATTTATACATTGCAAAATGATTACCACCAGTAGTGCTGGCTAATACCTCTAACACATCACATAATTGTGGTGAGAACATATAAGATCTACTCATTTAGCAGTTTGTAGGTATAATACAGAATTATAAGCTGTAATCACCATGTCATAAAATAATATCCAGAACTTAACCATCTTTAACTGGAAGTTTGTACCCTTTAATCAATACTTCTAGTTTTTAAAGTGCTTTCCCATGTATTTGATCCTCAAAAATCTCAATATATAAAAAGATGTCATATGCAACATATAACATATATAACATATTAATAACAACCATATATACAATTATGTTACATATATAATATGTAGAGAGAGTGGGAAATGTGGTTCAAAATCATCTTTATTAAACCGAGAAAATGAAAAAAATGTTCATATGTTCTACAACTAGTCAGCAAACTACGGCCCAGAGGCCAAATCTGACCTACCACCTGTTTTTGAAAATAAAGTTTTATTAAAAGATAGAACTACTCATTCATTTACATATTGTTATGACTGCTTTTGTGATACATGGCAGAATTGAGTAGTGACCATTAGGCTCAAAAAGCCTAAAACTTTACTAATCTGGCCTCTTAGCAACAACAACAAAAAGTCTGACCTTGTTATGCACAATTTCTCCTTAAAAATGATATTTAAAGAACTAATTTAAAACTGTTTTTCTCATTTTATGATCTCAAATTTAATAGTATGTAATATATCATATGCACATTTTCCATGAGAAATCTAAATACCATGGAAGGTGAAATAGAGAATTTCACAGCATTTAGGGTTAATATCTTATTTTACAATACAGGAAGGAGCATATCAAAATATTTATGCTTATAATAAAATAATTAGGGAAGCTCTGATTATTGATAATGATAATATTAGCATGAAATCAGAGAAGTAAAAAAAGTCTCCTCTTAAGGTGGAACTAATAGAGTTTTAATTTAGTATAGCACGCAATTCCCTTTCTACCAACATTTAAGATTAGCTCGTACTTAGTTAGCTAGCTCTTAATAGAAGCAAATACTGAATAATTCTTTCAGACTTAAAATACACACTAAGGCTTATTGAACCCTACTTTTGAACACAATTTCCTATTAGGGAATTTTCCACTTGCGTACACATATCTGGCTCTATTTTCTTTAAAAACATCCTCTGCAGAAAAGATGTGCTATAATTCTATTATATCTAATATAAAATTGTACCAAAGATAATAGATTCTTACCAGCTGAACATACAGATGAATTAAATATAGATTTGCTGGAAGACATACATAACTTTAAGCTATTGCCTGCCCCTTGATTTTCTACTCTTAAGATATTTAACTTTAGAGAAACTGGAAAAGTTTCTCTTTATTATTGCTAGACCCCCCCCTTTATTATTGCTAGACATTTCAGGGAAATTTAATTTGGAGAATAAAATAACTGATGTAGATAAATGAAACACAAATATATAGTAAAGTTAGAGATTTTTTAAAATGAAACTACATTTTAACTGTCAGAATATTTTGCTTTTAGTTTTTATTTTGATGTATTTGAACTATTGAAAAATAATGAGGTCTTTTCCTTAAAGTCCCCAAACTCAACATTTTTCTAAAAATGCATATGCAACCAACTTTCAAGTGTCTTCTTATGACCGTACTATAATTCTTGCAGGTCTTATCAACAGTAAGAGTCCAAAAACTCATTCTATATCTTATGAGCATTACCTTTATTTTTTCTTTTTGCATTACCTTTATTCATTTTTCCTTATTTTGCTTAAATAAACCAAATAAAAACATTGATGACCTACTAAATGCAAGGCATGTATACGGTTTGAAAGAAAATCTTACTTGATATTCCCCATTAGTTTGGTGCTAGATACTTTTCCCTCAAAGGCTGGTCACTAGGGACAAGGTTGAATAGAGCCAAGGTAAAGAACTGTTGTCTATTTGTCCGGTTTCTTCTTCTTCTACCTCAGTGATTTCAATAGCTTTTTAGCAGGTTCCTTTTAAGAAGAAACACAATGTCATAGTAGACATAAAAAGCTAATTGCTAAGTATTCCATAAATGTTAGTCCCCCCCTCACCCCCTTATCTTCTTTATCCTTCCCTTCTACTTCAGGCTTTCTCAAATCAAAATCGCTATTCTTACCCTTGCTAGACTACTCCCCCCTCCCCACCTGCCAATAATAGAACTTTTAAAGCTGGTTGATACTGGTTCTGCAGGAGGAAGGAAAGAAAGTATGACTAGGAATCTCTCACTGCTTCTCCAGGCAAAAAATTTCTCCACTGATTCATTTCAGATCTCATTTGCTTTTAGACAATTTAGTGGTATGTTAAAACGCTTGCCTGTATCACTAAAATGATAATTATACTGTAGTTCCATATTATGCTACTCATTAGTTTGCAAGTTCCTGGGTATCAGAAACAAAATCTCAATACTCTATTCCTATCTGGGTCAGAATACAACATAACTATTTATTGAATGAATAAAAATGTGTACCGACTGAATGATTCTTAATTTAAGTGTATTTAAAATCTTATGTAACCTTCTAGTAATGAGGGTACTATGGTAAAAACAAATTAAATTTTCAATAAGTTGTCTATATATACCACTTTAATTTGGAAAGTTTAATTCACTAGAAGTAACTTTATTTAACAAATATTTCTAAAATTACATGTTTATTTACATACATATATACATACACATGGGTTAAATGGGTTTTTTAATTGAGATTTTCATGTTATACATCTATTTTGTAAAATGAAAAATTTTGGTAGAAAGATTAGAAGCATCAAAAACTTTTGATTAAGCCAAACTGACAGGTAGGGGACTTTTATGTTGATAGCTGAGTCAAGTTTATCTGCTGGGGAAGCCAGGAATTCTTAAAAAAATTATAGACAGCAGTTAGATGTAAGTACTCTACAGTAAAAGCAGCAGTAGTTTATTTAATAGCTTGTTTGGAATCAAGTAGTACTACTGTTCTGGTTTTTGCCGACTTTTTCCATTTACAAATGAATCAGTGCCCATTTGAAATAGTTTCAAAATCAGTCAAAATGAAATGTCCCAAGTTCACCAATATATTTTATTAACTGGAATGATAGTACTCTTTAATGGTATTTTCCTGAAACTGAGTTTGTGTATTTCTTCACACATTCTGTAAATGAACACCTGCCAAAATAAATATCTATTATATTTATACCAGATTGTTTCTATGTAGGAACACCATGTTACACTGCTTGCTTTCTTGAAGGAATACAAAAGATTAGAAGTTGTGAATGTTGACTACAAACTTTGGTTTCTTTTTTTGAAATGCTACCTCAGACTGAAATTTTCAAAACTGAAATTTACTGATATTAAAAGGTACTCACAAAACAGAATCTAGGTAAACCAAAAAAAAAATAAAGAAAGTTCAAATCTATAACCAACCCTCAGTACTAATTTTTATCAAACATCTATCAGTTTTTGTCCTAAGAAAGCATTTTAAAGTAATGACCCAATAAAACAATAGAACACCAAAATAGGCACGATTTTTTTTCTCATTTGTTTTGAGTGTGGTGCTTTGAAATTTCTATGAATGGTCTCTGAAGATCAAGTTCACTGTTTTTAAGATTGAGAAAAGAGACTTGCTCAAGACTTAACAAAGAGAAGACTGCAGAGCCAAGGCCAGAGTTTCTGCAGTTTCTACAAAGGGCCTCCAGAGTTTCTCCAAGGAGCAGCAGGAGCCAATGGTGGGGCTGTGTAAGGGCTAGGCAGGCAGGACGCTCACGTTCCCCATACACACTGCATTCTCTTTAACAAGAGTTGCTCAGCTTGCATCTCTGACATATTTGAAATTCTGGGTAAGAATGAGCTTGAAAAGAAGAATTGTGCTCCTAAAAATAAATATTTGAAAACCACTGTACTATCTCGTGCCCCGTAGGAAGAAAACATGGGGGCCCAAATTTGAAATGATGTCACTGTTAGTAGCTACCATGAGAAACACTTAGAAATTGCATTTCAAAATAAGGGGAAAGGGGTTCTGAATGTAGTTTCTGTAAAAGCAAAACCTTTCTTCTTTTTCTTTTCATACTGTGGTTATTGACTTGGTGGTTCTAGAAATTTGAATCCTACAGAAATGAACAATGAATAAACAAAGTTTGGTAGAGGAACTTCCAATGTGTTTCAAAATATAAGGACAGCCAGAACCTACAGAAAAGCATAAGAATAAACTAACAGAAATTAGAACAGTGGAACGCTTTACGGACATATTGACAGTAAGAGCAACATATGGGCAAAACACTAGGAAAAAGATTTCTGGAAACGAGGTGCTCAAGTGAGAGTAGAGGTAAAGGAAATGATGTTCCTGGTGGAGGGAACAACAAAGCTGAGGAAGGGAAAACATGTTTATTGAAGAGAAAGATCCAAAAAGAGAGGAGTGTATGTGTCAGAGATGTATAAGCTTGAATTGGTAAAATGGGGTTATTTTGAAGAAGTACTTTGAAGGCAATAGAAGATGACACTGAATTAAAGTATGCAAAAGGGGCAATGGGTACTACCTTTGGTACTCAGCAAGTGCTTTAGTGCTAATAAGCCGGCAGTGTATTCTGCAAGGCACTTTTCTTTTACTGTCTTAAATTACTGGTAGTAGAAGTATCAAAAGATACAAGATTGTTTTCATAGATTTATTTTTTTAAGATTTATTTATTTGAGAGAGAGAGTGTGTTTGTGTGTACATGCAAGGATGGCAAGGGCAAAGGGAGAAAATCTTCAAGCAGACTCACCGCTCAGCATAGAGCTCCATGCAGGGCTTGATCTCATGACCCATGAGATCATGACCTGAGCAGAAAGAGTTGGACACTGAACCAACTGAGCTACCTTTGTGCCCCTGTTTTCAGGGATTTAAAATCACATATGCAATGGACACAAAGTGACATTTTATATTTTTGCAATTGTGCTGGCAAAAAAATAAAAAATAATAAAATAAATAAGAGGTAACTTAGCCATACTCCATGGCCTAATCCATCTCTTTCATCAGATTATATATCACATATAATTTTTAGTTTTTAATCATCCTTTTTTTTTTGAGAGAGAGAGAGTGCACATGAGCACGTGGGGAAAGGAGGGGAAGAACAGAGGGAGAGGGAGAAAGCATCGCAAGGAAGCTGCATGCTCAGTGTGGAGCCCCATGTGAGGCTGCATCCCAGGACCTGAGATCATGACGTGAGCTGAAATCATGAGTCACATGCTTAATGGACTGAGTACCCAGGTGCCCCCATCATTCGGCCCCATCCCCCTTTTTAAAGATTTTATTTATTTGAACGAGAGAGAGAGTGAGCACAAGCGGGGAGGGGGGCAGAGGGAGAGTGAGAAGCCCCTTAGCAGGATGCCCAATGTGGGGCTCACTCTCAGGACCCTGAGATCATGACCTGAGCTGAAGGCAGCTGCTCAACCGACTGAGCCACCTAGGTGCCCCCTTATCAGGCCTTTTTAAAGCATTTGGAAAACAAGAAATTTTGTTTAATAGTAAGTGCTCTGGGCTTGAGAAATATTTAAAATAGCCTCTCCTGGGGCAGTGTAGAAATATTTGTATACATTAGAAAAATAATGGATATTATTAGACAATTAAAACTGAGGAAAGAAAATTCTTTAGAAAATTTTAAATTAAATGACCCTGGAGAAGTGTTCTTTTCCATTTACTGCTTTTATTTTTGTTTCTTCACTATGCAAGATGTGGAGGCAAAATTTTACCTAGTATAATAAAATAAGTATTATAAAAAAATAATCAATGAGCTAGAAATACCCTTCCAAGGTCATATCAATGAACAGTCTTTAGAAAGAGTTTATAGTATGATTATTAATTTTTAGGGAAAAACATATACCATTTTTTAAAAGTAGTACAAATAATATACATAAAATAGATCTCAAATGAAATTATCTCACAAACATTTTTTAACTTCTAAATATATTTTTCCAATCTCTAGTGTCTTCAGACCACCCAGCCAAAAATGTTACATGTTTCCTCCCCTCCTTTCTTTCTCTTTTCCCAAGTTCATTGTGGAGGTCTGTGGCTATGCATGCATGCACATGCCTTTGGTTCTTTCTAAAATCTGGTACAGAGAAAATTATTTTTTTTAAAGATTTTTTTTTATTTATTTGACACAGAGAGAGAGATCACAAGTAGGCGAGGGGGTGGGGAGAGGGGGTTGGGGAGCAGGCTCCCTGCTGTGCAGAGAGCCTGTTGCTGATGAGGGGCTGGATCCCAGGACTCTGAGATCATGACCTGAGCCCAAGGCAGAGGTTTAACTCACTGAGCCACCCAGGTGCCCCAAGAAAATTATTATTTTAAGGAGCAAATTTTTTTCCTTCTTGGGAGTTACCTCGTTTTGCTGGGTAAATACTGTGATACGCTTGTTGAGAGGTGTGCATGGGAAGTCTGTCAGGAGGCATGCTTGACTGAGAATAGTGGTTATTGGACAGTATTCTAAAATGAATGGCTACTACAACTGCAGTGTTTTTGTTTTTCTTAGAAAGCAGGCATGGAAGGAGAGCTGAATTGCATTTACATAAGACTATTTTAGGAGAGGGAAGAGAGGAGAGTGGCGAAATGGCTGGTTTCAGATCAGAACGTGGTTTTGAAGAGTAATGATATGCCAGATAATGTTGATTATAAACTTTTTGGTAACCTCACTCCATTTTCCAATTCTGACAGCTAATTTCTGCAGCTCCCGCTTCGTGCAGCTAGATCTGCCCTGTGCATGAGCAGGGGAGAAAAATCAGAGGCTTCTTGATCTAAGAACCTCTGGTTACTCACAAGCATAAGTGCGCACACACGCTTGCACACAAATGCATATAACCATTAAAAATGTTCCTGCCTGTTAGCATAAGCCATTTTCCCTTTGACCAGGGGAGGTCAGCTCCTTTAAAGATCACTCTGTTCTTCCAATCACTGTGGTTATACTCATAGTAAAAAAGTTGAATTTTAAGAGCATGCACAAATTTATTCGGGCCTCTGATAAGCCACTAGAAACAGATGGAAAGTGCCAACTTTTGGGGGCTTCCAGGGACACACAACCTGTGAATATAATCATTTAGAAATTTTTCATCATTTATCTTGTTTTCTTTTGCCCAAGATTCCTTTGTATTTGTGGGATATTAAGAACAAAAGCTATATACTTATATGGATAAAAGACTTCATTCTCATTTCTCTTTATAACTCAAGAAACATCACATCAAAGTTGTTTTATTAGTTTTTCACAGTGGTGGTATTATGAATATAATTCTGCTAATTCTTAAAACAAGCAACTACTGTCAGAAAAAGCCTTTTGTTACATAATTAACTTTAACACTGGATCATTTTTGTTGTATGGTCTTATTGTTAGGTGCCTATCTTTATTTCACATCTACTTTTGTCCTATAATAACTAATATTTTCTGAACTAGAATAGATCTTAGAGATCATCTAAATCACCAGCTAAACTGTGCAGAGAAAGACATTTCATCTTACAGATTTCATGAAAATAACTTTTATGGAATACTACACAAAGATGGATAACTTTGAATCCTGGAAGCATAGGTGTATTTCATACTAAAGAACTTTCACAAAGAAACCTTTTGAAAATACTAATTAGAATTTGTAAATTGATACTTAGGGATGAACAATATGTGCATTGACTTGCTCAATGAGAGGGCTGACAGAACTGTGTTAGTTAAGATGCTTTGGCTGTAAATAACAGAAAATGCAATGAGAACTGGCTTAAAACTAAGGAATATTTATCTGATGCTAAAATGTTTTGAGTTAAGGTTGTCCCCAAGTTGGCTAATTCAGCAGCTCAATTACTTCATCAATGACAGGATCTCGCTAACTTCCCATTTTGTCATCCTGAGTATCTAGGGTTGTCAGATTAAGTACAGGAAATAAAGTTAAATCTGAATATTAGTTAAATGATATATATCCCTTGTGATATATTCATTATCTGAAATTTCATATTTAGCTGGGTCCCTGCATTACTGTTTCTCAAATGTGGGAAACTTATTAGCATCTTGGTTTTTCTTTCAAGGCTAGCTCCACTTATCAAAGATGGTTACCTTATCTCTTGGTGTCATATGTATATGCCAAAATCCAGTGGCATAATAAAGATTCAGTTGCTAAGGAAGAAGGTGGAGGAGTGGTGGTTTGGTAGGTAACCAACAATACAGGTCGCCAGGCAAATCTGAATTTTTGTTGATTGAAACATAATTTCCTCTAGTATTAAGTAGTTAATTATATCATAATATGTAATTCAGCCTGCCTTCTGATTCAAGGATAGGATTTCTTTTCTGTAAAAATCTATTTTTTGTTTTTGAGTCTCTTTGTTGGAACTAGCTAAGCCCCTATCACTGGCTACATCTAAAATAACAATTTTTATTGAGAATTCTGAACTAAGGGAGAGCATGGCTCATTTGCACATTTCCCCTTTCCACATTATTCATAGGGCACATTTAAGAGGTTTTCCATGTTCATGGTTGCTAGTTCTTTCCTGCTCCTTTATGTCAGTTGTTCACATTATGCATGGCCACATTATACCTCCGTTTCCTATGTTCTCTTCCTCCTTCCACTCTCCCACCTTTAAAAACATAAAATATCCATAGGGCCATATTTGTACTTAAATAATAATGGTTTTATATGGGCTAGATAAGCTAATCTGTATTAATATTTACTTTACTAATGTGTTGTACCTCTGAGGAAATTTATAGCTTTAATCATTTCAACAGTTCAACCTCTTTAAAAAGCTCTTCAGGAATGCTGCCAATTTCGGCATCTTAATGGCATGGCACTTTTGGCCTCCCTATCACATTCCCAGAGGCAGGTGGCTACAGGGAAGCTTAGCCTATATGACTCCACTGCTTGGAGTATGTCTGTCTGGTCTCTCTTATGCCATCTTTTAGTCCCTCATCACATTCACATTGCAATCCACTGGTTTCTGCAGTCTTTTCTCCACCCCATTTCATGTCTCATCCTGAGTGATTCACAAGTGACTTCAGTATTTATAGATGTGCCCCACCCAACACCCTAGATTTATCATTTCTTGACCTCTTCTGCTGCACTGGCCTTTAATTTCTTGGACTTCAGTGATCTACTACCAGTGCCATATTCCATTGTTACCTCGCCATTCCCAGCAACTCTTTACCTTTCTTAACGACACTTCACAATGTTACTCTCTTGTTCTGAGTCCCTGCCGTTTTCCATGGTCCCTCTTCCTTACCTCTATCAAACTATTTGATTTCAAAGGAACCTAAACCTTAAGACTATAACAAAGATTCAAATCTCTGAGCCCCTACATGAACTGGATTCTCTCCATCCTGCCCTATGTCTTCCATCTAACCCCGCATGCTATGGCTTATCTCATCAACTAATCTCAACTTCCATCACACTCAACCTCTAAACTCCTATCCTGGATGGGTGTAAAATTTTGTCCTTTGAAATTCAGCACCTATGTACCTAAACCTGCTAAGTAAAGGTAGGCCACTGCCACTTATCAGCAATGCAAAGAAGAGCATGGACTCTGGAGCTAGCCCACAAAAGCTCAGTTCCAGGATCCTCCACTCATTAGCTGGGTACCCTTAGAAAAAAAACATAACCACTTTGTGCCTCATTTTCTTCATCTGCAAAGAGGGGATAATAGTCAACATATCTCATAGACATATTATGATGGATAAATGAGCTGATATTTAAAAGGTGCCTAGAGTGGTATATAATGATTAAATAAATATTTTACTTTTCCCTTGGTTTTGTTTCCATTTTTAATAACAGCTATGCCAAACCTTCACTCTTAAATTCTCCAACCAGCTCATGATCCATTACTTCAGCAGAAGATCTGGCCTAATTCTTAGAGTATATATAGGACATTAGGTGCGAACTCCTTTAAATTATCGTCCACTGGGGGCGCCTGGGTGGTTCAGTTGGTTAAATGTCTGCCTCTGGCTCAGGTTAGGAGCATCAGGTTCCCTGCTCAGTCGGAAGCCTGTTTCTCCCTTTCCCTCTGCCTGCTGCTCCCCCAGCTCATGTTCTCTCTCTCTCTCTCTTTCTGTCAAATAAATAAATAAAATCTTTAAAAGAATTATTTTCTCCAGAAAATTTAACTACATTGATACATGTATGTCTTTCTAATCTAAAAGAAAGAAATGACCTAAATGAAATAAATTTTCCTCCCTTTCTTAAGATCTTATCCCTCAAATACTTAACATTTTCTGTGTACATTTAACCTTTCTCTACTTGCTCTTGTCTTTAACCAATAAACATGGTTTATTCCTAAAAAAATAACCAGAAATCCTTCTTCAACTCTGTATTTCCTTTTTGCTATTTTCCTATCTTCATCCTGTTCTTCATCAGATGTCTACATTTACTGTTTCTATCTTTACTTCTCTCATGACTATTTTTGACAAATGATAGTAATTATAAGAAGGTCTAATATTAAAATTAAGTGGAAATAAAGTCAGAGGGGTCAAAACTTTAGAACTTGGCTTTTGCCCAACCTTATCCAGACATAGATACTCATGATCTTGAATGGCCACATATCTATATAATGGTTTTCTTGCTCTTTTGTTCTGTCTTAACTAATTAATTGTTTTAGTTTGACTGCCCCCGCTGTTTCCTGTTTCCCTCTTCTAAAACGAAACCAGCCCCACAGAGTCCCACTACAATCAAGGCTTCACTGTTCACTATTCCACCACAATTATTATCAAGGGTAGCAACAACATCTGTACTGCCAAACCAAGAGGTCAATTCTCAGTCTTCATCTTAATCATCTTCTCAGGAAGCTGGTAGAGTTGATCATTTCCTCCTCTTTAAAACCTTTTTTTCAGTGGCCTTCAAGATACCACTTCTCTTAGTTCTCTTCCCATTTTGCTAGTTATACTAGTTGATCTCTCTTAGCTTCCTTTGCTGGATTCTTCTCACTTATCTGCCTTTAAAATGTAGAGTACTCCAAGCACTATCCTCAGACATCTCTTATTACCATTCTTCATCAATTCCCCCTTGCTGACCCCAATTAGTTTTTTAGCTGTAGATACTATTTATATGCTGATGACTCTTAAATTTATATTTCAGTCCAGATTTTTCCCTTGAACTTGATATTCATGTATCTAAATGCCTACACAACATATTCCCTTGGATGTCTAACAGGCTTTCAAACTTAATACATTCAAAAAACTTTTGTTTCCCCCAACCTTTTCCACCCTTAGTCTTCTCCATCTCAGTGAGGGAGAGTGTATAAACGTGGGGAGCTCTGTGGGGAACATGACAATAAAGCTGATAAAAGAATGAAAACCAGTGAAGGAGACTGAGAAGTAGAAGAAGAGGAAAATGTAAGATCAAGAAAGAAATGAGAGGAATAGCTAATCCTGGAAAAGCTATAAAGATAACTATAAAGTGAGGGCTAAAAATGATCCAGAGGATTAGCATTTCAGAAATCATTGATGACCACTGCTTTGGTATATTGGGAATAGTTTACTTGGGAAATAGAAACATGGTCGTCTAGTGTGAGTAAGTGCAAGCACACACATACCTTACAAAATTTAAGCCAAACATTCATCCAGAGTTTCAGTTGTGTACTGTATTTTTGAATGCTTCAGGTTACCTTTCCATCAGTATAACTTATAAGGACCTTATATCTAATATGTCCTATAATGAACTCATTTATTTTCCTTTCTCTGTTCTCCTTACTCCCAAACAAATTAATGCCAAATACCAAATTTTCCTAAATTCTCTATGATGTTGAACAACACCAAGACCTATTCATGTACCTACAGTAGAAAAAACCTTAAAGATCATTCTGTTTCTTTCTTTCCACCCATTTCCAATTTGTCAAATCTGATGGAAGCCCCTAATCTCACCAGCCTAACTTGAGTCTCTATGGGCTTCCGTATCCTCAAGCCCCATACTAATAAGCCTTCTAACTGGCTCCCTTGCCTAACAACTTCCTATGCCCAACTCTTTCAGCTATATAGTTACTAGTTATCTTGCAATAAAGCACTTTAGTTAAAAACTGAAAGGTGCTTCTGACTTCCCAATTACAATAACACAATCTTAGAATAACATACCAAGGCCTTTGAAATTTGGCTCTCACCTACCATTCCAACCTCACTTTATGACAGTTCCTCACTTGCCTTAACATAATCAAACTGAAGTACATTGCAAGGGGGCTTGCATATATTTCCCATACTTCTGTTTCTGGAATAAATAGCTAGAGTTTTCAAGGTTCAAATAACTTTTTCTCCCTAAATTGTAAATACAATTTCAGAAAGTTTGGAAAATAAAAGAAAAAAGCCATAATATTGTCATTGTAATGTAACATCTTTGTTTCCCTCCTAATTGTAAACATAATTTTGCATAATATTCTTGCATAGTTAGCTATTCCTTGTCATGGTGCAGAAAAGAATATCAGAAACTATATCATATTATTTTGAGGAAGGAAAAAAAAATAGAAGAACAAAAAAAGGGTGGGGACAAAACAGAGCTATGAATAAGGTTTAGGATGCATACCATGATGACCTACTCATCTACCATGGGTGAGCCACACATTTGGCTTTCAATTTTCTAGTAACCAATGTTAAAAACAGAAACTTTGTTAGTTATCCAAGTCCTGGTGTCCATGAGATTAGAATAAAATGTCCCAGTAATTTCAACTCATTTTGGAACAAATACTGTAAAAAGATATTTCTTCTGAGTTTCTCCTAAAGAGAACACCAGGTGATATACTTAACAACTTCTGGGAAGTCTCCTTATTAGAAAAAACACATCTCATTTCACATCATTGTTCATATTGAGAATCAATATAGATTGATGCCATTTCACAAATCAGAGTCATTTTGTAAAAACCATCTTTTTGGAAATCATTTGATGCTATCAAGATACCCAGATCTTTGCTGGTCTGCTTTAAATCATAACTAAATATTAACACATTGAAATACTCACATATAGTATATATTAGTCACAGTGTGGCTGAATTTTACCTGTCAATAAAACTTTCTGAATAATGTTTTTCTTAAAAATGGAATTTTAAATAGTTCTTGTAAAAGGTGAAATCTTGAAACTTCAGGTCTCCTATTGGGCAGTTAAGTCTTACTTGGAAGACTGGACTTTAGGTGAAGAAGTAAAAATTCTCTTTTCTTGAGCATGAGTGTGATTCCCCCTGAGAAAGCTCTTGTGGCTGGGGCAGGGATGATACAGTCTTGGGTTTTTATATCTAACAGAATATAGGATGTTATCCTAGAAGGACTCAAAATTAGTTGAATAATAATATACTCTAGTTTGCAGAGATTCTCACTGTCCCCAACCTTGAGTCCTCTCCACAAAGATAGCTAGGCATAGCAACAAATTTTGGGCCAGAAGTATCACCTTTACTGATAAATTGTAATATTACATGTCCTTAAGAAGCTTAGATACTAAAATCTTTGTTTTTACATTCTCTGACTTTTTTAGAACATTTGATAAGATAAAAGCAGTTTTTCAACCTTTGCCTTTATCAATGTTTGTAGGGTTTTGAGATATGGATTCTTGTCCCTAATTAATTCTGTTACTAACTAGATGGCCAACCTTGAGCAGGCTACTTAAAGTTTCTGAGCTCAGTTTCCCTCGCTTTGTAAAATGAGGGAGTTGTAGTAGGTAATTGGCTCCATAGGATTCCTTCCAGTTCTGAGACACACTGACCCTCTGTCCATCAGCTACAGGGGAAGAATCTCCTCAGTCTGAAGAGAGTAAGTGGTTACTAATGTTTCTCTAACAGTGGATCTGGAATACTAGGTGACAGTCATACATCTTAGGTGAAAGCATAGACTTTGCAGGGGAAAAGTCCTGGTTCTAAGCTGCCACTTACTAGTACATGGCCTGGGGCAAGAATTAACCTCTCTGAAGCTCAGTTTCCCTGACTGTAAAGTGAGAATACAAGCCCTTATAAGGTTGTTGTATTAAAGGGAACACTATAAATCCAGCCCTAAAAGTACAGTGTCTGCACAAAGCAAGTGCTCAAACGTATCCACTTTCAACATTGTTGTTTCCTTGGGTCCACTGAAATAATTGCTCTTCTAACAGCGTTTTTCTCCAAACTGAGTATCACCACTATTATAGTTACAGTATTTAAAGGTTTTTAAGGTGCCAACTTGGCTGACTAGTAAAAAAAATTGGAAAGACACCGGCTCAGGGGATTTTTAAAATATTAACCAAAACAACCTGTGTGTTGACCTTTACCCTGTAGTTCTTTTATATAATAACAACCTATTAATAGACATAACTTTAAGCTGTTTGATTTAGTGCTAATGTAATCCAGGCCAAATATGCTACCTTTCTTGCCTGCTACGAAGAAATTTAACGGAAGTTTTCTTCATTTTTCTGTTTGATTTGAAATAAGATTGTGGGGAAGTTCTTAGTTTTGGATTCCCATCAATAGATATTTAGTCCCTTTAACTTTTGATCATTTGTTGATTATATTTAAATACAACTATATGTGATAACATCATTCTTAGATTGTTGAGATAAGCTTTGAAGGCTGTATAAGTACTTATTTTATAATTTAAAAACAATTGCCTAACCATAAAAGAAAAGGAAAAAATTCCCCAAATGTGGGAAACCAGAGTTCTTGGCTATGCTCTTAAACTACAGCAGGAAATATGTGTTTGTTTATTATGACCCTAGTGCTTTCATAGCCAGATTAATTTCAAACACAGAGTTTTCATTCCTTTTAACCCATAATTGTCAGCCTGACTTGTGTAAACTGATAATTTGCTGGGAGTTCAAGGAGAACATTTGCATAGTTCCATCTAGTAAAACCTGGATTGTCTCATAGCTTAGAGATAGACCCTTTGTGAACAATTCTAACCATAGGGCCGCCTACAGGCTGTGTCAGTTACCACAAAGTAAGTTTCTGGGTCAACCTGTGTTAAAGGTGGCTTTCATGGACTATCAAATTTTATAGCAAAGGAATTCTGAATTATCATTATAGGTTTAAGAATCTCTCCTTATTGATTCTTTCTAGGTTTCTCCTCATTCATGAGATGTGAACCTCAACTGATTTGTACCAAGTTGTGGAAGAGTAATTACTTGTATTTCTGCTAGAAAGTTCTCTGCAGGATAAAGGGTGAGTAATATGTTATATAGATAGATAAAGAAGAATCTATACTGATTCATAAATCTTGAATACCTGATTGTTAAATACCTAAAATGTATCAAGCCATTTGTATAGACTTTCATTATATTAATTCAATTTCAAAAGTTTTTTTTTTTTTTTTAGGAACTAGCTTATTATTTTCTGTCTCTATAGCTCTATTTCCTTTAATATTTTATTGTTTAATTAACTCTCACGGAACTTCTCTTATTTTAGCAATTTTAAAGAATTGTTTACCGAATTTATATACAACTTTCTAAAAACTGCCTATAATTATTATTAATTTGTCAAAATTAATTTAATTAGAATAAGAAGATTATTCAGTGGATACATCTTATAGCTTCTGAATTAAAGAATGACAAAAAGGGGGACTTAACTGATGCTAAGATATAAGGGATCTGCTGGTTCTACTCAGTACCACAGTGGTAGTTGAACTGAAATGTTTGTGTTTTGATGTCCCACCTGCTCAATCTTATACTTTTTGGTTATATGGTAAGAAAAATTGGTAGAGTTGAATGTAAGGAATAGACAAAAATGGTTTAGCAAAATCCTGCCTGAGTCTGGCAGAAATCCTGCTCTCTCCCCATTTTGTCCACCCTCAAACTTGCCAAGCCTTGTTCACTTTGGCTTTATTTTAAAAATGCATTTCTGGTGAGTGAGGAAAGGTTTTGTACTGTGTTTTCAATGACTCACCCAAAATAACTCCATTGAACTT
This sequence comes from Lontra canadensis, assembly GCF_010015895.1. Lineage (NCBI taxonomy): Eukaryota > Metazoa > Chordata > Mammalia > Carnivora > Mustelidae > Lontra > Lontra canadensis. The sequence continues at coordinate 6,605,302 of NW_022631005.1, forward strand.
GTAAACGGTTCTGTTCTGAATGCAGATTGTGTTTGTTCTGAGATGGGCATGAAGGAGCTGCAGAAAGGAGATTAGAGAAGGGAAATGTGGGAGAGGCAGTGCAGTTTATATTTATTCAGGTTTAGGCACACATAAGAATTATTTTTAAAAAAGACATTGTGTATGTGTGCATGTATGTGTGTGTGTTAAAGAACTGTCTATGAGGTCAGTACCATTTAAAGCTTTTAAAGATACATTAGTATTAGATATGGTTTATGTAGTCACCAACCTCTTCTGATTCTTATAAAATGAGGTAGGAAAATTTACATGTGAATATATAATTCCAAATATATGCATTGTGAAACTTTTTAAAGTGCTAAATGGCTTCAAATAGGGAATAATAGTATATGTGATGTAAGCCAGAAATCAATCTTAAAATAGGAAGAATATATCTATCAAGACATTGATCATAAGATAGGACAGTGTTAAAACTAGGAGATGGAATAATGACATTGTCTTGTTTTGTTGTGTCAGCATAAAAATGTTTATATCAAGTGGCATAAACTGAGTATTTAATATTGATAGATGTGTCTCTTCAAAAGATTTTATGTTTGAAAATGTCAGAGATCTTTAAAACAGTATTTAAGGCAGAACGGAAAAGAAAAAGAAAAAAGGACTGATCTAAATTTTCATGAATTCATGAAACAGACCAAATAAAGCTTACTCTGTTACATAATCTTGCTTCAGTCAATTGTTGATGAAGAATAGATGAGCTGTTCTTACCTGTTGCTCAGAAACACCAAAGAATTGAGCCACTGGGGGAAAAAACACAAGCTATCTACAAGGTTTTACCATGGAGAAGGTAAATTTAGCATTATGTGACAAACTGAAGAAATTGTGATCTGAAGACAGTGAAATGGATGATAAAATGACACGTTTTTAACATGCACAAATTAGAAAGTATGTAAATTTACCCAGATTATGTAAATAATCTGCAAGGCAAAGTTCCAGTGGTATTAACACCTGCTTCTCCTTCTGGTGTGTACTTGAGAAAATAAGGGAAATCAAAATAGCAGATTGTTATGCTATATTAATGCTTACTTAGGAGGATAATGAACTAGTATAATACTCCCTAAATTCTTCCTAATGTGGAAAAACCCTAAGGATAAATAATAGGTTCAAGTTATAGACTATAAAAATGAATTTTATTACTTTAAAATATATACAACTAGAAATACTTTCATGACTAATAATGACTTAAAGAAATATATCCCAAAAAAACTCAAATCAGACTAACCACCTTTCCTCATTGTTCATTTATATGGTTTGTAAATAAAACTTTATTGTAAATAAACCAAGACTTATTTTCAAAGATTTCAGTCATTGAATAATATTTTCCTTTTATCCTCTTTTATCCTGTTGCAAATTATTCCACTGGTATCCCTGAAAATGTTAATAGCTATACTGAGCAGGCCCAAAAGATTTCATGTTCAAATGAATTTTAGAAATACTGGGTAAAATGAAGTTAACCAGCTTTCTTCTTTTTTTCCCAATAAATCTTGAGAATTTACTTCTCAAGTCTTTTACATTATTGTGACTGGATTTGGTTGTAAGAGGTGGGGATATAATATATAGTGTTTTCCAAACTTATTTCATACAGAATTCTTTCTCAGGCAATCCTACTGAAATAAAAAATGCTGCTCTGTTTATTTAATCTGCAATTCTACTTATCTGATACCTCCCAGCTCCCTTTTGTCTTAATAATGGCTGAAAATTTGGTAAACTGCAATGCTACCACTTTCCAATCACTCTATCATTAAATTTTGATGCATAAAATTTTGATTACATAAATATTATTGAACAAACAATGCAATAACTAGAACAAAATGCCTTAGCTTAACCAATAGCAAATCTTGTTTAGTAATTTTGAGGCATTTGTTAAGATCTGAAAAAACAGAAAATAATTAAAGTAATTAAACTGAGCAAAATGTATCATTTCTGATATAAGCTTCTCCATTTAAAACTGTCTAACCAGAGTATGTTTTCTGTCCTGGCCTGAAATTATGCCATTTAAAAAAATTCATCTGCATTAGCATGTAGGTGTCACTTACCAGTATAAGAACAATCCCCTTATTATAGAATTGATTTTTGCCTTCTGCAATATAACAATTCCAGCAGCTATCCTGAGCATCTACTTCCATGTGTTTCCATGTGATGCTCACATCAGTTTAGGAAGGTTGTTATCATGATTGCTATTTCACAGATGAGGAATGTGATGGCCAGAGAGAATAGCTGTCTTGCCTTAGGCCATAAAACTAGAAAGACACAGAGACAGATTTCAAACTTCAGTCTGACAACAAACACCCTAATGTTTCCACTACAACTTGCTGAATGGAATTATCCACATTTTATATAAATTTGTCTATTCCTCTACCTTGTAAGCATAAGTGAATCAGACATTATTCTTTATGCAGAGCTTCTGCAGTGTGGATTTGCAGTTGGTCTAAATACAGTACTTTCGAGGGGGAAAAATCCTTGAATAACCAAATAACAAGACTCTTTTCATGTGTGATATGGCATTCATTGCTAAATAAATGAAACACCTTGGGCATTTTTAAAATTTCAAAGTTGAGAATGCAATTAAAACCCTTTACGTTTCAAAATAGTTTGCTATTTCAAGGATTTCCTTCTCAACTACTTCTGTATCAACATTTTGCATTAAAAATTTCCATGTAGAAGAAAACATACAATTGTGCTATTGGAGATTCAACAATTTCTATATTCAATTCTAATGTTACCTGCTGGCATCCCCCCTACCCCTTTCTTTATTGCTTGACTCTGGTGGTTGGTTTTAAAATTTAAAATATGGTTCACTGTTGCCTTTCTCAAAACTTCTATGCTGTCTAAAAGTATTTAAACAACAAAGCTAAATAAAAAATAATAGGCCTTAGAGGCGTACCTGGGTGGCTCAGTTAGTTAAGTGCCAGACTCTTAATTTTAGTTCAGGTCATGATCTCAGGGTGGTGAGATCCAGCCCCAACGGGTTCTGTGCTGGTAGCGGAGCCTGCTTAAGAGTCTCACTCTCCATCTGACTCTACCCTTATTCTGGCATGTGCACGTTCTTTCAGTCTAAAACCTTGAAAAAAAAATTAGACCTTAGAAAAACAACATGAAGCAAATACTTTATCCATTTGTCCATCCCGAAGAACATAAAGAACAGAACATGTACCTCAACAGAAGTCATCGTTCCTAGTGGGATTAGCACTGTACTGGAAGTATAGAGGGTACAAGAAGAATACAGAATAATGTTCTTTAATCTCTCACAGTTTACAGTGTGGCTGGGAAGTCAAACATACACCCTCAAAGGCCAGTCATATTATTTATTACACAATTCAGTCTCAACATAAGTGACCTAGGGATTTAGTTGTGTATCAAGAGATTGTGGGAGAGATGTGACCAGAAGTGGTGGAAAGATGTGGTTGAAGAAAAGTTCTGACTCGGATCTTGAAATTCATGAAAGTATAGGACAGAAAGAACAGCAATAAACTGAGATGCAAAGACATAGAGACAGCAACAGCACGTGGGGATAATGGAGTTGAAGCGGAGAGCCCCAAATGAAAATGGTGGTATCCGTCAGGGCCCAGAATGAAAATGTGAATACAGCATATTTTGTTGTGTGTGGCTTTTGACCACCCCTTTCAAAGCCTCCTCTACAGCTACTTCCCTTTCTTGCTTACCTTCCCTATAGGGGACTAGGCTCTAGCCTATTCTGAAGAGCCATTACATTGTTAGGGGCATTTTGCTATCAGACTCTTGAAGACTGGAAAGTCTTTTAAGATTCAAAGAAAGAATAAAGTGAAGTTTCAAGACAATGAGATGCTAGTATCAGTGTTCTAGAACCCCTTCTATTTTCACAGTACATACATTACACAGGCCCAGAATATAATGGTGGTTCTGGAAAGTTAGTTTCGATTTTTGATATGATCTTGTAGATACTGGTAAACCATCGTAAGTCGGTGTGTGATATTTGAATTGGATTTTAGAATTTATACTAAATGAGATTTAAAATGGGGTAGGGGAGGAGGATGACCAACCGCATTTTTAAAAGAGTTCTGAACTTTAACATCATTTATTTCTTGAAGCATCTTGTAAACACCAAAATCCAAGCAAATACTTCTACACTTTCCTAGCCATTCCTTGCTCCATTTTCCTTCATCTTTATGTCCAACTTCACTGTGGAATTTCATATTAAACACTCTCAATTCACTTTCATACATAACAAAACCACGATAAATAACTTTCTTAAGCATGAAAGTAGCACTTCACGAAGTTTGGTCTTCTCCAGTTTGACATTTTGACAAATACCAATTACGCGCGTTTCTTTCATCTTCAACCTCCTTGGGCTTGAGTTAAGTCCGCGAGCCTAAGCCGACACTTGTTTTGAAGCGGTGAAGAGCGGCGCTTGGCCTTCCCACAGGTTTTCTGCGAGAGAAGTTGACAGGAAACAAAGATCACTAACAAACAAACAAGCAAACAAATCTCGCCCACTCCTGCAGGCCAAGGCGAGAAGGACACGACGCCCCACTCCGCGCGCGCCGCGCCACGCTCCGCCCCGCGCGCCCCCGGCCGGAAGGGGGCGTGGGACGCAGCCGAAGGAGGGACGCGCAGACGCGCCGCAGCAGACCGGGCCCCTGGCTTGTCGGGAGGAGGCGGGAGGCGGGGGCCTGGGGGCGGGGAGCGGGACCCGGGCGGGCCGGCCGGCGCTCGTTCTCAGCCGCGCTCGCTCGAGCCACTCGCGCTCCCGCGCCGCGCCGGGCCGGCTACATGTGAAGCGCGGGCCCTCTGCCCCCTCCCTCCCTTTCCTTCCCTCCCTCCCTCCCGTCCCCTCCTCCTCCTTCTCCTCCTCCTCCTCCTTCTCCTCCTCCTCCTCCTTCTTCTCCTCCTCCTCCGCCCCCTCCCGCGCCCGCTCCCGCTTCCCGGGGCCCCCAGCCCGGCTGGGCGCTGACAGCAGGGGCGGGGGGTCCCCGCCGCCGCCGTGTCTCACTCAGGCTCAGGCAGCGGAGCCCCCGGTGCGGCCATGGACCGGCCTCTGGTGGCGTCGGCGGAGGCGGAGGAGGAACTGGAGTGGCAAGTGGCGAGTCGCAGGAGGAAGGCCTGGGCCAAGTGCCGCGGCTCCTGGCAGGCGTCGGAAACGGAGGACCTGTCCACAGAAGCGACGACGCAGGACGAGGACGAGGACGACGAGGAGGACCTCCCGGGCGCAAAGCTGCCGGCGGCGGCGGGAAGAGGTCTGTGCACCCGGCTGAGCCCTGGCGGGCGGAGGACTCCGGGAGGTGCAGGCTGGCGGGCGGGGGAAAGTCTCGTGCGCCCTGGGCGACTGCTGTGAGTTCTGGGAGATCCCTCCAGAACTTGATAAGCCGAGGAAGAGGGGACACACTGGAACTTTAAATGCGTGCGCTTGGCGGGACGTCTCCAGAGTCGACACAGACACCCCGGTGCCATCTCGTTTCCCTTCAGATGGACACTAAGGCATGTTGCTTAGGCTGCATTTACCCCCAGTAGATTTTCCTACATGGGAGTGTCCAGGTTGACCCCGCGGTGGGAGTACCCCTGGGGTTGGTAACGAGCTGTCCTCTCACTCTGCCCCGCAGGAAACGTGCCCAACGAGAAGATTGCGATATGGCTCAAGGACTGCCGGTGAGTGTTCGCTTTCGCGGCTCGCGTCCCAGAGGGAGATCCGCGGAGATGGCACTCCCGAGCGGAGTCACTAGGGCCGCAGCTGCTGTGGGTCCCGTGGCCGTTGCGAGCTACAAGCCGGAAAGTGAGCTGGCGGATAGTTTCCTCCTCCAAAAGATTAGAAATGGAGTGCTGTGACCGCTGATTATTTGGTGACAGTGTTGACTTTACAGTTGTTAGGACTTCAGTCCCTGTGAATGATGTTAGCATTAGAGATCAGAGACCTGAAACAAATAATCATGCAGTGTTATTATTCTTGCCTTGTTTTTATTCGAAAGGATTTTCACATTTCACATAGTATTTTATTTTGCCTTTGTTTTGACATCTGCATATCTGGCATGGAATTATTTCCCTTTCAAATGTGTTTTAGATGAATTTAATTTACTTAACAACACGAACTGGGCTTTGATTTTACTTTTGTTTCTTAATTCTATTTGGACAGCTATAAAACCAGCTAGCTTTGTTCTTGAAGTTTACTCTTTGGATGTGCATTTGTTAAATGGCAGTGGAATGCACGAGGGGAAATAGAGCTTTGAAGGCATTCAAATGGCATAAATCTAACTACATGCTTTGGCAACTGGTACAGATTTTTGATAAAGTACAAGAGGAGATGAATTATATTGCAAGTAAATCTTACTACAGTAAAATAGGGCTTGTTTTATATTTTAATTTTTTTTCCAGTTTATTTCTTATTTGTAAAATCTCATATGAAGAATGTTACTTTTTAATTCAGTTAAGGTGTTTGTTTCTGCATATATTTGCCATCTTATTTTGGGCTTTTCTTAATCGTTTGTTCAGGTACCTACAGAGTAGGGAAATGTATTTTGGAGGAAGGAGAAGTGATTTTTATATATGCCAACTTATTTTTCTTCCCTAAACACAGATAAAATATTGGCCATTACTCCATTGATGTCCTGTTTTGATGAGTTACCTGGATTTTTGAGTAATTTTATGAATTAAAAAGCACTTTTCAGTACAAAACTCCTTAACCTTTATTGGGGGTGTCTTAGACCCTTCGAGATATGAAGAAGTATATGGACCTTCTCTCTAAAGATGAATCAAAAATAATGTTTAACAGCAAGAGAAAAATCACATTGTGTTTATTTTATGATGTATAGGAATTAAGATTATATGCGATCATATCAAGTAGACAGTACATTTATCTTGTAAGATAAATGCAGGAGGCAAATGGTATTCATCAGACAAACCATCTCTGAAAATTCCAAAAGTTTTATTGCTAATTTTATGTAGGCAGATTCTGTAATTTGCTGCTCCTTCCCTCATAGGTTTCCTGTGTAGATTTCCTTCTTATTCCTTACAGTTGCGCCTATTTTGTACAAAAAGGGGCATTCATTTGTACCTGGGAAAGCTAGAGTAAATTGTCTTGTAATGTTAGCTATATTATCACAGATTTGACTACTAGGATATATGCAACTCTAGTTTTTTTTTTTTTTTCTCCTATAAGTTTAGGATCCTTTTAAGAGTTAGGCAACTACCTACTTTATACACTGTAAGTGATCTAAAGCTACCTTTTCCCCCTTGATACATTCTTACTTTTTTTTTTTCTTATTGCTGTCCATGTCCTGAATAAAGATACCATTTGTCATTCCTTTAAAGGGGGATCTTTATTTTGATAATCATTTTTTTGACTAAGTGGAAATAAATTGCTTGAAATAACATCTAAGAAAGGATAGTTTTTGAGAGAATTTGGAAGAGAGCAGTTTTAAGAGTGAGAAACTTGTTTCGGAAGGAGAATGGCAGTTATATTCTCTTTATTTGCCATTTTCTGTTACTGCACCCACCCGTAGAGAAATCTGCAGAAGGAGTAATATAGCGTTTTGTCCTAAGAAACTATCCCAGGCAAGAAGAAGGACTTTATAAAGGCATAAATTCCAGTTTTATTAAAATATATGAAAAAACTTCGCTCAAAATTTTTTATTGTCTTTATGGTAGCTGTTCAGGTTCTTTTACATTTCAAAAGCACTCATTTTCAAAGAACTGCCACTGCTTGTATATTTGCTTGCAGAAAGTTTTAACATTAAATTGTCATTTCAGTAATATTTTTTGAGACTGATATTTTTATGATCTCATACCTGATTGTGAATTTTTAACAGGTATAAACTGTTATGATGAAAGGTTCAAATCACAAAACAGAACTTTCAAAATAAAACAAGTTTCTTAATATAATTTGGTTTTGAGAAAGAAATGAAAAATATTTTCATTTTCACATTAAAAAAAGATTTCTAAGTTATCTATGTTTGAACAGAAAGAATGTGAAAGAATTTTAGCAATGGCTGCTTCTAAGGTTGATTCTCAAGCCGACTTTTTAGTTTTTAGAGTTAAATGAATTTATGTATATTTCATAGTTTAAAAACAGAAAAAAAAAATCTTAAACTTCTCCATTTAGACCAAAAAAGATAGTTGGAGTAAGGGACGCACTGAGCAATGCTCTAAAATGCTGGTGATAGGTTTAACAGATGATGTTTTAAAAAAACTGTTGAGCCTTATTTCTAACTAGACTCTGACTTTAAAATTTTATTAAAGTAAAGATTTCTTTTCTTTTAATTCTGTTTCCTGTTTCTAGGGAAAGGATTGAAGGGAGCAGACATTTTCTTAATGCCTGCTGACATTCTTTTTTTCTGTTTTTGTAAAGAAAATGCTAATTCATATCATTTGTAATTATAGTTCTTGCTCTTAACTGTTGGCAGATCAAATTTGTGATTAAATCATTCCTGGTGAACTGACTTGAGGGTAGGTGTTTGCTTACTTAGTAGGATATTACTTATGTAATACACTTGCATTCCTTTTGTGTTTGGGGAGGAGAGTTAAACTGTGATTAGAAGCTTGCTTGGCTATGATCCTTTAAGTGTAAAATTGTGCAGTGACAACTCTCCAGATAGCTTTTTAAGACTAAGGTTTATATGTTTATGTGGTTTCAGTACCCCTTTGGGAGCCTCACTGGATGAGCAAAGCAGTAATACGCTCAAGGGTAAGAGAAAGTTGCCTTTCTAAATATGCTCTTTATGAGATCCCTACTTTATTTGTCCTTTGATTGAATGTATACATATATAAATTATAAAAGTAATGTTCACTTTATAACTATGCCATTCTGAGAGAAAAGCCAAAAGAAAGAAACTTTGTTATAAACCATAAACAGTGGATAGTTTAAGCAAATTACTGAATTTCCACAGTGGTGAAACTCATATTTTTGTCTAGTTAGATATTATGAAGACTGGTGAAATGTAGAAATACGGTATGGAAATAGAAGAAAAAGAGTAAGTGAACTGGGTCAGCTTTAGTGCAGCGTTTCTTTGCTTACATTAACTGAAATTGCCACACCTGAAATTTTACCACCTGTGCAAGACAGAATTCTAAAGTTCAAAGTACAACAAGAATGTGCAGGTAGTGGCAAGGCATGTAAAAACCGTTTATAGTATTAGAAAAGTCTAGCTTGAGTTCCTGACTGTTAAGGGAGGTAAAAGAAATGATTGCTCCAGGATCTGATTTTCCATGAAACTCTTGGATAAGATGTTAGCTAAATGAATATCTTCAAAGACATAGTAAGTATAAACTAGCCTATATGGGGGCTTTTAACAACTTTACGTTGCTGCAAATCATGGTTTGTTTGTGATAGAGTAAAGCTTATACTTGATTTTTGAAATGATGTAATCAGAATGATGAGTACATTCAGGTTTGAAATACTTTATTGTATCTTATTTTTTTGCTTGGTCAATTTGCTTTAGCTAAAACTATGATTTCATGTGGGGATCTAGAAGAACAGAACACCAGGATGAGTCTTCTAATGTTTCTTTCAGGTGTACTTGTGAGAAATGGAGGCAGTTTTGAAGATGATTTGTCTTTGGGAGCTGAAGGTACATTTGTTTGGAAGTACTGTATTTTCATACAGGTTTAAAATTAAAAAAAAAAATAACAAAACAAAAAGCAAAAAACAACGAGTGCTTTCAGGTGTACAGTCCTCGGAGCCAAAGTTAAAGGTCTTGAAAATGGCTCAGACACATTTTACAGAGCCTTTATATGTTAATAATCTAGTCAGAGCTTGTAGGATGCTTGTAGAAATGGCCCTGAAAACCACTGTGAAGTGTTCATGTCTTCCTTGGACTTAATTGGTTAAAGGAACTGTTTGGGGGCAAACAATGGTCATAGAACTGAGGGAAGAATTGCCCTACCAGAAGGAAGGAAACTTAAATATTTATACATGAGAAGACTAAATTGAAGCTTATTTTTAGTATGAGGTAGCCTTATGTCAGACTTACAGCTGTGGCCTTTCTCTTTGTATTCAAGTGTTTCCTATCTTTTCCCCTTTTTCTTTTTCCAGATTTTTAGAGCACTAAAGGACAAAAACAAAATAGAGTTATTAGAATTTAATTAGAAATCATTACGCTGATGTCTATTTCAGACTGCATTAATATTTTAAAAGTGCATTGCGCCATGTTTAAATTTTCACTGATGTTACTATTTAGTCCAGTAGATTCATAGTAAAGTTTTCCACAATGTAGAATTAAACACTTTTATTATTTTGTTATTTTACTGGTATTGGAAGATTATTGGTACCTGTGTAGCTGGGTTATGAATGTGTGCTTTTTATAAAAAAAAATTGAGGATTTTATTAAATCTTTTTAAATTAAATAATTAAAATAAAAATGTTATTAAATCTTTTCAAATTATAAAAGACTTAAAATGTAAATCTCTTAAATTATAATGATGACTAGTGAATTTATCCATTGAATGTAATATCCTTGATCTTTTGCTGTTTTAAACCAGTCTGTATGGTAGATTACTTATTTAGAAACTTCTAATCTTCAGCTCTAGAATATGTGAATATATTAGGTTTTATTACTTCAGTTAATGTGCTTTCAAGGAATAAACTCTGTAAAGAGGTTAAACTTACTGCTTACCAATTAGTACAGTAAGCATATTGTCAGCCCCTTATTAAAATGCATCTCAGTGTTATTGTAAATAGCACTTTGACATCTGACTTAATTTCACAATATGGAATTTTTTTAGACTTTTTTTTTTTTTTAGAATAGGTTTAAGTTCACAAAATTGAGGGGGAGGTATAGAGATTTCTCTTGTACTTCCTGCCTAAATATATGCATGGCCTCCCCCATTATCAGCTTCTCCCACCAGAGTGGTACTTTTGTTACAATTGATGAACCTGTAATGAGGTATCATCATTACCTGAAGTCCACAGTTCTCACTGGGGTTCACTCTTGGTCATGTATGTTCCGTGGTTTAGACAAATGTATAATGACACGTTATCTATCATTATATCATGTGTTTATTTTCACTGCCCTAAAAATTATTTCTGTTCTGCCTGTTCATCCATATTGATTGAGTTTACTGGACACCAAAACCTAAAAGGACGTTTCCAGAGAAGAATGGAAATATTATGTTGTAATACTGAAAATTAGATCAAGATTATTTTCATTCATTCAGTAAATATTTATTGAATGCGATATGTTAGGCACCTTTCTGAGTGGATGTACAAAGAAATATTAAAAATTACCATGACTTTGCAGATCAGAAGTAAAAAAAAAAATCTGGCATACTGAAATAGATACGTTTGTAATTATTCCCATTCTTTGTATTTGTCTATAAAAGTTAAATGCAGGCAATTTAACTCACTTTAAACTTAACATTAACAATACTTATCTGTTTAAGTCTAGGATAAAACTAAAAAGTAACTCCTTAAGAAAACTTATTTTGAAATGAATAGAAATTTTCAAAGTAGATACATAAAAAATTGGGTTGTAACTGGGATGAATTTTTAGCCTTTTAAAAAGTAGTGGATGGGGCACCTGGGTGGCTCAGTCGTTAAGCGGGCTGCCTTTGGCTCAGGTCATGATCCCAGGGTCCTGGGATTGAGTCCCACATGGGGCTCCTTGCTCAGCGGGAAGCCTGCTTCTCCCTCTCCCACTCCCCCTGCTTGTGTTCCCTCTCTCTGTGTCAAATAAATAAATAAGATCTTTAAAAAAAAAAAAAGCACAGTGGAAATTTATGTATACTGTTGCCACACTTAAGTAATGCTAAATCATGTTTTTGCTCTTAAAGTCTTCTTTAATAACAGCTTTTAAATATATTAATTAGAACCACATTTATTACAGATGCTGTGTATCTTATTTATTTCGAACTATTAAAGAAAGTTAATTGGTTATCTATGTCTTTTATTTTAAACATTTAGTGAAGGGAGTTGTTTTACACAGTGCTAACAAATTAAAACAATTTCCTGAAGTTACTGGTTCTGTTTGTATTGATCTGTGTGAGACTTTTAATGATTCAGATTTAATGAACCAAGACAAGAGTATGGGATGGTAGGCATTTAACTGTAATATTTGGCTAATCTTTCTTGATGACTATGTCACAGTTACTGTCCTACTAACAATTCTGCTGTGCATCTATTCTTTTACTTGTAGCCAACCACCTCCATGAAACGGATACTCAAATTGAAAACTGGTATGTAGCTGTGCTGTTTGTTCTCTTTTCAAAAATGAAGAACATTTATGAAAATAAGGTTTTATAGAGTCTAATTTTGTTTATAGCAATAATATCTTGGCCAAAGAGAGAAGACTACAGTTTCATCAGAAAGGAAGAAGTATGAATTCCACAGGATCTGGGAAAAGTAGTGGGACAGTTTCAAGGTAACTTATTCTGAAATTATACTAGTTGCATTGTGTTATAGATGACCTATTCTTACCACTTTTTTAGTCTTGCATTCAGCTTGATAGTATGAAATAAAAAAGAATCCAAAATGTTTCATTCATTGCTTTTTTTAAAAAAAAAAAAGTTAAGATTAAAGAAAAAGCAGCAAATGTGTTTATAATGCTGCTGGAATTCTTGTTATAATGAGTATTTTGAGCCTTATCAACAACTTGAAAGAGGAAGTCCATAGTGGAATAACTTCTTCCAAAATTCTCCATTTTTTTTAGGGTCTTGAGTCACTCTAACAAAAAAAAAATCAATAAACCTTTCTAATATAAAGTTTGATATTTAAGCATAGACTTATCTTCAACATATTAAATCAAAGTTCTTCAAACTATATACTAAAATAAGCAAGTACATGGGCCTATGGGACCAGTTTAAATTGTTACGCAGATTATTGTATTGGAATCCGAGCATTTTCTCTGAAACAAATTGAAATTTTCTTCAGTTCAAGTTTCATCTCTAACATTTTCCTCAGTAAATCTCCTAAGGTGGATTATCACTGCTATGAAGAAGAGATAAGAAATGTTTAATTCTCTATAGAATCAGAACAAGAACTTACTTTTGAATAACCCATTCTCTCCATACCTTCCTTACTCCTCCTACTTCCTGAGTGAAAGTGGTTAGAGAAAATTTGAATGTAGGCCCCTCCCTCCCTTTCTGAGTTCAGCTTGTTACCTGTATTGCATCTTCAGTGACAGCCAAAGATAGCAGAAAAGCTCAAATTCTGCAGAATGTCCTGTGCTACCACCTTCCCAGTGTGTTTTCCCTTTTCATTTCTTTCTTAGTCTGTTTATTCCTTATTCTCTCTCAGCTGTCCTCTAATGGTTTTAGCTGCTTTGCTGGGACTCTTTTAAAATGACAAAAAAAATAAGGTGAGGAATCATTTTGGGAGTCTTGCTGAGTATCTGATCAGGAACTAGCTCTTTTTTCCAGTCCTAACAATTTGAAAGAATGGACTCTTTTTAAGAATTATATCACATTTATTACACAGTATACAAAGATGCTGAAATAAATAATGGCGTAAAGAGCAGAAGCTCTTTTTTTTATAATGTGATGTGGACTATAAACTTATTTTATATCTTGATGTTTCTTTTCTTTTTTTCTTTCTTTCTTTCTTTCTTTTTTTTTTTTTTTTTTTTGTAGTGTTTCAGAATTGTTGGAACTTTATGAGGAAGATCCTGAAGAAATTCTTTATAATCTTGGATTTGGACGAGATGAACCAGATATTGCTTCTAAAATTCCTTCCAGATTTTTTAATTCATCATCATTTGCCAGAGGGATAGATATTAAAGTATTTTTGAGTGCTCAAATGCAACGGATGGAAGTAGAAAACCCAAATTATGCTTTAACAAGTAAGGTTTTTAAATATTAGCATCCAGAGTGAGATGGTCTTATTTTTTAAAACCTTATTAATTTTTAGGAATAGCACTGGAAACTTAATTATTGAAATTAACACAATAGCTATTTTACTTATTCTGAATTTTTATTTTTCTGTTTATAGAAGTTAACTTTCTCCTCTTCTCATTCTTAAGTGTTACTATAACTGACAGTAGAACCTTGTACTTATCTTAAACTTACCTCCAGATTGCTGATGTTCAAAAAGGAAAGAAGTAGGGGAGAGCCTTGTTACTACTAAATAAATTCAGTGAAATTTAGGTGCTTTTCTATATATCTAAAATAACATGGCTAATTTGCCAATTTTTATTATATTATATCTTATTTTTCTCTGTTGCATAGAAGTTCTAAAAAATGGGATCCTAGGTGGTCCTTGGGACAGCTTTAAGAGGTTTATAAATCCAATCCTACCTACCCTCTTCCCAACAATTAGGTATAAAATGCATACTTAGGTACATTTGGAAGAGTCTTAATGGAGTCAAAGACATAAAAATAGAATCATAGCTGTTGATCAATAGCTGGTCCTTTCTGTTTTATTCAGAGTTGTCCTACTTTGTTCTTCTTTTTGGTTTTAAGTCATAAAACATAAATTCTTAAATAAATTCTTAAAACATAAATTCTAGTGCTTACAGTGAAAAATCTTCTTCCCTTTCCCCAGTAAACGTAGGGAACTTTTAAATGTTGGATAAGGAAAAAAATTCTGGTTTTATAACCAGATCTTTGTGGTCTAAGTTCAATTATTGGCATTCTGGAAAGTAGTAATATGTATACATATACATATTAGTAATGTATACATATATATGTATACATATATAAACAGATAAATATATATATATAATTAATGTTGTTTCCTTTTTGTAGGTCGTTTTCGTCAAATTGAAGTGCTTACTACTGTGGCCAATGCGTTTTCTTCTTTATATTCTCAAGTCTCTGGGACACCCCTCCAGAGAATTGGGAGTATGTCTTCAGTGACTTCTAACAAGGAGACAGACTCACCTCCACCTTTAACCCGAAGTAACACTGCAAATCGTTTAATGAAAACACTATCAAAACTAAATTTATGTGTTGATAAAACAGAGAAAGGAGAAGGTAGTAGTCCTTCCCCAGCAATCGAAAAAGGAAAGATCCCGAATGTTTCAGTGATGGAAGAAAGTGGCAATAAAAATGATCAAAAGTCTCAAAAAATTGTAAAGAAGAAAGACTCATCTTCTATGTTGGCTACAGTTAAAGAAGAAGTATCAGGTAGTTCAGCAGCTGTTATGGAGAATGCTGATGTTGATAGACTTTGTGATGAAGCGAATAGGAATTTTAACCAAAAAACTGAAGGTGAACAAAGTGAAGAAATTCAAAGTCATGCGAATAAACTGGGTGAGGAATCTGGTATTGTGGAATCTGACTTAGGTAACGATTTCAACATGTCCAGGCACAGTGAGCCAGAAAATGGCAACGAGGTGAAAAGCGCCCATCTGTCCACACCTGAGAAAGAGCCATGTGCACCTCTTACGATCCCATCCATAAGAAATATAATGGCACAGCAAAAGGACTCCTTTGAAATGGAAGAGGTAGGTAAATATTACTGAGACCTGTTTCAAATAATGAGTTAGGAAATAAAAATGCCAAAAATATGTTTATAAAACAAAGATAGCTAATAGATTTATACGAGAAGAAAATCATCCTAATTTTGACTTCTCAAGTTTTAGTTCTGTGTTTCAATAACCACGAATTGGTCACAGGATTATGCATTGCCAGGGTAATGTGACAGTTCATCAGCTCCTCTAGATCCTCTGTTATTCATGTTAATACCTGAACTTTAACCCCCTTTCTCCATTTGATGCCATGAGAGAGTATATTTAAATTAAAATCAGTATTGCATAATAGTTAAAAACAGCCTCTGAAAAAGAAGTTTGAGTTCTTTTTTTCCTACTAAATTTCTGTGTGCCTTTAGGCACGCTTTTCTCAAAGTATCCTAGTGGAAAGGATAAGTGTGAATAAGGCTTTGAGAAAGATAGGTTTTTGGCATGGGACTGGGAAGAACCCAAAGATGGTATGTTTCTGAACGGGAGGATGGGGAACCTCAAGGAAGAAGGTTTGAAACACCATTGAATATAATTTCTGCAAGCCTAGAAGACCAATGTTTGGTTATTTTTTTTTTCTTACCTAGAGATATTACTGCATTTACATAAATTACAGATTGGGCAAGATAGAGATTCATTTTGATGAGGTCAACTAAAACTACTTTTGAATGGCCAGAGCTAATACTTAAAATTGGCACTGTATAGTTTGAGACAGGAAACTGAAGTTTATCAAGACCTATGTTGTGGCAGGCACTGTACCAGATCCTTGAAGTACTTTTCTCTTTAGTCTGTGAGGTAGGCAGTGCTGGTCTTATATTACACATGAAGAAACTGAGGCACACATATACTGCTGAAGAGTATGGCTAAAAGTTACATAATGGGCAGCTTTCTTTTTAAAATTTATTGCAGAATGGCATTAATTATATCGTAGTAACTCCCAGTAATTTTAGAATCACATGCCATATTTTAGGGAGTTGAAAAATGGGATAATTGATTCTGCTCATAAATGTTCTTTTGTTGCGTATGTATCTCTCACATTAGTGAAGATTTTTTATTTATTGCAAAATTTGTATTGTTATAGCTATTTATCTTTTTTGATGTCTTTGAATTTATCTTTTAGTATTTTAATTCTAATTAAAAAATGAAATGAAAAGGGAGAGGAGCAGTCCTTTGAAATAGTTTACATTATTTGTAAGCTTCTTTTCCCCTTATTTCTTCATATATCCTTTATAGTTCTCCTATTTAATTTCTGATGTATTTCTCATTATAATGAGTTCATAAGATGACTACTTCATAAAAAACCTCTTTCTGTTCTGTTTTACTATTTGATTCCTTTTGACTTTGTTTTGGTCCATACTTGTCCTACCATTAATAATTAAAGTGTAGCTACTTGCCTTTCATTAGGGACCCTTTTCTATGACAGATATGTCAGTGGTTTTCTGTGTTTTAATTTAATAGCAGAGTATGAAAATTTAAACAAATTATGTTAGATATTTGCAAATCTAATGCAGGTGACCTGATGAGAAGACACTTTTTAACTTGCTTTTTAATTCCTAGAGTTCCTGAATTTTAAGCTATATATTTTTAAAATTATTGCTAGCGTACACAAAGGTCTTTAAAACATTTGTGAAGTACTAGATCTGCTTTGGTGGCAGGTTAACATTTAATGGTTTAATGTGTGGGGGTTTTATGGGGGGGGGTTTGCTCCCTCTGCTGGCAAAAGCAATTAATGAGGATGGTAATGTCACTTGGAAGTGAACTTTTTTTTTTTTTTAATACAAAATTACAGGCATTGGTGGTTGAAGAATAATATAAGGTTTTTGTTTTCAAAAAAAGAATGTATGGATATGATCAACCATGACTGCATTGTAAATATGGGGAATTTTAAGGATAACAAATCCTTGTTCTTCAGATGTATTTTAAATATGGATAAAAACCTCCTAGAACTGTGTTTTTATCCCTTTGGGAACTTTAAAGAGAGCTTGTAGAACAATGGATAAAGAAAGGAAATAATGTGTTTCTTTAATTTCCTCTTCTCCCAAGTGTGACTTGAATTATACTGACAAATGAAGAGAACAGTCTTATTGAAGCAAACTTTTAGATCCCATTCAAAGTAGGTTGTTGCTGTTTTTCTTTTAAACCCCTTTCCCTTGAGGTTTTATTCCTGTTGGGAACTTTCTTCCTGTAAAAACAGCAAATAAATGTAAGTTAGAGGACACTCCCTTTCTGTCTCTCAGTAAACCAGTTCTCAAACAGATCAACTGAATGCCAGCTGCTTTGGGTAGCTAGGTGGGAGAAAATGTTGCAGACCTGACTCTGTGCATGACGCTGCCTAATCCCTCTGAGGCAAAGGTAAGCTCTGACAGTCACCAGGAGTGAGGACAGGAAATACTTCAACGTAAGGGGAATTAAATAGATGACAAGACTGACTCAGTTCTTGGAGAGTGAGAGTGATTATTTCTCACATTAAGAAAAAATAATTAAAAGGCCAGAGACTATTTTCAATTAAAATTTAGTTTGCCTTATAAAAAAAAAATGTTTTGTAAACTATTTGTAATTTTCAGTGCGTCTAAAAGTCGTAAAACCCTCCTCTCGAGTTTTCTAATTCTTAACGACTTTCCTAGATCATTCTTGTTTCCTCTCAAAATAGCTAATTTTTATTAAGTACATCATGGTAACAGTCTCGAGACATAGATTTGTAGTATGAAGGATCCACAGTTAAACCAAAGTGATCCTACTCAGTAAGCCATTGTTCATCTTGTAGGTATTAAGGAAAAATTTCTGATACTTAAATATTAGAAGAAAGAGAACTTTTAGCTGTTTATTTCTGTAAATGGGTTGTTCTGTGTCTTACTCTACAAATTTATATTCAAATAGAGGTACTATTACCTGAAGTGTGTGTAATTTTTTAAGCTACTGAAGTTTTAGTGTTTCTAATTCTGTCTCTCTCCTGATTGTTGATCTACTATATCTCCTTATTCTTTAGTCATTGAGTTTTAGAATTCTTTTTTGTTTTATTTATTGGCCTGAGTTAAAATAATCTGAAATCAGTCAGATACTTGACAGATAGTTAAGTTGCTCATTTAGCCTTTCAAATTTGACTGTGTTTTGAAGACAAGCATTGTGTCTTAGATAGAACACAGTGCAATAAGATATGAACTCTAACACGATACATGTACCTGTGTCTGTTTTTTTGAAGCCCAGTTAACCACCAAATTTTATTTGACATATATCTAAAAGACTTAAATTAACTTTTTTGTTATATAAGCATTTACCTGATAGTAGAAACTAAACCTTGTAAGTAAAACCTGAAAGGTTTTTTTTTTTTAATAAAAATTTACAACAAATGCAGAATAATAAACTAGGGAAGCCACTTGGCCAGCAAGTGCCATGAATAAGACTTGAATTCTGATCTTTGTATAAACTTGCTACATTTGACTATACCATACCACTTGGTAAAGGTCAGGCTGGCTTACAGTGTAAGACACTGGACAAGAACTCAAGTCATTTAGTGTACAGCCCCATACTACTTCCTTAGAAGAATAATGCTTTCATTTGAATTTTTTGAGATGTCCTTAAAAATTAGAATTTCTAAAACTCCAGTTTTGATTTTCTTTTTTTAAAAAACTGCTATACATATCTCTTTAAACTTTAGAGGAAGGGTTATTTGAGTTAGAACATTCCTTGTATTGCTGCTTTATAGAACACTGCACAATAGTTTTGTGCCTAGAAAATGTGTATTAGGATAAATGTGACATGTTAAAAAAAAAAACCCGACCAAAGTAGGTGTCTGCTGTGGTAGCAGGACATTGATTTACAAAGATACAGTTTTAATAAATGTTTTGTTAAAACGTTTTTAAAAATGAAATAATGCAAATATAGGGTTACTTTAAAGCTATTTTCATACAGTTTTAAATTTCAAAACACTGAGACCAAGCGATTTTTCATTTGGTTTAGGGTGGTGGGTTTTGTTTGTTTGTTTTGTGGTTTTGTTTTTGTTGTTGTTGTTAATTTTTATTATGAAAATTTCAAACTTACCCAGAGACCAAAGAAAATTGTGTAGTTGCACACCTGTTTTACATTACTCAATTTAGTTATCAATATTTAGCTAGAGTTAATTTAATGAAAGGCAATCTGTAGCAAGTCATGAGAATTGAGGATTTGAAACTGTTGAGTATCCTGCCACATAAATAAATCCAGGTTTTATTTGCTTCATAATTTTCTGTGCTATACTCCGACTCCAATTTGACTGCTTTCCTTTGCACAACTGTGACCAGTAATAACACATACTAAGCTATGAAATTTAACTGTTACCACTAGCATGTCGTTTCATTTTCGGTCTTCAACAAGTGATTAATGATTTTATTAAGTGGGAAGAAGAATCCTGACATTAGTAATTTTATTAGTAAAATATGATCCTCTCAGCTTTTCTTTAAGGGTCCTTTTCTTTGAACTAACTATAGAATTTGTAGTTTTTGTAGTTTATTTTTGTTTTGTTTTGCCATAGAGTAGCATCTTGAAAGATAGTATATTGAAGGTATATATTCATTAAAGTCATGTTATTTTGTGACTAATTTTATAAATCTAAGTAGTGGAATATATGATAATTCTACATTTAAAAATTAGAGAGTATAGTTTGGTGTGTCATAATGCCCTGCCTAAACAGAGATTCCTAGAGTATAATTAAAGAGGCATTTGATTTCTGTTATACTTCTTTAGTCTCTTTGATTCGTACTTTAACAGAAAACTCTTTGAAGTATGGTAGGCCTAAATAAAAACTAATAATAGCCTTTTCGTCGAATATAAAAAGAAAATGCATTTTGTTTCCTTGCACGCATAACAATGGTTTTCCTGTTGAATTTATGTCTGCTGCTTTGAAAAATATATATATAATTTTTCAGTAATAACAAAGAGGGTAGAAACTATTTTATATAATAATTTATAGGTGGTGATTTTAAATGACCTGTGTGTTTTAGTTCTCCAAAGATTCATAAATCTTGGATTCGCAAAACTGTATAGAACAAAGAACCACAAATCAGAGCAGTTTTTAAATTAGGTAATAATATCTTTAACCTTTGAGATTTTTTTCATGTTTGTCATTCCACTGTCATTCCTGTGGGATATTTCTTATTCATGGATGGATTCATAGCTCAAAACTACCAGGTTTCTACCTAAAACCTGTTTGCTAATTTGCTTTCTCATTTGTTCAAGGTTGAAAACCCTGTTTGGCTAGTTTGCCTACTTTTCTAGGATGCTGTTTGTTATTTTAAGTACTAATCATTACTGAGCAGTGTTAGGTATTAGTGTCTCTCCCTCCCCAAATGTTTAATCTCAATATAGAGTTAGTTATATTAGAGTATTTGGGGAATGGGATGGGTGCGGTGAATAAAGAATCTGAAAATTCCTAAAGTATGTAGTTGTGCAGGTGTGTGTGTGGGGGAATATCATTAAAAAAATAACTTTTTTGTGTTTGATAACTTCTCTGAATGCAGGTTTCAGGGAGGATTTATGGTTAAGATCTTTCAGCATTTTAGTTCTGTGACGAAACATGTTTTCTATTTACAGCTCCCAAGTTACATCTTAAAGACCTCTTATGTTAGGACAAAGCAGTCTTTATACAAGTATGGTTTTTGAGACACTCAAAATTTGTGGGGTTTTATAAAATTTTATAATGGGAGCATGATACACAATTTTTTAAAGATGCAAGACTTGTAATTGCCTCAGTTGTGTATCAGTCGTGATCTCCTGCAAAGTCCTGACATTTATCCTGGGATTGGCCTTACATTTGGAATTTTAACATTTATAGAATTTTTTCTTAGGGGTCTATTTTTCATTTAATAGCAGTTTTTTTTTAAATGAAGTAGTTTTTATACATGCATTCACTTCTCATTGCTAGCTACAAATTTGAGTCCTATTGTTAACTGGAAAATTGGTCATAAAATAAAGATATGGGGCATTCTCACAATTTTGCGATAAGATGCTTTGCGTTTTTTAAATATAAAGCTTTGGTTCCTACTTTATTTATGCTGATTTGTTTAATATCAATAAATATTTTTCTTTGCTATAGATTTTTAAAGTTTTAACTACTTAAAACCATTCTTTAGGTTCAAAGTACAGAGGGAGAAGCTCCTCACATTCCAGCTGCTTACCAGCTAGGTCTCACAAAGTCAAAAAGAGGTAAGTAGACTAATATCCACTAGTTCCCAAACCCATGACCAGTGTCATTAATTGATTTGGAAAAGGGGTTTATCTATCAGTGTTTGAGTACCTGTAAGTGTAAAATGAAGGTTAAGAACACAGGAATGCATTCTCAATTATACTTTGGTTATAGAATTTTTTTGTACCCTCTTGAAGACTTTTGTGTTCATATAATATAATTTTAGTTTGCCTATCCTGAAATGCCATTCTTTGTACTCTTAATTATTTTTTAGCTCTGTATATGGGCTGGATGGGAAGTGATAGAGCAACAGATCGAGGCCTACTTTTTACATGGTTATGATTGAAATACATATTTGTATCTTTTATTTTAAGGATTTTATTTATTTATTTTTGGGGGCATGCCTGTGCAAGTGAGGTGGGGAGGGGCAGAGGGAGAGAGAGAGAGAGAGAGAATCTTCAGCAGGCTCCATGCCTGGTGCGGAATCCGAGGCAGGCCTGATCTCAACCCTGAGATCGTGATCTGAACCGAAATCAGTAGTCGGATGCTTAACTGACTGAGCCCTCCAGGGACCCCAGAATACACACTTGTATTATCCACCTCTGCTTTTCATTATTTAAACATGTCTCCTAAGTATATACATGAATATGCCTCTAGCAAAAAATACCAGTCTCTCAGTACTGGTTAAAGCTAGTTAAGTTAAATTCAAACTATGGATCAAAGGTGAGTGGCTCTAGATACTGTTCTTCTCTTGAATTATTAATTATTGACCAAAACCTTTGAATCCATTTCTTTCACTTTTAATTTGCAATAAGAAAAACATGTCTGATGTTTAAAGTCACAAAGCATTTGAGATTTAGAGAAAAGGAGAGAGAAGTAAGGAAGTTAAAGTGACCACTGAAGGTAGGACTGTTTATTTTTAAAGCTTACACATGCTGAACCACCCTGGTTTTTTTAAAACTAGGATTCATATATATGTTCCTAGAATAGGAAATTGCATGTTTATTCTCTTCTGATCTCTAAAATGACTTTGTAAGAGACAATTTGCATATAGTTTTTGTTGTATTGCATTGTGGTACTAAGAAACAAGATAGGTCACTATAGTTCTGGTCAGACATAAAAAGAACTTTTCCTGTTTAATCTTCCTCCCCCTTTTAAGTCCATAAATATATGCATGTGTTTCTGAGCTATAAGGCATGGTTCAGAGCCATCAAGAAATTTTTCCTTTAGTTAGGTTGACATGGAATATGTTGGAAAAAATAGCTTGCCCTGCATCAAAAAAGGGGATTAAAAACAGTATGTGTAAGTACTTCAGGATCTTTCAAGATCAAGGTCCTTGTGGTAGAAAAGACAGAACATGGTTTGTATTCATTCACATCTGAGTTTCTCCCTCTAACCAATAAGAAGAGATCTCTTATTTCTGGTTGTACAAGTAAAAATGCTGACATTTTTATGAATCACATTTTTATAAATCAAGAGTACAGTGGTTTTGTACATGCATGAGAGGGAGAGGGAGCAATATAGTGTTTTCATCATTTTTGAATATAGCCTATCAAATTTTGATAATGTGATAATGAAAGTATCTTAGGTTATAATTACAGAATTAGAATCACTAATAAAGTATGCATTTCATAAGCTTAATAAAAATGAATATATTACATGCATAAAAATACTTGCACTTTAGTCCTAGGACTTTTGAAGTTATAGTAATCTTAATCTCATACCCAGTCCTGGGATTTAGTACTGAAGCCTATGGGTGCCTGGGTGGCTCCGTCAGTTAAGCATCTGACTCTTGATTTCAGCTCAGGTCATGATCTCAGGGTGGTAAGATTGAGCCCCATATTGAACTCTAAGCTGGGTATGGAGCCTGCTTAAGATTCTCTCTCCCTCTCCCTCTGTACTGCATCCCACCCCCCTACCCCTGTTCTATCTCTTAAAAAAAAAATTCTGAAGCCTAGAGAGGTTTAATGACTCAACTTTTGTCACAACTGACATTCAGAAAGCTATATTGAGAGCAATCAAACATTTTCCTTATTCAGGATGTACAAATTTTCTTTAATCCTATATAGAGTATATAAGTGTTCTGTTTGTGTCTTTATGATATTAGATAAATACAAATTCTAGGTTTGGTTTTGTTCTCACTTTAATGTTTTGCTCTAACTTCCTGGTTTTTAATTAGAAATAATATTTAATCTTTTCAGCTATCACAGAGGTCTGACTTTTTTTTCTTAAGATTTTATTTATTTGACAGACAGAGATCACAAGTAGGCAGAGAGGCAGGCAGAGAGAGAGGAAGGGAAGCAGGCTCCCTGCCGAGCAGAGAGCCCAATGCGGGGCTCAATTCCAGGACCCTGGGATCATGACCTGAGCCAAAGGCAGAGGCTTTAACCGACTGAGCCACCCAGGTGCCCCAGTCTGACCATTTTTAATTCCACCTTTTTCTGTGGAGATCTGTGTTTTTTTGTGAAATGTACAACTAAAGAACATAGATTGTGATTTACAGTTTACAGAATAGTTTCACTTATACCCTATTTAGTTCCTCAAATAACCCTGTGAGAGATAGAAGAATTATTCTGTTTTGTGGAGGAGAGAAGTTACTGCTTATTGTGATAAAGTAGGAACTTGAACCCAGGCCTCCTTGTTCTTTCCACTGCCCAACACCTGCTCTGAAGCCCGAATAGTCTACAATCTGACCTAGTGTGTGTGAACTCAAGGCTAACCACAGAGGCGAACTCAACACAGACTGTACACTGCTACAGATAAAGCAGATCTCAGCAGAGAGAACCTTGAGTGGTGTTGGTCACTCCGGCTTTCCCAGGCCCTCCAGCAGTTGCCCTTTGCCCAACCAGATAGCCAGTTTCACTTCTAAATTATTTAAGCCACTGTTTAATTTTATTATTGCTTTAAGGGGAAAGTTATCATTGATTTATTCAGCAAACATTTTTATTGTTCAATTGTTCTAGGTACTAGGATACAAAATAGAGTAAATGAGGTTTCTGTCTTCATAGTCTAAAAAAAGACTTATAGTCTAAAAAAAAAAAGACATGCAAACATGTAATTATGGTGATAACTGCTCTGATGTAAGATGTTAATCATTCTCTCAGTTGATACAATGCATAATTAGTACCCATGGTAACAGCTTATTCCAGTTCCATTTCACAATTGTTCCAGTTTATCTAGACTTATCTAAGGTATGGATTAGTTTCTTATATCTCATTATGCAGTTTTGTTAACTTAAAAACAATACTACAGAATTATTCTAAATTATAATGAGAAAAAATTATGCTATTCTGTGATGCTCTACATTGGACCTGAGGCTACAGTGGGATATTTTTCAAAGTCCAGTGAATTTTAATTGATTTTGGATTTTATTCAAATGTATTATCGGGTTCTATCATTCAAATCTTGAATGTGGATTTGGTAAACACTTTATTTAGCTTGGTGCTTTTGAAGGTTTACAAGAACTTGACCTTCTCGTGAAGCTTCTTTCCTAGGAAATGTAATAGCTGTAAAGTCCTCCTCTACTTACAGTGTGGATAGGCATGTGATCATTCTTGCTGTGCCTGGTTGGCCTTTTTACTTTATAAAGTTTTTTTAGGTTATCCTAACCAGGAATTTGAGTTTTCAGGCCAAAAACCAGACGGTTTTTTAAATAAAATTAACAGTATTATGTACTAGTTGCATGTATTTGAATTTCATGCAATTGTTAGGAAATCATTGATTATCATGACTTTAAAATGTTTGCATCATTTGTAGTATCAGAAACATTTAAGTACTCTGGCATGCAAATTATTTAATTTATTGGCACCTTAGTTAGAGTCTCATTTTCTTATTAGGAAAATAACCGAACTTCCTACACACTACATTTAAACTTCTAATTTCATCTGCTAAATACTTTACATATCTACTAATGGAAATGGTTTACTTTGGGATTTCTATTTATTTAACATGATTCTTCATTTCAGCCAGTTGTCCTCCAAAGATAAGACATTAATTGGATATATCAAAATACATTAACACTAGAACTTAATTAGCAACTAAATGCTGAGAATTTTTGATAGATCTGATTCTGTTTTGGGATGAATTGGAGTTAACCTCCTGTGCTTTGAAGCCATATCTTGTATAAGGATGCATATTTTTCTAAGAAGGAACCAATATATGTTCCTGTTAGGAATCATATATCTGTAATATTTTCTTGTCAGTGCAGTCATATTTAGCAGTTTTGCCTAACTACATTTCTTTCGGTAGATCATCTATTACGTACGGCAAGTCAGCACTCTGATAGCAGTGGTTTTGCTGAAGATTCGACAGACTGCCTCTCCCTTAATCATCTTCAGGTAAAAATTTCTATTATAGTAGGCACTGTGATTAACTTTATATTTGTGTGATTTTTCAGTAATTATATATTTTAAAACCTCATCTGTCTAATCTTTATTTTTCAAATGACAGAATAAAAAATGCCAGGATGTGGATGTTATCCAAGCATTTGACTACAAGTTTTAGTTTTCACTAATTATACATCTCTCTCTGACTGAACATTTAGAAATAAAGAGAGCTTCTCCTTTATTTTTGGGCTTTCAGTAAACAGAGGTTATTTTGATCATCATTCTGTTTGGTATTTTTCTTCTGTTTTCCCATAATGTTTCCATATTTTACCATAATTGTTTTATTTAATAACTAACAGTAACTATGTTACATAGCTTGCTGAATATTATATGACTTTGATGCTAGAGTGTATTAGATAACTCACACAATAGGCACATCTTTATCCTTAAAGAGTTTATAATTTGTGTATAGTATATGGAAACCTTGTATGCAAAGGTATAGAAGTATCTTGAAATTGTTTAAAATATATATAACCAAATTTTAAAGAAAGGTGGAGTAGGAGAAAAACATGACCCAAAAGAGACTAGTACTGGGATACATGGATAGGAGAAAGAGACTCAGAAAGAATAATCCAGTGAGCAGAAGAACTGGAAGTTGAAGAGCCTTTTCTTTAAAGGGAATCTGTGGACATGAGGAAGATAAGAATTTGGCTTTTTGGAAAGTGAGTGATTGAGTGAGTGGTTCTGAGGGAGTAAATGAGGAGAAGCATGAATGGAGATAAAATCAATGATAAGAGGAGATACGAATGTTGACTCCTTTTTCAAATAAAGATGGTAGGTCTTTGTGTCTTTCTCATATGAGAATGACTCAGGGAAGTTGTCTGGCCAAGGGAGAGAGCTCTAATAGGACAGTGTGATGCCGAAAAATCTGGGATGAAATTGTGAAGTGATACTAGTCCTGGAGAGGATGTGATTGGATGCACAGACTGGAGGATTAACTTTGAAAAAAAGGATAGTTTTCTTTCAGAACAGAAAGGAAGGAATGGTGGGGAGAGGTATGGGAACTTTTGTAGGTGTTGGGGAAGAAAATTAAGAAACATTTGTCCATCTCAGTGATTCAGTGTCATATCTTGGAAGAAAAGGAAATGGGTGCTTGAAAAGGGGAGCTAAGGAAAATAGTAAAATTCTGGAATAATCTTTGTGGGAAAGTGGAGGGGTTGCCAATTAGAGTCAGTGAAAAACAGTACCTAACTGAGGTGGGAGATGGTGAAAATACAGAAGCATCACATCAGTTTGGTGTTTTTGTTAATGATACTTCCTATTCGAATTATCCATCTTCCTACCTGTTTTCCTTTCACAGGTTCCCGAGTCTTTGCAAGCCATGGGGAGTAGCGCTGATAGTTGTGACAGCGAGACAACAGTCACATCATTTGGTGAAGACCTTGTCACACCAACAGCGCAAGACCAGCCTTATTTTAATGAATCAGAGGAGGAGTCGCTCATCCCTCTTCAAAAGGGAAGAGAGAAGGCAGCAATAGCTGCTGAGAAGAAAAGGTCAGATAGCCAGGACCTCCCCCAAAGCGAGACTGTGGAGAATGCAGGAAACACACAATCCATGTGCAGCGCAGGAGGTCACATTACTGAAATTAGTGAAATAAGAGAGGATTGGTCTCCAGCACAGCCAGTGGACCTGCTGAGGGAAGCAAGTGCTGAAAGTGATGTGGATAAAAGCAGTGAATACGAATTTGCCCACTATACCACACACCATATTCTGAAATCACTGGCTTCTATTGAAGCTAGATGCAGTGAGAAGAGCTCTGAAAACACAACTGGGCCTCCATCTTCTGTGGACAGAGTTAATACAGCTTTGCAAAGAGCTCAAATGAAGGTTTGCAGTCTGTCTCACCAAAGAGTAGGACGTAGCTTGATAAAATCAAAAGATCTCTTGAAACAGAGGTACTTATATGCAAAAGCTGGCTATCCTCTAAGAAGGTCTCAGTCTTTACCAACCACCTTATTGAGCCCAGTAAGAGTTGTATCCTCTGTCAATGTCCGGTTGTCCCCAGGAAAGGAAACCAGATGCAGTCCACCTTCCTTCACCTATAAGTACACACCTGAAGAGGAACAGGAATTAGGGAAAGAGGTGATTGAACATGATGGTCCGTCTTCAGTTAAATCCACTATTTTCATCTCTCCATCATCCGTGAAGAAAGAAGAAGCCCCTCAGAGCGAGGTGAACTGGTCAGCAGAATGCCATCATCGAAGGACTCCTACCTGTTCACTGTATGCTCCAGCACCTGTATCTCAGTCCACCTGTTCTCTTCACTCTGTCCACTCTGAGTGGCAGGACAGGCCCCTGTGTGAACACATGAGAACTCTGAGCACTCACAGTGTTCCCAACATAACAGGCACCACCTGTAGTGCCTTCAGTGCCCCTTTTGGGTGTCCTAACTCACATAGACATGCTGCCTACCCTTACCGAGTGTGCTCTGTGAACCCTCCTTCTGCCATCGAGATGCAGTTGCGAAGAGTATTGCATGATATTAGAAACTCACTGCAGAATCTTTCACAGGTATGAGAAAAAAATATCTTTTTTTTTCTTTCATGGATTTGAGCACCTCTTAATTCACTGAGAAGCTAGGTCCCGTGAGGCAAGATCCACTTCAGCTTCATTTTCTTACATGCCCAAACTTACGTGTACCTGCCCTCCTCCTATACTCTGCTCTCCTGTATCAAGGGAGAAGCTGTAATTAGTCCTGAACAAGGTTGATTTCTCTGTTCATAATCTCCCTTCTAGGGAAGAGATTTTGCTCATTGGGTAGCCTCCCTTCTTTAGCCTCTTCTCCGTGGTCTTTTTCTTAGTCAGGTTGTCCCTATTATTAAAAAATCTTCACTCTCAAATACTTTCTCATCTTTTCTCTGCCATTTGACTGTGTTTACTGCTTCTTTCCTTTCTAAGCTTCCCTCCCCCCGGCTTCTGTGTCGCAGTGCGTTCTCCTGGTTCTGCTCATAGCTCTCTGACTAAACTTTTCCCTCCATCTCGTGACTTCTGGTGCTGGGTCTCCTGGCACAGAATGAGTCTGCTTCCACTGGTTTCAGAGACTGGAACTACCCCAGAAAAGAAAAAATCAGGTAAAGTGTGAATTTGAATAAAAATAGTCTTTGTGTCTTGTCATTTTTAAAATTATTACTCTCAGATATGTTAAGTAGGCTGGAAATAATTCCCCAAAAAAGCTTTGAAAATAACTGAATTGTCTTTAGGTTTGCACTTCACATTTCCTTTCTAAATTTCTCTCCAAGCTACTTGTGTTTAGACAGTTGAAGAAATGGAAATGACAATGTAATGTAATGATCCCAGTGTTTAGCCTAGGAGTCAGGCTTAGAATATATGTAATAGATCTCTTATTATGACAAAATAGGAAAACACTAGGAAAGTAAAAATGAAAGTTGCAACTTTTTTTTTTTTTAAGAGAGGGAGAGGAGGGGCGCCCCGGTGGCTCAATGGGCTAAAGCCTCTGCCTTCGGCTCGGGTCATGATCTCAGAGTCATGGGATCGAGCCCCACATCGGGCTCTCTGCTCAGCGGGGAGCCTGCTTCCCTTTCTCTTACTCCCTGCCTCTCTGCCTACTTGTGATCTCTTTCTCTCTGTCAAATGAATAAATAAAATCTTAAAAAAAAAAAAAAAGAGGGAGAGGAGTATATACTTTATTTATTTATTTTATTTTATTTTAGGGAGGGAAGAGAGGGCAGAAGAAGTGGAGAGATAATAATAGGCAGGCTCCAGGGGCGCCTGGGTGGCTCAGTGGGTTAAAGCCTCTGCCTTCGGCTCGGGTCATGATCCTGGGGTCCTGGAATCGAGTCCCGCATCGGGCTCTCTGCTTGGCGGGGAGCCTGCTTCCTCCTCTCTCTCTGCCTGTCTCTCTGCCTACTTGTGATCTCTCTCTGTCAAATAAATAAATAAAATCTTAAAAAAAAAAAAAATAATAGGCAGGCTCCACACAGCACAGAGCCTGATGCAGGGCTCGATTTTACGACTGTGAGATCACAATCTGAGCCGAAATCAAAAGTCAAACTCTTAACCGACTGAGCCACCCAACCTCTCCAAAAGTCGCAATTTTTTTTTTTTCTCTAAGATTTTTATTTACTTCAGAGAGAAAGAGCATGAGTGGAGGTAAGGGCCAGAGGGAGAAGGAGAAGCAGGCTCCCTATTGAGCAGGGAGCCTGATGAGGGGCTTGATCCCAGGACCTTAGCATCACGACCTGAACGGAAGGCAGACACTTAACTGATTGAGCCACCCAGGCACCTTAAGTTGCAGCTTCTTAAGTTATGTAGTAAAGATACCTTCTTTTAAATATTTTATTTACTTATTTTTCAGAGAGAGAGAGAGAGAGTGCATGAGGAGGGTGGCAGAAGGGGAGGGAGGAGGAAGGAGGAGGAGAGAATCTCAAGCGGACTCTGGAGCATGGAGCCCAATGTGGGGCTTGATTCAGGCCCCTGAGATCATGACCTAAGCTGAAACCAAGAGCCTGACATTTAACTCATTGAACCACACAGGTGCCCCAAGTACACCTTCTTTTAAATATAGATTTTATCCTCATGACAACTGTCTCCTAATGATTTCCAGTCTAACTAGAATGTGGGTATTCTTCCCCCTTATAAATCTTAGTTTTATCTAACCAACCTTTCAGCTGTTAATTATGTGAAACAGGGCTCTGTCAGCCTACACCCTAATGGAGCACCTTTCTAGAGCAGCTTGTTACTCTGCTCTGCATGTGGTCATCTCCTCTTGGATGTCCTATCAGCAACTCAGCTAATTAATCTTCTTACCACCCCTCACTCCCCCCAGGAGACGGAGGCTTTGGTCTCTGCTTATCTCTCCAGTCTAATTCTTTGTGTGTGTGTGCCAGCCAGCAGTGTTGGACTGCAGGCAGGCTTCCAAATAGGTGTGCATTCCAAGGTGTCTGTTTTTACAAATACCACTGTTTTTATTTTTGTTTTTGGTTTTGAACCTAGAATGCCCCGCCCTTGCCTTTCGTGGCGCGACCAAGTGCTGTTTACTGTTAAGGCTCAGCTCAGGTGTCAGCCGGTGCTGGGATCATTTACTCACCCAATCTAGATTTTTGTTTGTTCTGTCATAGCACTCCTCTCTCCCACCCCAACATTGTAAGTTTTTTCTCACTTCTTTTTTTTTTTTTTCTTACACTGTGAGAACACTTGGAGGCTGGGAATGCCTTTTGTTTCCTTTTGTCTTTTTTCTTCACTCTCTAAAATAGTGAGATATAGTAGATGCTTAAATGTCTACGAATAAGTGTGATGACTGCTTACTACTCTCTCCAACTAACTCAGTAATTCCCTGTAATCTCAGAATTTGCTATCACTTCTACATTTTTGAGTTTTGTTTTTGTTTTCTACTTCCTCAAGGCAAGAGGGAAGTCCTGTAAGACATAGATTTAAATAGATTTAAATGATACATGTTTCTTTGCCTGTTCTTTGTTCTAAATAGGAGTAATCAGATAGGAGTAATCAGGTGGCACTGGGGACTGATTAGGTTCCTGCTTACAAAATGAAGTGGCATTTTTTGGTGGTGGTGGTTGTTGTTGCCTTTTTTTTTTTTTTCCCCTCAAAGAGATGTAGGCCCCATATCAAATAAAAAATATGTAGGCCCCAAATCACCTTTTTAACACCTTAGATAATTTGGAAATAACCACTTTAACATTGATTTGTAATCCTACTTTCACTTTTTTATAGTACCCTATGACGAGAGGACCTGATCTTGCTGCTGCTCCATATAGTACTCAGAAATCATCTGTTCTACCTCTATATGAAGTGAGTTCTTATTTAGATCTTTGTGGTACAAAGTAATTTATATGATTTAGAAGTATAATTTTGTCATGTTGTATTTTAGAATACTTTTCAGGAGCTCCAGGTAATGAGGCGGAGTCTGAATTTATTTAGAACGCAAATGATGGATTTAGAGTTGGCAATGCTGCGTCAGCAAACTATGGTTTATCATCATATGACTGAGGAGGAAAGGTAAAATTTCATTTTGTCTTAATCTAACTCAAAATATTTTTCATTCCAAAGAAGAATTTTCACCTTTTTTTTTTGCTTGGTTTTATGTCTGGTGCTATGTACCTTTTATTTTGTAAATCACTGTAAATAAAATTAGGCATAGTGTTTTACTAATTAAATTGCTTTCAGTGTATTAAGGAAGACCGAGGTTGTAATGTGTTTTTAGTTTGGAATATTTGAGATACAGGGTAGAGGAAGAAAGACCATTTGTCCTACTGGTCACACCTGTGGCAGTTGCTGTCACGCTAATTTTTAGAACTGGCCATCTCAATACTTTTTTTTTTTTTAATCATTTTTTTAAATTTATTTTCAGCATAACAGTATTCATTGTTTTTGCACCACACCCAGTGCTCCATGCAATCCGTGCCCTCTCTAATACCCACCACCTGGTTCCCCCAACCTCCCAACCTCCCACCCCCCCACCTCTTCAAACCCTTCAGATTGTTTTTCAGAGTCCATAGTCTCTCATTGTTCACCTCCCCTTCCACTCTCCCCCAACTCCCTATCTCAATACTTTCTAATGGTTTGTGAGAGAGTGGTGAATGTGAATCTCCAAACTGCTTTTTTCAACCTTGTGCCTGTCATCACACTGATAGGTATGAAGTTGATCAGCTTCAGAGTTTGAGAAATTCGGTCCGCATGGAACTTCAGGACCTGGAACTGCAGCTGGAGGAGCGCCTGCTGGCCCTCGAGGACCAGTTCCGCGCCGTGCGCATGCCTTCTCCCTTCCGCTCCTCAGCCCTTATGGTATGGTGCCTTGGGGCTTGTCTGCGGGTTTCACTTAGGACTTACGTATCATGTTCCACATAATTTAGGACGAATGCCTTAATTTTAAAACACTTATTTTAATGGCATTGAGGCAAGCACAATGTTTAAGGAAACTTTCCCACAGATCAGTTGAATGTGCAAGTTGTGATTCTTTTCTTAAATATATAATATATTTAGAAATATACTGAAAAATGTTAATCATCTTTTAATAAAGATTAAGGAGCAATACAAAATTTTTTGGAGTTTTAAAAATGGTAGTGGGTTAATATGTGACTAATTTAGATTTTAATCCCTGCCTGTAACTAACTGCCAAGAACATAAATATCTATTTCACTCCGTCTTTTTTCCCCTTCTTGCGTTTGAATAAATAACTATTTGTTTTAAGTTTTTCCTTTATTTTGGATTCTTTGCAAGTCTTTAATTTTTTAAGGAATCAAATGAGATCTTTTTTAAAGGCAGAAAACATGTATACAGCCAAAAGAATAAATACTCTTTGTTTTGTATCACTTTTCAAACTTACAGTGTTTCTTTGAGTGAAATTTAAATTTAGGCAGTTGATTATTATTGCTGTAATCTTTGCAGTCGTGAAATACATTGTTTTTGAAATGTTGAAATAATGAACTTTGCTGTTACTTGAACCACATACTTGATTTTGTTAACAACAGATTACTCTGTACACACATATATGTGCACCGTATGGAGTAGAATCAGTAGAATAAGAATGTGTATTACACAAATATATGTGTAGCATAGAATAAGATTATCACTTATCATTGGTGAATATCTTTTTCCATAAACGGTTTCAATCCATTATTTTTAGAAATGCATATTGGTGACTGCAGAGAATCAGAACATCTATGAATGTGTTAATTCAGTCAGAATTAACACATTTTATAGGATCCCGAGACAGTTGAGAGTGACCTTCATGACATAAAAGAATGTTTCAGGGCAATAATTCGTTCATTTTTTGCAAAACATTTGCATTTTGAAGAAATAATTTATACATACATACATATATATTGTTCTTATTTTTCCAGGGAATGTGTGGCAGTAGAAGCGCTGATAACTTGTCATGCCCTTCTCCATTGAATGTAATGGAACCAGTAAGCCTCTCTCCTTTCAAATCACTGGGGAAGGGAATGATAATAACATTTCATAAACACACTATTTTCCCAGTGTAGATGAAATGTTTTTGTTTTTAAATACAGAATTTGATGATAACTAAATTGATTGGAAGTGAGTTTGGCACTTCTGAAACTCTTTTGCCATCTTAGTCCATTAGAAAGCCAGTTATTTGCAACGGTGATTTATCTTTATGGTGTAAAGGAGGTAATGGATTATAAAAAGTATTTATGCTACAGAGAAAATATGCTTTCATAGTGTTTCCAGGTCCTTCAGGTAGTTGGAGTTGTAGGATGACTACTTTTTGAACAAAAGTCTGATTTTTGTTATGTTTTAAAGAAACTGATTCATCTGGATGCCAAAGCATTATGATTAGCTATTTTGCTTTTCACTAGTTACTATTCCTTAACAAGAAATTTGGAAACCCATGCATTAACAAGTAAAATTTCATCCAACCATATAGTCTAGTTATGTATTTTATGGCTTTGTCTCATCATGAATTTACATTTTCCTATGTTTTTGCAAATAAAATTGAGTAGTTACTAGATGAATTAGAATCATGTCTTTACAAGCTAAGTGATTTTTAGCAGTAATCACAACTAGAATTTTAATCTTCTTCTAACTACCAGTCTTAATTTAAAGAGAGAAGAATTACAATTTTTCTGACTTCCAGGTTACTGAACTGATGCGGGAACAATCCTATCTGAAGTCTGAATTGGGCATGGGACTTGGTGAAGTGGGATTTGAAATTCCTCCTGGAGAAAGCTCAGAATCCGTTTTCTCCCAAGCAACATCAGAGTCATCTTCTGTATGTTCTGGTCCGTCTCATGCTAATAGAAGAAGTGGAGTACCTTCTGGTGACTCAGTGGGCAAACCTAAGACCCATCTGGTACCAAGCAAGAAAGTATTCCGAGCATCAGTGGCCCTAACACCCACTGCTCCTTCTAGAACAGGCTCTGTGCAGACACCACCAGATGTGGAAAGTTCTGAGGAAGTTGGAGCTACCGAAGAAGCCTTGGAAGCTGTAGGACCTAAATCTGAAGTGGAAGAAGGCAATGGAAAAATCCCATTAATGCCAGCTGCTGGGGAAATGCATAAAAATGTGGAACAAGATGAGTTGCAGCAAGTCATACGGGAGGTGAGTAAAATCTATGCTTAATTTATTTGGCAGTATGTGTTGGAGGAGGTTTTATTTGGACGTTATTTATAAGATATTCCTTTGATTCACTGTGTTCAGTAATTTTCAGAGAGCTTTTAAATTAAATTTTCAGAGAACTTTCCCATTGATCTAGCTCATGTCTACTAAGATATGTTTCTAATGGCATCTCTGCAAATTTTATACTCCAGTGTGAAATAATAAGTATAAAGAATTTGATCCATTTGGCTTAATGGGTGGTAGAGATACATGGAAGATACATGAATTGTTCAAAGATAGAAATACAGAAAGAAAAGAAGATTTACCCTGGGTAATAGCAATGTGTAAACCTGAAGCATTTAACCATAGTTCTAGGTTACCAAAAGGACTGAAAAAATTAGGAAGACTAGTAGTCACAGGTCAAAAGTTAATTGAGAAAATTAGTAAAATAGCTGTTTTGGACACTAGGATCAGGCAATAAGAAGAAATAATATATATATGTCACATATATATGACATATATATATCATATGAAAATAGTGAGAGCACAGATCAAAATTTTTGATGGCTTTCAATTTTTTCCTTTTCTTCCCAAATCACAGTATGTCCGGGTACAAAATGTAATAGAGTACACAGGATAAAAGTTGCACATGTTGAATATATTTTTTTCAATCTGTTCTCTTAAAAGTAACTGAGGAAGAACCATATTTATCCATAGTTCTTTCCCACTGATACTAAAGCCCATGATGAGAAAGGATCTTTCCATTGGTCAAAAAGGGGGATAACCCTATACATTAAAAAAACAAAAACAAAAACAAAAACAAAAAACTTAAGAGTCTTTTTGAGTATGTTGCTCTGTAACGGATAAAAAAATACATATAATACATGAAATCCTTAAGCTTAAAAGATTAGTAGAAATGTAAATAAGACTAATTCAGGAAATAATAAAATCACACAGAAAAACATGTAGTATAATGTATTCAAGCATTTAGAAATGGAAAAGGGCAAAATGGGCCAGAGAAATTAGGGTCAGTGGCTCCCTATTTTTAATTTGCAAATTTCTAATAAATTGAACCTAAGCAATTGAACCTAAGGTATTTTTAAAATTAATTTGTGAGTAACATATGAACAAATTTGTAGTGGTTATAGGTCAAGAATGGTGGCAGCAGACCAGAATCTTCTCTCAAATGGGCCATTGATCCTCTGAGTCCAGAGATTAGTTCATGTGTATGAGGTGCCATTATTCATAGCTGCATAATAGTAGCTTGAGAAGTACAGTAAAAATAAATACAGTCAGTTTTACTATGGTATGATATATATGCACTCCTAAAAATTGTTGTGCTTTGCACATTGGTGCAGTTAAAACCACAGAGCTTATGGGGAAAATAGGACTAGAAGCATAACCAAAACTTTTAAGTGACATATTTAAAAGAGGATAGAAACTTAACAAAAATAACACAATTTTATACATGTTAAATGGTTAAGAAATACATAAATACTGCAATAAATATGGTATTTGACCTTGAAAAATGACCTGAAATTTGCTTGTGGAACTGGGCTTTGGAAAATTTGCAGCTTGTGAGGTATTGCAAGGTAGCAGAGGAGAGTAAGATGAAATCCAGCAGAAAGTTTTAATATCAGATGTGAGTAGGTGTGGCTCATGACACATTGAATTGAGATAGCTGGTAGGTATTTAATGTATGTGTATTTCGTGTACTATGTTCCTACGTTCAGCTGAATGCAGTTATCTGCATTCACCCAGTATTTCTTACAGATGAAACTGCACATAAGCAGACGTGAAATTTATATTATACTCAAGTTGTTTCCTAATATTTCAATCATGTTGAGACAAATTTACATTTTCAAAACCAGCATTATAGCAGAAGAGACTGTATGTTTATAATTTCTTTTCATGACTTGAATTACCAGCTCAAAGTTTAAAAGGTCTTAAATTCTGTAAATTTATTTGTTCTACAAATGTATTTTTTCTAAGTTGATTATATGTAGCTGGCTAATGTGTAGCAGACTCTGTATATCTATCTTGCCCAGTTAGGTGCAAATGTTTAGAATCCATTTTTATTTATATGTTTCATTTCAAAGAGTAATTGTATGAAATTAAGTAATTATTTTTCTCCACACTATATATATCAAGAGGTAAGTTTTATATGAAGAAGTAAGTTTTAAGGTACATTTTCTTCCCCTAGAAATGTGATATTTTTGTTCCCTTTAGCTTGCTTTAGTTTGAAAGCTTTCCTTGAAAACTTGACTTAATTTCGCTTGTTTGGCATAAATATTCCCTAATGCACAGTTGAGTCCTCATTTTTAAAGTTGTTAATAAGTCGCCTGATGTGTGTTGTGAGTAATTTCTGAGGAGTAAAACTCCAAAAAGGACCAAAACATTTTGATTCTTTGGCTGATAGAACATAACCTATAGAAAAGATAGTTGTTTCTTGGTCCTAGAGAAGTATTTGATCATTTGGGTAGAACCTCCCATAAAGGGGTGCCTAGGTGGCTCAGTAGGTTAAGCCTCTGCCTTTTGGCTCAGGTCATGATCTCAGGGTCCTGGGTTTGAGCCCTGCATCAGGCTGTCTGCTCAGAGAGCTTCCCTCTTTCTCTCTCTGCCTGCCTCTCTGCCTACTTGTGATCTCTGTCAAATAAATAAATAAAATTTAAAAAAAAAAAAAGAAACTCCCATAAAATAAGAAAGATTTTATAATTTTGAAGACATTTAAACTGATATGCAGGGCAAATGTCCGAGGAAATTTTCAGAATTTGTAACTAAACCTGTTCATTAGAAACTCCCTAATTCAACATTTGGCATAGTTTGGAGGAAGTTGGGCTTAACATTTACCCTTTTGCCATTTACAGATAAGGACTTAACAAGCAAAATTATATAAATAACACAAGGTGTTAAAAGGAATTTTGATGTACTTAAGAGAATAAACTATTTTGAAGAACTTAGAAAGTATACACTATTAGATAAGTTAGTCCAATGCCATTTATAATTTAACAAAATGTGTTGATAATATCTTAGCTCAGTTATAAGGGTGTTCTGTTAAACTTTGTTGACAAAATGTATTAAATTCATATTAGTCTTAATGCCATTCACTTCAAATCCATAATCTTTTTGTTTTAAATACCCATGGTACTGAGTAGCTTGTTAAAGCTAGTATCAGCTACCAAGAAAATTAAATTAGACTCTGCCTTTCTAGTAAATTCTGTGCCCCTGACACCCATTAACAAAAGCTACTCCTCAGGATGGCAGGATTTAAGCCATTTGAATGTTTTGCAGGTAAAGATTAAGCATGTTTGGCAGACATGTTTAGGGATGTTTTTTACTGCACTCTTGGATGCATGAAAACAATGATGTCTGTCAGGTTTTTGTTTTCACCATTTCACCATATGTGAAGTTTTGAAAAAGTATGCTCTCATTATAATGTGTTAATACAGTAGAGTTCTTCTGAAGGAGAAAGAGCTTCTTTTTCAAAGAAGTGTTTTCTCTTTCAGAGAAATGTTTAATATACTCATTCAGTAACAAAGCTTTTGTCATACTAAAGGTAACACAGTTTTGCACAGATTGTATATGTTGCAGTGGGAAAAAACTACACTCTTAAAATTAGCCCAGGTGGTCTGCAATGTATGTAATCAGTGGCCTGAAATTGTTTACAATTATTTAAAAAGTTAAAAAAAAAAAACCTTAAAAAAATCTAGTAAGTGAACATGCGCCATAGAAGCAAATCAACAAAATTAAACATCAAAGAATAAACATAGATTGCTTTTCTCTTTAGAGAGTACTTTTTGGTTTGATGAATTTCCTAGGCTTGGTTCATGCCTTTTAGTATCTTTATTACAGGCCATCTGACATGCATTAAACATGTATTTTGGTAAATACACAGCTTGTTTGTGTTCTTACTACAGTTTCGATCAGTCGTCACTTGATCTAATGGCTGCCACAAAGTCATCACCCAGGCTATGCCTGTCACACCACACTTCACACTTGCAACGATCTGCTTCTCATGCCCGTGAGCATTCTTTTTTTAATCTCACTCAAGTCTGTGTTCAGCTATACCACGTTTTGGAAATTGTGCTCGTAAGGGCAGTTTCCCCATCCATCCCAAGAGAGTTTTCTCACTTACCTTTTTGCCATTTTGGGAGCTAATTTATTTGTCCATACATGTATTCCTTCATTTAATTATTAAAGGCATTTTATTGTTTCCAGTGCTAGTCTGTCTATAATCCTTTATTTTTCTATCTTCTATCTCAGATATTGTGTCTCTCTCCCTCCTCCTGCCTTCACTCTGTATTGCTTTTCTTTTCTCTTTCTCATAAACGCAATGCGTTCAGACATTTATCGAGCACTTACTTTATGCCAGGGTACACTGATAAGTGAGACCCAGTTGTCTCCCTGAACTAGCTCACAGCACAACACTCCCCCTTTGACCTCACCCTTCCTAATCCAGGCTCCTGCTCCCTGGTGGGAACCATCTGTTAGTGACACTCCTTGTTCTCCTCTCCTCCGAGGTGCTCTTGCTACAGTTTTCTCTCCACAGTGTGACCTGAAGTTGCCATTATTTTCCATGACCTACTATTTTAAGGTCTGTCATTCTCTGAGAAGTTTTTATTTTTTCCTCTTGTAGCCTATACAGATCTCTCATTCTCTGTTCTTATGTTTTAGTGAGTTAATACATTATATTTCCTCTTAATATTTTATGAAACAATATTCATTTTGTGCCCTTCTACATTACAACATCCTCCTTGGCCAGACTTTTTTTTATGCTTCCAGTAATGTCTGTACCCTCAAAAAGTGTTGGCACACATTTTTGGTTTGTAGAGAATACTTTTTGGCCTCTGTTTTATTTTTTGAATGATAAAGAATGATGAAAGTTACTAAAATTGCCATACTGCATGCAATAACAGGACTGGGAAGACTACTTCTTGTCTTCTGTAAATACAGGTTTGCAAAAGTTCTGATTCAACATATTGTATTTGTGCTTATATTATAATACATGGTGGCTAAGAGGTTCTGGTTTTTCATAATATTTGTATTCAACACATATTCATTTAAAAATAAATGTGAAGTACTATGAAAGCCAAACACTTTTCCTGATGTTTAAAGTTTAGAAATATTGGTAGAAGAGAAAAGGAGAAGTTTGTATTGATTTAAATTA
Source organism: Lontra canadensis (assembly GCF_010015895.1). Taxonomy (NCBI): domain Eukaryota; kingdom Metazoa; phylum Chordata; class Mammalia; order Carnivora; family Mustelidae; genus Lontra; species Lontra canadensis. The sequence continues at coordinate 6,645,456 of NW_022631005.1, forward strand.
TTCCAAAACAGATGGTTGGTAGCTAAGGAGCATTTGTTTCTTGAATACTTCTGTATAAATCTATGTATTTTGTACCGGTTTTGCGTGACAGATTAATACAGAGCCATTTTTGGAAAGACTTCAATTGAGATGTGTTCAGGATGTACTTAGGAACATTTTAGGAAATAGATCAGGCTGACAGGAAACTGTGGAAATGTAGAATTTTTAAAAGCTGGTTGAAAGTGTCTCAAGTTCTAATTTGGGAAGACATTATCAGTTTATTTCAGGAAATCCACATTTAAAGCCTTCACAAAGAGGTATTTGGAGGTGATGCTGTATTATTAGAGAGAAAAAGGCATGGATAGGCATGCATAGTGTCTGGGCATCTGGAAGAGAAAATCTTGATGGAATTACTGTTGCCCCTACGTCTGTTTGCCTTTTCCAACAATAAAATAAGATTGTATATCCTTATCTGAAGCAAAATTTTCAGACAGGTGACAAACTTCTATCATACAACTAAAGAAAAATTTATTTCTTTAGCGTTTGTGGTGGTTTAGAGGATGTTTTTCATGTTTTAAAATAAATTGTACTAAATTATCATTTTTTCTTTCCACTTAAAATGTGTATGTTAGCTTCAAACAATATATAACTTCTTTGGATACTTTGTTTTCAGTTGGTGTAAACAGGCAATATACCAATATATTAGTTTGACACTAATGAGATTTCTTAACAATGACAACACTAAGTATACTGTTGATGACCATACGAAATTAGACATTAATAAAAAAACATAAAACTGAATCTAACATTTAATTAGTTCTTCTGGGTTCCTTTGTGTCATGAAGCAAATGGAGTTTTTTAATCTATAAATAACATTTTTAATGTTCTCAACATAAGAATTGTGGTATTATTTTATAATAGAATTATCTGAGTTATGCCAGATCACTCACTGATCTAAGTTTGAGGATAGATGGACATGATTCCTCGCTACCTCTCTATATTTTATGAGGGTTTACATGAGTGTTTCTTTATGGCTTAGTTGATTGTAGGAATTAAATATTGTTTTTGTTTTTCTGAAAACAGGAAAAGTAGATTATAGTCATATTGTTAAATTCTTATTTTTCTCTTTTTCCATTTTAGATTAAAGAGTCTATTGTTGGCGAAATCAGACGGGAAATTGTAAGTGGACTTTTGGCAGCAGTATCTTCAAGTAAAGCATCTAATTCTAAGCAAGATAGTCATTAAATGGAATTTATAGGTAAACTTTTCTGAAACTTTTTGCTTTGCTAAATATAAATAACTACTTAGTGTTTAATGCTTTCTTAGTCCCCAGGACTGTTTCTCTGGCTCATTTTTAATTTTTAGAATATATATAATAGGTGATCCTGCAGTGTGAAAAACTCACACAGCCCCATTGGAAGTGTAAGTAGGTCAAATCTCATAATATTTACCTCCAGGTGATTATTGATAGTGTGTTATTTTCCTGAAATTTCATCATAGTAAATAAATATTAGAATTGAAGAAATCAGAACTTGCAAAATTAAGCATTATTTTGATACCATTGGTTATAATGGTTTTTCAGATGTATAACTTTTGGACCAAGATTGAGAAGTAATCACAAATTATTATTATCTTTTTATATTTTAAAGAAAAGTATTCCAGAGCACCTGGGTGGCTCAAGTCAATTAAGTGTCTGCCTTTGGCTCAGGTGATGATCCTGGCGTCCTGGGATCAAGCCCTGCTTCTGGCTCCCTGCCCATCAGGGGGTTTGCTTCTCCCTCCCCCCACTCTTGTGTTCTCACTTGCTCTCTCTCTCTCTCCCCTCTTCTCAAATAAATAAAATCTTTAAAAAATAAAGTATTCCATAGGTCCATATCTAATCATGGCATAATTTATAAAGAAGGATGTTATTTATATATACACACACACATAATGCACATAGGTGTGTGTGTGTGTGCGCGTGCGTGTGTATTTAGAGAAGAGTCTCATCCTCCTTTTAAAGAACTTTTAACACAAATATTTGAAAGATGTTTAATGCTCATTTCTCTTTTTAAGGTTGGCATGGATCCTTTTGGCTGTGAGATGTTGGAGTTATCAATGATATACACTGGTAGAGATGTTATTTGTGCTTCAGAAGATACTTGCTGCTGGACTGGGCTACTGTATACAATGTACAATGTTTATTTCTTCTATGCATATCTTTTTTAAAAACGTACATAGAAACATAGGCACTTTGCTGACTTTATTTCTTTTCTAAACTACCAAAACTGTAGCCATTTGAAAAGCCTAATATTTATTTGTATGTCAATATTTTCCAATTGATTCCCTATGTAGAATTAATTTTAAAACTTGAAAACTTCCAGACTTAAACAACTTATAAATAACATATTTCTTCAGACTAGCTTCTTAAAACACTGACCTCTATGAGGTATTTACTGTGCAATAACTGATTCATTTTTTTGAGAGCTTGAAGCAGCCAATGATTTTTCCTCCACTGCTGTTAATTAGTGTCACTTCCAAGGAGAAAAATTTTTCTGTTGTAAAATTTGCTCTTAATTCTTGAGGAGGTTACTAATAGCAGTAGGATAGAATTGTATGAGGTTACCTAAACTACTTAATGTTCTTACACTGTAAGCATTGTTACTTTACCAAGACAAATGTAATTTTATTATAGCTTATGTAGTATTTTTCTTTTGGAAACATGCACTATGTTAAACACTATACTTTTTGCATTGTCCAGACTTCTTATATTATAAGGAGATGATTCTTCTTCTTCTAGACTAAGTAGTAGAGTATTGCCAAAATAATGGGACTTCTGACTTGAATGGATTGAAATGAATAAGCTGGTTTTGTTTTTCAAAATGGAGGTATTTTAGATTTGTTCTCCTCATAATAGATGGTTTTAATTTAGTTTTAACCAATGAGAACTGTTTGTTTTTTTGGGAAAAAAATAAAAAAATAAAAAGGAAGGTGGTTTCCTATTTGGTTTTGTATGTATTAAATAAATGTGTAAAGTAACAACCAAATTTATTAGAATTATTCCTTTAGCATTTATAATTTTCAACTCTTATTATATTTCTTTGTGTGAAATTTTAATCAAAAGTGGTTGAGATGTTAACAATATTCTTTGAAAGAATATCTAAAACGTTTATAAAGGTTTGAATTATCACACAAAGGCTGATTTCTAAAAATAAAACAATAAAGTATTTATTTTGCCTAACATCTTTTTAATAGTTTCTTTTCTTTAACAACAATGTGAACAATTTGGATTAGATTTGATGAGTAACAATAAGGTCCAAAAGAATTGGCTATAACCTAATAGGCTGATATTTTCTTCTTCTGAAGAGGCTTCTATGATGCTTTGAAAAATACAGTTAGGACCAGACCACCCTGGAGAAAGAGCTTATATTGCTCTTGGTCTCATCTAGTTTTGTGGTCCTAATGATTATCATCTGAAGCCAAATAAACCTTTCATTTAAAATGTACTATTAAACTCAAAGAACAGACATTAAAGTATTATTTTATTTTCTGGTCAAAGTATTCAACTTAGTTGATTCTGATAATAGTAATGATACATATAAACCAGGTACCCCATATTAAACATAATAGAGGCATCGATGATTTTAACTGTTCAGCTTTTTAGCCACTTACAGTTCATTTCTGACAATACAAGATACCCAGAGTTTGATGGTCAAAATTAGAGATAAAAGAGTTGCAGTAGTACACTAAGCTAATGGACAGATCATTTCTCTAGTATATACATGAGATAAAATTTAGTGAACCTTCACTATTAGAGTTTCATCCTTCTCTCCGTTTTAAACCTTTGTGTTTTAAAAGCCACCATGCTAGCTCCTGCTATGTAGAAATGAATGTGAGAAAGAGCAAGGTATCTTTTTTTATATGGGTAAGTTTACAAGTGCCAAATGAAAAAATATAAAGAAGAATCATAAAAAGAATTTGAGAGAGTCTTAAAAGGCTTAAAAAATGGGAAGTGGAAAGGATGGGTTCAAATAATCAAGAATGTTAGTAAAGGTTATTCAGAATGTATAAATTGAGTTTGAGTTCCTATGTGCATGATGAAGAACTGTTTTTAAGAAACCAAGCTGTTGGGGTGCCTGCGTGGCTCAGTGGGTTGGGTTTCTGCCTTTGGCTCGGGTCATGATCTCAGGGTCCTGGGATCGAGCCCTGCATCAGGCTCTCTGCTCGGCGGGGAGCCTGCTTGCCCCTCTCTATCTGCCTGCCGCTCTGCCTACTTGTGATCTCTCTGTCAAATAAATAAATAAAATCTTAAAAAAAAAAATGGTCTCTAGGTGAGACTGCTTGTTAAAAGAAAAAAAAAAAAAAAGAAACCAAGCTGTCTGTAGCTTGCACATGTGCTAAGAGAAGGCATAGAAGAAAAAGAATCTCAAAACGGTGGTTTGGAATTTGGGAGTCACCGTGAATGATATACCATGGACAAAACTGGGCAGGTCCTCAGACTTGAGTACATATTGTTCCTCTATGAACGTTCAACTGAATTTCAGTAACATTTAAAATATGCATTACATCAGTTAAGACTGTTTGCTCAGCTGGCCATCTTTGACTTTCTGAAAAAAACAATGTTTTTAGGGCAGTTTTAGGTTTACAATACACTTCAACTTCTTTAGAGGGCAATAAAGATGCAGTAAAGTACAGATAAAATAATGTAAGGAAAAAGTCTGTTTGGGGGATTCCTGAGGAGATAGTGACTGCCCATGCTCCTCATTTGTCCACATGGGAGTGTGGTGCTTGTGGAAGAATAATACAAAACCAAACATAGGTTCTCCTTTTTTCTGTTTTCCTCTCCTGGGAAGGAAGAATTGATAGCTTCCAAGAAGTGGGAAGAAGAAATATTCTATCTTATAATTAAAGCTGAGGATCTAAGTTGTACTAAGTTATAGAATGATTATTATTAGAATCTTTTATAAATGTTGAATCATTTAATTAGCACTTATCCTGGCTGCATTCTAAATAGAGAAAGTTGTCATATCTAATTAATGTTTTTAAAATTTGTTTATTACTGTTATATCTGGCCCTTTATTCACTTTGTTCTCATTTTCACAACCCATGTTCTTTCTCACTGAACAATGGTTTACATACAGAATGTCAAATGTGCTTCACAATAAATTAGAAATGTATGTACTCAAAGAAACACATCAAACAAATAGTACTATCCATTGCCTCACAAGAGTCCTTTCGGATACCCCAAAGGAGACTAAATCTTGTGAACAATAGTAGCTTACTTAGAGGGTTGACTGACTTAATAAAAGTTTGCTGGAGGGGCACATGGGTGGCTCAGAGGGTTAAGCACTTGACTTTGGCTCAGGTCATGATCTCGGGGTCCCGGGATCGCCCTGCAGTCTGTTGGGCTCTGTGCTCAGTGGGGAGGTCTGCTTCTCCTTCTTCCTGTCCTTCTGCCCCTCGCCTGACTAATGTGCTCTCATGCATGCTCTTGCTCTCAAAATTTAAAAAAAAAAAAAAAAAAAAGGTTGCTGGATACCCACCCTTAACAAAGCTCTGAGTTTATGAAGATGGATATACAAAGAATGAGTAAGAGCACATTCTAAAGACAAGTAATAGACTATATTATTCAGACCTTTGAAGGTATCAGTACATTTAGAAATTAGATTTTTTTTGTCCATTTTAAAAAGATCGAATGGGTTCTTCAAATGGATAGAAAAGCATATTAAGGAAATGTAGATAATGTGGGTTGGAATGACAACAAAAGGTAATGAATGCATTATGAAAAATAGACTTCAGAATGACTTAGAACTGGAACTGTGAAAATAATGATGCTTTATTTTAGAAATAAAAATATTTGAAGTAGTGATGAAATATTATAGGGAAAATAACTAGTTAATCTGTAGGCTAAGGAGAAAATAATTATAGGAAACTTGAGAAGTTAACTTTATACTACTTACATGAGGACCATACAACTATAGAGAAAGCATACACGTTATAAATATTTGTATGCTCTTGTGGTTTTAGAAATTTAGCATTCTTTTGTTTTGATGCCCATATTGATTTAGATTTATAAAAATGTTCTTTGAATCAATCCCCATGTCATAAATACACTTTTATGGAATCGATAAAAATAGTATCAAATGACAAGTGTACTCAACTTGGACAAATGGTAGGTATAGCATCAACAAAGATAATGTTTTAAATCAGAGATTAATGTTTTATGTTAAATTATTTTCTGTTTTAAATTCTAATATGCATAAATCTTAGTTTTCCTAAGAAAGCAATTTAGCAGTATTGATACACTTTACAAAGTAAACCTCTTTATGATTTTCTGTCTTTTAAAATAGTGTTAAATGCCCTATATTTTGCTTCATCTGATAATAGGAATGTAAATGCTGCTCTCTCTTCAAAACAAATGCACATAGTAGTAAAACACCTATGTTTTTTCCCAGTGTAATTAAGCTTACAGCTAGTCATAAGGAGTGTTTGACTGTTTTTATTAAATAAAAATGGTTAGACATTGTATTTTTTATAGGCACTTCCTCAGAAAACAAGTTACTACATCACTAGAAAAAGTAACAAAATGTTTTAAGCAAGAGGCCTTAGTATATATGAGATTTAAGCCATCACGGACTTGGCAAGGAGGCATACCTTTCTAGTGGTTAAGACTCAAGCCGGCTTCAAATCTCTACTACAGAGAACTGGGATGGTGAGTCTAGTGCCTCTTTTACAGAGTTGTTAACAAATGTAAATGCACTTAGCACAGTGCGTGGCACCGCCCAGTAAGGTTTGTGGCGGTGGTGGTAGTCGTTCATGATGGGTAGATACAGGGTGACAGGCAAGGAGGTCTGGCAAATTAAACTTTACATGGAAGAGAGAACATGAATTTATAGATCCAGGCCTGAATTTCTCATCATCATGTTCTTTCAAGAAGAACCAAGGATTGACAAAAGATCCCTGATTATCCTACTTTGTGAACGGTGAACGTGACTGTGTTCAAAACAATACAAAAGACATTTTGTTCTCTGGGGCAAAAAAAATTTTTTTTAATTTTATTTATTTATTTGAGAGAGAGACAGCAAGAGAGAACACAAGCAGGGAGAGTGGGAGAGGGAGAAGCAGGCTCCCTGCTGAGCAGAGAGTGGGGCACAAATTTTTGCTCATGGAATACTCCTTAGAACAATGCTTTGCAAACTTTAATATGCGTAGAAATCAAGTCACCACAGATCTCGTAGATGTGAAAGTTCTGATGAAGAAGGCCTTGGTCCTATTTCTAGAGTCCAAATTTTTGTGTTTCTAGAAGCTCCCAAGGTGAGATTAATGCTGCTAGTCTTTGAGCTGTACTTTTAGTAGCAAGGATTTAGATTACTGGGTCTTAACTGCCTGTATGCCAGATGCTTTTTTTTTTTTTAAGATTTTATTTATTTATTTGACAGAGAGAGATCACAAGTAGGCAGAGAGGCAGGCAGAGAGAGGAGGAAGCAGGCTCCCTGCTGAGCAGAGAGCCTGATGTGGGGCTCGATCCCAGGACCCTGAGATCACGACTTGAGCCGAAGGCAGAGGCTTAACCCACTGAGCCACCCAGGCGCTCCATGCCAGATCCTTTAAAAGGAGAAATTTGGTAAGCAGGAAAAGGACTTTTTATCTCCAAGGAGTTGTCATTTTAGAAGCTCCCTTCAGGAAAACTTTCCATTACAGCCCAAAGTTCAAAACTGAGAACAAAGATAAGCACAGCACATCAGGAGGAAACTATGAGGGGAACTACCTAAGGCCATGTGCAAATGTACAACTTGTCAAGACAGGCCTATTGGCGGGGCACCTGGGTGGCTCAGTGGGTTAAAGCCTCTGCCTTCGGCTCGGGTCATGGTCTTAGGGTCCTGGGATAGAGCCCTGCATCGGGCTCTCTGCACAGCGGGGAGCCTGCTTCCTCCTCTCTCTCTGCCTGACTCTGCTTACTTGTGATCTCTGTCTGTCAAATAAATAAATAAAATCTTAAAAAAAAAAAAAAAAGGCCGGTTGGCAACAAAAACAGCTAAGCAAAGAGCTATTTTGCTATTAATGAGAACAGGTGATAAGTCTTCATGTGTTGACTGGAGATTGAGAAAATGCAGACAGTCTGAGTGCTTCTGTAGTCAACCACTCAAGAGCCAGGATGAGACCCAAAATGGAATGAACTAGCTCTGGAGATGCTGTGGAAAGAGTAAATCAGCTCTAGAGTGTGGAATTTGTTCCATTCAGTGGTGTTTGGAAAAATTTACCATTCCTTTTGGGAAGGGATTAGTGAATAAAAACAATTATACCTGTGTCAAACACATTGTAATATGTTATTCATGTTTCCGAGTTGCTTAGTATATTCATCCACAGATAATTCATGGTTTGTTTGGTACACCTCAAGTAATTCCGCTTATTATTTCAACAGTCCTGAGGTTAAAAAAAAAATCCCTTAGGGTATTGCTAAGCAATTATTATATGATATGATATATTGTATGACATTAGTTATATGCATTACTCAGGCCTCCTCAGTCTATGAGGACAAATGGGACTGTATTAATGATGATAGACTTTTTTTTTTCTTTTATCTTTTCCCATCACCACCTCATAACTGCTCAAGAATATCCTCTTCCGGGGCACCTAGGTGGTTCAGTTGGTTAAGCAACTGCCTTCGGTTCAGGTCATGATCCCGGAGTTCCAGGATCAAGTCCCGCGTCGGGTTCCCAGCCCCATGGAGAGTCTGCTTCTCCCTCTGACCTTCTGCCCTCTCATGCTCTCTCTCTCTCAAATAAATAAATAAAAATCTTAAAAAAAAAAAAAGAAGAAGAAGAAGAAGAATATCCTCTTCCTAGAGGAGTGTTTACTTGGAAAGTCCTCAAGAGTTATTCATGCATCTTCACAATAGTCCTTATCTATCAATGCCAAGTGATCTTTTCTCTTTATTGGAGGCTACAGTGCTCCTCTGCTCTTCTACTCGGGTCCTTAACTGGCCAAAACTGTGAAGATACCATGCCACAGAAGAGGGGCAAGAGCCTCTCTTGCTCTATCATTGCTTACTCCACTGGCAACAAAGCAGCTGCTTATAACCCAGCCTTCTCACATGAATCCCCTAGGAGTATATCATCGATCGCTTGTGCTTCATTACCATCTCCAAGGGGCTGGCCCATGGGTGAGAAGTATTTAATATAGACACTTTGCTGTCCTTCCCATCCCCTGTTCTCTGATGCTGGCAAGCTCTCTTGCTGTCTGCCAAAACACCAAATTGACCATGGCTGAATCTTTAGCATGAACTCAAATTAGTGTGTATAGGCACAAGCTGGTCTCTTTTACTCTTGGACACAGACCAGCATTTAATGACAGGTGTGGAACATTCACATTTTTATTGTATTTTCTGAAATCTTATCACAATTAAATTCATTAACACACACATCTAGTGAATAACTGTTGAGGACAAGGCACTAGTGACAAAGCTGATTTTTATATGGCCTTATTTTATTACTTTGGCTTATTAGGGGAGATTAATAAGGTATAATAACATAACGGTATTTAGCATACTGCCTAGCAAATGGTAAGAGCTCAAAAAATAGTAACTGTTAGAGGTAGTAATGATAATAATAGAAGAGAAAGTAAAAACATAGCAATGTATTAAGATATCAAGATGAAATACTGTATTGATTATCTTAGTCAACTGAGTGAAAATACAGCTGGAGTTATTCCAACTTTATGTTAAATAAACCACTACAAACATTGTGTGACTTATCATGCCTAAGTTTTATTTAATTCAGGAAAATCTCAGTGCTGGATACATTTGTCACAAGTTTATCTTTTCTCTTATTTTTAATACACTTAGTTGGCACTGCAATAAAGGACCAATTAGGATAATTGCCAATGGTGAGATGCTTTACTCTGTATCATTTATTTAAAGGATTTGGGGCTTTGGAAAATTGAAATCCTTAGTTTTGGCTACTTGTAGCCCTTTATTGTTTTCTTATGAATGCCCTTGACAACATCGTTCTCTTAGCATAATCCTGTTTCTTTTCTGTTCTTCATTTTTTAAAAGGAATCAGTGAACAACTGAGATAAGATTTTAAAAACCCGCTGAGCATAGCAATTCTCACTGGGCAAGAGCAATTACAGAATATATGTTGTGTCTGGGTGTGTGTATATGTGTGCTTTCAGGCACCTAAGCCTGGGCATGTTGTTTTTATTGTTTTGTAATTTTGTATTTGGAACAATATTCCTTTGAAATACAAGCTTCAAAAAACACAACCTTCTAAAGTCTTCTGAAAGGGTGGAGTATGGGTTTTAAAAAGTTAAGAAAAACTAACAAATTAAGCCAATTATTAATGTAGGACTATTACAAATAAGATGTACTATACCCAAAGAGAGTACATTATGATGATTTACTTTTGAGAAGTTCTGTTCTTCAGAATATTGTAATTTTAATTGATATGTAATAGCTAAGAGATTTTCAAGTTGATATAATTCTGAAGGGCATACAATTTAAAGTTTAATAAATATTCAACTGGTAGAAACTGCAAATAATTCTGACAATTTTTAAAGTCACTGCAGTGGAAGAGTTGGCATCTTCTGTCTAGATGGGAGAATTTACAGCTCTGGGTCATAAGGATTGCTAAGGGAGGAACAGTTACTTCACCATGATTTGATATCTTAGAGACTAAAGATCAGGAAGTGTGCAAATCAGTATTTCATGACCAACAAGAGGCACTTTTGAGAAGTTACAGCCACTGTAACTTCCTGGTTTCTTCTTTAAACAAGGAACATTTAGACACCTCCAGAAGATTCTGGTACAATACCAGAAAAACATAGCATGTGCAGCAGGTGCTTGCTTCTTCCTCACCAAACTATTTTTATGGTTGCTGGGGACTATACACCATAATTACTTCTCAAAGATTATGGGACTTCTAATTTAACAATGATGATCTACAAAAATAACTATAAAAGAACTTCACAGTATTTATAAGTCACTGGTTATGTAGTTATTAAAATTCATATCTGGGGGCATCTGGGTGGCTCAGTGGGTTAAACCTCTGCGTTCGGCTCAGGTCATGATCCCAGGGTCCTGGGATTGAGCCCCGCATTGGGCTCTCTGCTCAGCAGGGAGCCTGCTTCCCCCTCTCTCTCCGCCTGCCTCTGACTACTTGTGATCTCTGTCAAATAAATAAATAAAATCTTAAAAAAATGTCATTTAAAAAAATAAAATAAAATACGTATCTGGCTGTTTCTTGGGAAGAAATGTATAAGTGGTTTTATATACTGGAACCCACATTTATAGGTTCTAAGCACATAAAAATACGTTTATAGATTGTGCCATATGTCATTTATTTTCCTTCAGGAAAATATTATATGTGAAGATTATGACCTTTGAAGCATTAGCCATCTCAGAGTATTTTTTATGTTTTGCCCTTGTTGAAATATCTAGGTAAAAGGCCCACCAAGTTCCAGTTCCACTTACCAAATATTAATTGTCTTTGTTTATCCAGGTACCTTGCTTCTTCACAAGTCCTGAGCATCTAACTCCTTCATATCCAGTCACCTCCACTGCTAATTCATTAGTTCAGGTCCTCTTGCTTCTTAGGCCCTTTTGTAATTATGGCACTAATTGCCACCTAGGCCTTTCTGCCTAGTAGTTCATCTGCCGCCCATATTCCTCCATACTGTTAGACTGTTCTAAATGCAAATATGATTCCATCACCTCTTTGCCCTTATTGCTCAAAGACTTTCAATGATGCCCTGCTGTTTTTGAGTTCAAGTCCAAATACATCCCTTTTTGCAACTTCAAGCGTCTTTCTTGAAATCCCATAATATACAGATGTGCTCCAGCCATTTTCAACTGTACTGCTCCAACCTTCCCTGTATTTGCATGTTTTTGTTCTCTTTGTCAAGTTCTTTCCTTCTCCAATGTCAAACATTTTAAGCATTTCTCCCTCCAAGAAACTCTGTGATCTACCAAGCAGACATTATTTTGTCTATGCCTCCACTCTATGGAGTACATACCTTTATGTTTGTGTGTGTGTGTATCATCTTTACTGAAATATAATTCATATACCACACAGTTCACCTATTTAATGTGTGAATTTCATAGTTTTTAATATATCCACAAAGTTTGCAACCATCATTAGAGTTAATTTTAGAACATTTTTATCACCTCCAAAACACTCAGTACCTATTAGCAGTCACTCTCCATTCTTCCTCAACCCACCCCCATCCTAGGCAACTACAATTTACTTTCTTTCTCTATAGATTTGCTTATTCTAGGGGTGCCTGGGTTGTTCAGTCAGTTAAGTGTCCAACTCTTGATTTCAGCTCAGGTCATGATCTCAGGGTTGTGAGATCCATCCCTGCATCAGGTTCCATGCTGGGCATGGAGCCTGCTTAAGATTCCCTCTCTCCCTGTGCCCTCTGCTACCTCTCTCTCTCAACAAAACAAAACAAAACAAAACAAAACAAAGATCCTGGGCATCTCATATAAATGGAATAATATAATATGTAAGCTTATGTGACTTCTTTCACAACAATATTTTCAATGTTCATCCATGTTGTAGCATGTATCAGTACTTCATTCCTTTTTACTGCTGAATAATATTCCATTATATGAATGTACCACATTTTATTCATTCATCATTTGAAGGACATTGGGCTGTTTTCACTTTGTCTATTACAAATTATGCTGTTAAGTACTTTCATGTGCAAGTTTTTGTATGGACATATATTTTTATTTATCTTGCATAGAAACGGATTTTCTGGGGCATAAGGTAACCATATGTTTAACCTTCTGAGGAACTGCTAGGCTATCTCCCAAAGTATCATCTGGTTAAACACAGAGTTACCAAAGAATAAATAGAGTTGTTATATGAACTTTTACATTCCTACTAGCAACATATGAGGGTTCCAATTTCGCCACATCCTCTACACCTTTTTTTATTATTATTATTATTATTCTAGCCATCCTAATGGGTGGGTGGTAGTATCTCACTGTGGTTTTGGTGGGCATTTTTCTGAATGATACTGAGCATCTTTTCAGGTGCTTATTAACCATTTATATATCTTCTTTGGAGAAATGTCTATTCAGATCCTTTAGGCATTTTAAAAATTGAGTCATTTTTCTTTCTATTATTGAGTTATAAGAGTTCTTTTCATATTCTAGCTGAGTCCTTTGTCAGATATATGATTTATATATGATTTGCAAAATTTTCCTCCTACTCTGTGTCCTGTTTTTTCACTTTTTTGATGATGTCCTTGAGGCACAAAAGTTCTTAATTTGAAAAAAATCATCGCCTAATGGTCATGGAAATTTACTGTTGTCTTTCAGGAGTTTTATACTTCAAATTCTTACATTTAGATTTTTATGGATTTTGAGTTTTAATTTTTATATATGTGAGGTAGGGATCCAATTTCATTAATTTTCATGGAGATATAGTACAGACCATTATTATTTTTTCATTTCTTACTATGGTGTAGTTAACTATTTAGTGTATGTTTTTCAAACTACAGTATTACAGGAACATGCCTTATTCACCATAGTATACTTAGAAGAGTGTTTGGCATGTAGTTGTTCAATACATACTTATTAAACTCAACTGGGTGGAAAATATTGGTCATTTTAAATTGTTACCATGAAATTAAGTTATTTTTATTGACATATGGAAAATAATATTTTAGGATAGTAATATTTTACAGGGATATGTCTGATTTAGATGAACATAAAAAGATTCTCAAACTGGGTTAGATCTATAATCCATCTCAACAGATACTGTGTACTCTCAGAGAAACAGGAGCTATATTATAAAATGTTTAATTCTTCTCCATAATTCTGGTGTCAGTGATAAGATACATTACCACCCCCCCATATTAATTCCTTATGCAATCACTTTTTACTTGGTATATCAGATTATATTTTCTAAAGATAGGTCCAACAATATCATTCGGTTTCACATTCTCTTCTAAAATTTTGCCACTTCCCCATCAAGAACTGGAGTCTATATCCCTTCTCTTCATAACTGGCTAAAACTTTAAGACTTCTTTAAATAATAGAGTCTAGTAGAAGTGACCTGACTTTCAAGGTTAGGACATAAAAAAATGCCATGAACTGACATTTGGTTCTCTCAGGATGCTTGATCTTGAGACCCAGCTACCATGATGTGAGGAAGGCCAAAACATCTAGGAGGAGGCCAGTGTAAAGAACAGAAGCTCCAGCCTTGGGCCTTGGCTGACGTCCCAGCCAAAAGACAGCACCATATTGCCAACCACATGAATGAGTTACCTTGACAGTAGATTCTCCAGTTGCCAGTCATGCCACCCCAGATAATGCCATACAGAGTTCAGAGAAATGGTCCTTGCTGAAGCTTATTCAAATTATAGATGCAAGAAAAAAATAAATAATAGATGTTGCTTTAAGTCACTAAGTTTTAGGGACAGTTTATGCATCAACAGGTAACTGCTACAACTTTTGGAGCCTGGAAATGGGATGCAGCTATAATAAAAACCTAAAATGTGGCACTGACTTTGGAATTGTACTGTGGGAAGACGTTGAAATGCTCTAGAGGAGGCTGTTACTGAAATCTAAAGGGTCTCAAGTAGAGTGTTAGTGGAAGCTTAACAGGTCTTGAAGCAAAACCTTAAAGGAAACAGAGGAAAAGATTATCGGAGGCTGAGGGAAAGGGAACCCTTGTTAGGTGATCAAAGAGTTTGCCAACATAGTCATTTGTGATAATGTGGCAAAGAAGAAATGTGCCATTAATAAACTCAAAGATCTAGCTAGGGGATTTCCAGGCAGATATTCAAAATGCCATTTGATTTTTTTTTCATTGTCTATGACAAAATGTGAGAAGAGATGAGCTAAAGAATAAATTATTAAATATAAAAAAGCAAGAACTTGCCGGATTTGAAATAAAATTGTTTCTCATATCCAGATTCTTTTTTTTTTTAATTTTATTTTTTATAAACATATATATTTTTTTCCCCAGGGGTACAGGTCTGTGAATCGCCAGGTTTACACACTTCACAACACTCACCATAGCACATACCCTCCCCAATGTCCATAACCCCACCCCCCCTCTCCCAATATATCCAGATTCTTTAAAAACAAGTTGAAACAATGGCTTCTGGAAAAGATCAAATCCAGTACAAGTCTGTAAGTTCTTTGTTAGTATCTCAGAAGGATTTAACACAGTTACTCATAGAACATTTCAACAGAGGAAAGGTCTTTTAAGGATTTTTTTTTAAGGTTTTATTTATTCATTTGAGAGAGAAAGAGAGAGAGAGCATGAGCAGAGCAGAGGGAGAGGGAGAAGCAGACTCCCCGTGAAGCAGAGAGCCCTAGGAAGTGCTTGATCCCAGGACCTGAGATTATGACCTGAGCCCTGAGAGTAAGGCAGACACTTAAAAGACTAAGCCACCAATCTGCCCCTCTTTTCAAGATTTTAATGCCTTCCTGGCCACATCATTTCAGTTAAATAATAGGGCTTCTAAGATTCTTTTTTTTTTTTTATTTTTATTTATTTATTTTTTTTAATTTGTCAGAGAGAGAGAGAGAGAGAGAGAGAGAGCGAGCACAGGCAGACAGAGAGGCAGGCAGAGTCAGAGGGAGAAGCAGGCTCCCTGCCGAGCAAGGGGCCCGATGTGGGACTCGATCCCAGGACGCTGGGATCATGACCTGAACCGAAGGCAGCTGCTTAACCAACTGAGCCATCCAGGCGTCCCAGGGCTTCTAACATTCTTAATGGTGTTCTCCCACAGCAGTCTCAAAAAGGCCTAATTATACAACTTCATCTTGAGGAGCTTTGTGAATTTGGCTTTTGTTTAATGAAATTGGTTATGAGTGAATACTTAAGAAACCCACAAGGATTTTTAAAGAGTTGTATCACCTTCCACTGAAAACAATATAAAATAATAAGGCTTTTGATCCCCAAACTTTTAGAGGCAGGGAGCAGACCTTTTCAATTCATACCATCTTTGTGCTACATCAGATTATTCATTGTCTTGCTTGGATGATGTATTATTTTCTTTAAGGTGTCTTAATTTTCATATTTCGAAAGACATAATCTCTAATACTAGTAGAATCTAAAGAACAAAATGTCCCTCTTCTATTTTTTTTTTTTTTGAAGATTTTATTTATTTATTTGACAGATGGAGATCACAAGTAGGCAGAGAGGCAGGCAGAGAGAGAGGGGGAAGCAGGCTTCCTGCTGAGCAGAGAGCCCAACTGGGGGCTTGATCCCAGAACACGGGGATCATGACCTGATCCAAAGGCAGAGGCCTTAACCCCCTGAGCCACCCAGGCACTCCTCTTCTATTAATTTAGTAAAGTTTTAGAGGCTTCAAATAAACTGTTACACAGAGTTTAAGGTTGAAAAACACTAGAATTGTCTCAGAATGCAGCTTCCTTTCACCTGCTACCCACCATCTACATTCCTTCAAAAGTTTCCCTTTTATCTATTTTCTGCCTTTTCGCTGTCTTTCTTAAAGTATATTGGCCAGCACTCTACTTAATGTTTCAGAGCAGGTGACATGCTGCTTTTGTCAAAAGTCAGGACAAGGTTATCTCTCTCTCTCTCTCTCTCTCTTTTTTTTTAACCACAATGCTCTTCTTGGTGATTGTGGAGGTGATATTTGTCTTATTAAATCTGGTGTGACTGAAAATGTTCTTAAACATCTTTAGCCATAAATCCATTGTCAACTGCCTCTATGAGAAGCAGTTCATGGATTATGGGAAATAAAGTAGGAAGCAAATATCATCTCAAATATGGTCAGTAGAAATAGTAAATATTGGCAGAATCCTGTTTAAATAGTGAGAAAATATTATCTCATTCTTTTTATTCACTTCAATTGTTAGGTTTAAGGAGGTGAATTCAAGTTTAAACATATCTGAAATACTTCCCTTTGCATTTAGCATTATGGCACTGGAAGCCAGTATCGCAGCAGGTACATATTTGGAATTGTCTCAGACCCTCTGTGAAGTATGTCCTTCCCTGTGCAGCACGCATTTGCAGTGTCAACAGTAGCTAAGTACCAGCTGAGCTGCATTCCTTGTAAAGCAATCTAATTATGGCAAACTCAAAGACCTTAGCCCTGATGATAATTTCCAGAATGAAATGTTCACAAAATGAAATGGAAAAGCACCAGCAGCTCATCCTTTTCTCTGTCATCCTTGTTTATGAAAACCTAAAAAATGTGAATGAGCTTCCCTCATTTGTGTTTATCCAGCTTCAGAGAGACACACACAGAATTTGGCCCAGTGAGTTGGCATTTCCATGTAAGTTCTATACAAATGGCTTTCTACTGTTTGAACAACTAGTCACTTTTTTTTTTTTTCTGGATCCAAAGTCATTTACTTACAAAGAAAGAAACCCAATTTAATCAAATTATTAATTTAAAACCGAATGTTAAATAATGGTGGAATTTCACTTTTTAGTTGTTATTTGATTAGTCCAGTTTTTTTTTTTTTTTTTTTTTTTACAGTTTAACAGAGTCATTGTCTGTCAGATCTTTATTTCTGATTTACTCTGACAGAATGATGTTTTCCTATTGATTTATGCATATTTCCTTAGTATTCTTCTCACTCCAATTAGAAGAGAGAAGTCAAAATTAGTAATCCCTGGCTTCAGGGTTGTGATGCAGGGCTGATTCTCCAACACTAGAGAAGGAGAGCCTGCTGTCATGGATTCTGCCAGTAAGAGGACTCCACTTTGGCTCATCTTTTGACTGGTTTGGAGAAAACCCACCACCAACACAAGACAGCAACTACAACCCTTCCATAGTAGGTTCCCTGGGGGAAATGGGTATGGTACAGGCTGGGTATTCTCAGGCCAGACATCACTGTTCTTCATCTCCGATGATTTAGACAGAACAGAGGCTTTTGTAGAAGGACTTTATAATAAGAAGCCCACATATCCTTTGTTTAAGATTATTTTCAGCAACTTTGTGAACTTCAATGTTCATATAAAGGTAAATAATCTAATAGAACTTTCTATTACTAGGTCAGAAGGAAGTTAGGAACTCCAGACAAAAGATAATGTCCAAAAGAATTTGTGTTGGGGGGGGGTGTCTTAAATTTGTAATATTCCCATATTTTCATTGTTGTTGTTGTTTATATCCATCTGTTTTCCTAAAGTGAACACCAGAGACATATGAATTGATAAAGATCTCTGTACTTGTTTTGGGATCAGCTAGTGAGACTGTACCCAGTGTGGAGATGTTCTTTGGAGATAAGCTTAAGGGACAGTGTGGAAGAGGGCTCTGATCTCTTGAAAATAGAAATTTCCAAATAAGATGAGTTTTTATTTATTTTTTTGTTAACATATAATGTATTATTTGTTTCAGGAGTACAGATCTGTGAATCATCAGTCTTACACAATTCACAGCACTCACCATAGCATATACCCTCTCCAGTGTCCATCACCGAGCCACCCTATCCCTCCTACTCCCCTCCACTCCAACAACCTTCAGTTTGTTTCCTGAGATTAAGAGTCTTTTATGGTTTGTCTCCCTCCCTGGTCCCTACCTTGTTCCATTTTCCCCTCCCTTCCCCCCAGGAACCCCCACCCTGCCTCTCAAATTCCTCATATCAAAGAGATCACATAATATCATATATTTATGATATGATCATAATGATCATAATGTTATATGATATGATCATATAATATCATATAATTGTCTTTCTCTGGTTGACTTATTTTGTCTAGCATCTAGTTTCATCCATGTCATTGCAAATGGCAAGATTTCAAGGTTTTGATGGCTGCATAGTATTCCATTGTGTGTGTGTGTGTGTGTGTGTGTGTGTGTGTGTGTATACCACTTCTTTATCCATTCATCTGTTGATGGATATTTAGGCTCTTTCCATAGTTTGGCTATTGTTGTCACTGCTACTATGAACATTTGGGTGCACGTGCCCCTTCAGATCACTACATTTGTATCTCCAGAGTTAAATACCCAGGAGTGTAATTACTGGGTCACAGGGTAGCTCCATTTGCAACTTTTTGATGAACCTCCATACTGTTTTCCAGAGTGGGCTGCACCAGCTTGCATTTCCACCAACCATATAGGCGGGTTCCCCTTTCTCCGTATCCTTGCCAACACCTGCCGTTTCCTGACTGGTTAATTTTAGTCATTCTGACTAGTGAGGGGTAGTATCCCACTGTGGTTTTGATTTGTATTTCCCTGATGCCGAGTGATGTTGAACACTTTTTCATTGTCTGTTGGCCATTTGGATGTCTTCTTTGGAGAAATGACTGTTTCTGCCCATTATTGGATTATTTGTTCTTTGGGTATTGAGTTTGAGAAGTTTCTTATAGATTTTGGGTATTAGCCCTTTATCTGATATGTATTAGCAAATAATAAGATGAGTTTTTAATTGGTGTCTGGGTGGCTCAGTCAGTTAAGTGTCTGCCTTTGGCTTGGGTCATGATCCCAGCTGGGATGGAAACCTGCATCAGGCTCCCTGCTCAGCAAGGAGTCTAATTCTCCCTCTCCCTCTGTGTGTGAGCTCTCTCCCCATCTCTTTCAAATAAATAAATATTTTTTTTAAAAAGTTGAGTTTTTAATTCATTTACTGTGACTTAAACGTACAGAAATGCAGATTTTTCTCCTCTAAAACTGAGCTGGCTCAGGAACACCTGAGAAGATCCATCAGTTAAGTTACCAACTCTTGATTTCAGTTCAGGTCATGATCTCAGGGTCCTGGGATCAAGCCCAGTGTGCTTGATGGGCTACATGCTCAGTGGGGAGTCTGCTCAAGATTCTTTCTCTTCCTCTCCCTCTGCACCCACCACCCCACCCTGTGCTCTCTCTCTCAAATAAATAAATAAATATTTTAGAAAATTAAGTTTGCTCACCATCTCTCTGCGTTTGATACTCATCAAAATATAGTTTTCAAAAAAATTAAAAACATAGCTCTTCTACAAACATAAAATTAGTTAAGTGTCAAAGACTGATTTAGTACATTACTGACGGAACTAGAGGGATAATAAAGCTAGCTGGAAAATGTACTGGAGGTGGAAATACTATAATTGAAAAAAAAGAATATGGAATAAAATTGTTAAACTGAATTTTAAAACCTGTGTTTTATTTCTACCATATAGAAACCATTTATATATCTACATGACAAATTCATTTGCATTATATATCTACATGACAAATTCATTTGCAATGCTAGTGGACAAAAATAATTTATGCTATCAGTTTTTCCATAAGTTAACATTTACTTTTTTACAGTTGTAAGTTACTCTAATGGAAATAGTAAGTCAAGACAAATCTACATACCCTTAAATAATTTTTTCCTCTTCTTCCTTTGGAAATTTTCTTTTTACTGTGCTGATACAATTAATTATATTTTCTCTCAAAATGAGAAATGCAGAACAATTTCTCCTGAGTTGTGAGTCTAATAAGGGAGTGAAATTATGGTACAAATATGTTGGTATTTATTTTTCATAAAATTAAAAACTAGTGTCTATGATTTTTTTTTATTTTGAAAGTGTGTTCAGAAGTCAAAATAGTTAATGAGACCAAATGCTTATAGATTTAAATACAAACTTCATGGAAAAATTACAAATCACAAATTTAAAATGCAAAAGAATATAGTAAATGATACTGTAATAACTTTGATGACAGATGGTAGCCACATTTGTGGTGGGCAAAGCATAAAGTATAAACTTGTGGAATCACAATATTGCACACCTGAAAGTAATGTAGCATTGTGTGTCAACTCTACTCTAAAGATAAATAAATAAATACCATTTTAAAAATGAAAATATAAATGTCAAAAATTTTCTCACTTATAAATTAATAGATACAAATGTAAAAAGAATAAGAATATTAAATCAAAGATTCATAAAATGCTGAAAGCTTAATTAACCATTAGAAATAATATCATTCAATTTTTAATTACAATTAAAGAAAAAAATGCCCTCAAATACTGGTGTAGTTAGATGACAAGGTTGCTTCTGCATAAATTGTTACAGGTATTGGAAAAATTTTTTTGACTTTTATTTAAGGTAATATGAGGTATAATTTCAAACTGAGGTTTGTGGTGGTATAAGAAGATGCTTTCTAAATGAGGGCACCATTTTTAATGTAAAATTTTAAAGATTCCCAGATTCTCTGGGAATATCTCGACAAATAAATTATACCAATTCCAGCCCTTATTCCTCAATACTGGCTGCTTTTAAGATTTTCCCCTTTAATACTAGTTTTCAGCAATCTGATTATGGTTTGCCTTGGGTGGTTTGAGTTTCTTGATGAGATTCTTGGATCTCTGGGTTTATATTTTCATTAAATGGAAATTTCTTATTTTTTTTCTTCTTCTTCTTTTTTTTTTTTTCTTCTTTTTCTGTCCTCCTAGCACTCCTTTCCTTCTGGGATGGCAACTATGTGTATGTTAAAATTTTGATATGTTCCTCAGGTCACTGTGGTTCTGTTCTTCCCACTACCACCATACTACCAACCCACCCCCACCCGACTCCAAAACCCACCACCCCATAGATTCCCTCTATGCTTCATTTTGGGTATTTCAATGGCTATTCAATTGCTATGTCTTCAAGTTCATGGGTTTTTTTCTGTAGTATCTAATCTGTTATATCATTCAATAAAATTTTCAACTGCAATATTATATATTTTCATGTCTAGAAGTTCCACTTGGTTCTTTTTATATCTCCCATTTCTTGTCTCATCATGTTTCAGTTTTTCTTTGACTTTTTGAGCATATTTATAATAACTGTTTTAAAGTCCTTGGTCTGCTAATTCCATCATGTCTGTCATTTTGGAACTGTTTATATTAACTGATTTATCTCTTGATTATGGGGCACATTTCCCTGCTTCCTCGCATGACTAGTAATTTTAGATCCTGTCACTTTATGCCATGGAGAGCTGGATTTTGTGGTCTTCCTTTGAAAAGTATCAGACATTGCTCTGGCAGGGTAAGCTTCTCACAGATCAGCTTGATTCATTCAAAGCTTGCCTTTAAGTTTTTCATAGAGTCCTATGGTAGTCTTTAAAGCCACTACTACCCCTGTACCTTCTGGTTTCTCTCATGAAATGCCATGTATTTGACATTTCTCCACTCAGACTGATGCGAACTCAAATGATTCCCAGGCTTAGGTAAGTTCTGAGGATAGTTTAGTTTACAGCTTCCTAGTAATGATCTTCCAGCAGTTGTTTTTTTTGGCTAGCAATACTGAATTTCACCTCACCCATCAAAGACTGTGATGCAGATTTCTAGGGCTCATTCTTTGCATAGCTTCTTCTTCTTTGGTAATTCTCCTTGCAAATTCTAGCTGTTTCATCCTCCCTCATCTCTAAGCTCTGTCTTCTGAACTCATTGTAACTGCCAGCTTCTGTTTGGGTTTATCCTCCCTGTACTGCAATCCAGAAATTGCTGGAGCAAATATAGGGCTCATTTTGGTTAGTTCCCTTTGCTCAGAAAGCACAGTTATTCAATGTATAAAAACAGTCATTTCATCCACTTTGTGCAGTTTTGTAGTTGTCTGTAGTAGGAGGGTAAGCTCTGTGAACAGTTGTGCTTTGGGATAAGGATGCATCAATTAAAAAAAAAATCCAGAATAACGTCACTATGCCAACAAAAATAAGTATTTTCTTACTTAAATATAGCATAGTATACTGGAATAGTAGAATGCCAACAAATGGTAGCAGCCACTGTGTCTGCAGGAAGGAGACCAACTTTCATTGTTGGTTAAAGCCTATTTCAGCTTTGTTAGTATTTCAGATCCAGTGAAATTTTCCTATTTCATATATCCAGTGAAATATTCCTATAGAATATTTCCTATTCCTACTCAATGTCTGGTTTAGGGGATTCCTTACAACCTTCTGCTAAGGATTATAGCAACTCTAACTTTAACATGTGGAAACATCCACAGATGGAGATGAAGATGCTGCACACAGAGTGTTATCATAGGTCTTCTCAGTCTAAATATTCCTGATTACCATTTACTTTATGACACCCATGGCGATTTGGCATAGAACATTCTTTGAGGCTGCCTCCAATTAGAATTCTAGGCCCCAAACAAATGAAAGTTCCTTTTGCTCATAGAACTGAGCTATTTGAGAGTTTTCTGCCAGTTAGTGTATTGTCTAACCCACCTTCCTCTTGGGAGGAGGGAGGGCAGGGGACTCTGGAAACTCATCATGATTCACTTACATGCTTTACTCACTCTGAGGATCCTTTCCACATGCTTTGGACTGAATTGCATCCCCCCAAATTTATATGTTGAAGTCCTAACCCGCAGACTGGCTGCATATGGAGTACGGAAATAATTAAGGTTAAAGGAGGCCATAAGAATAGAGTCAGGATCCAATATGATCAGTGCCTTTATAAAAGGAGACAACCACATGCTTGCTGTCTTTGCCAGTGAGGTCACAGAGAAAAGATGACAATCTACAAGCCAGGGGGAGGATCTTCACAAGGAACTGGATAGGCTAGCACCTTGACCTTGGACTTCCCAGCCTCAGAACTGTGAGAAATAAATGTCTGTTGTTTAGCTACCCAGGCTGTGATATTTTGTTAGAGCAGCCCCCAAGCAGTCCAAGATACCACACCTAAGGAAGGTTTTATTATTTTTTTGTTTCCTTTCTTTGGGATAGAAAACTGCCTTTCTAAGATCTCTTCTATTTCTCATATTTAAAAGTTTTTAGTAAAAATTCTTTTCTCAACTTTCCAGAATTTATTTCTTGACATTTAAAGGAAAGATTGTAGAGTTTAAAAACAAATAAAAAACATACAAAAACCAAAAAGTTTTCATCTTTCTCAATCTCTTGCCTGGCTCTTGAAATTCAAACCCAAATTCAAAATGGCCTTTACTGAAACTGATTTTAGGAACCTAATTCTGGAAGCCAAAAGCCAAACTCTGATTACTGACTCTTTTTCCTTTTCAATGTTAACAATCTTAATCCTCTCAGAAGTAATGAATAGTTTCAGTTGAATAGGGGTAAGATTAAGCAACAACAATAAATATAAGGAAATGCCAAAAAGAAAAGCATTGTGAAGTATTCCGAAATATTATTTCATTGCACAAATATAAGATTTCTTGCCCATGCATAAAAAAATAATTGAGAACTAGGTAACAACAATGGTTAAAAAAAAAAAAAAAAAAAAAAAAAAAAAGCAGTACTCTTCGCCAAGCTATTTCACCTTTCTTGATCCCTCGGTATTGCCAGAATTCCTATGACAAAATTCTCTTCTCTGTCAGGGTTTCTAGTACAGAGTTCTTTTTTTTTTTTTTTTTTTTTAAGATTTTATTTATTTGTCACAGATCACAAGCAGGCAGAGGAGAGGGGGAAGCAGGCTTCCCGCCCAGCAGAGAGCCCGACACAAGGCTCAATCCCAGGACCCCAAGACCATGACCCAAGCCGAAGGCAGAGGCTCTAACCCACTGAGCCACCCAGGCACCGCTGGTATAGAGTTCTTATGGGTAGTAGAGGCATGGGTCCCACAGTGGTCTCAGGACTGCTGCCTGTCTGACATTTTCCATGTCTTACCTTGGAGTATGACACAGGGTTGGCTGAGGTCTCCCTGTCTCCTCTTGGTCCTGGGTTCTGGTGTGCAGGGCTCCTTTAGATGAACTTACAGTGATGGTAGAAAGTGTACTCCCCCTAGCAATATTATTAATGTATACAGTTTCCATGTAGAGTAGACTTTTCATTTTTGAGATTTATTGTATTGCCAGGTTATTACATATTTCTTGATAACCTCTTCAATTTCTTGAGAGATTTAGATCTAACTCTTCATTGGCAGAGTTAGAGGACAACCCATTGGGGAATCCCATGAGATTACCTGGAAATATCACCTTTTATTACAAAATCAGTCAGTTTCTTATGATTCAATTCAAGCATCTTCCTATTCCTCTCCCTAAGTTTTGTATAGATCTGCTATATTCATTGAAAAGTTTTAAGATTTCTTTTATCCTCTGTTTGGAGAGATTTAATTTTAATTCTTGATTCTTTTTTTTTTTTTAAGTCCATTTACAATGTCCCCAGAATTTATTGCAAATATACTTACTGACATTTTTGTCCTCATGTTAGAATTTTGGGTGAATATACAAATTAGGTCTTTCTGGAATCCAATCCAAACTGGTTAAAATGATAGGATTTTTGGCTCATGTAACTGGCAGTTGACATATAAGTTGGTTTTAGAGTTGGTTTGTCAGCTGCTCAATCATGTCTTCAAGATTCAGTTTCCTTTTCTCTCCCCTCTGTATCATACAGGTTCAGCTTCTTCTTCTTCTTCTTCTTCTTCTTCTTCTTTTTTTTTTTTTTTTAATTTTTTCAGGTTCAGCTTCTACTTAAGCCTTGTTCTACTTCCTTGCCACAAGATGGTTGTTACAACTTCCATGGGAATGTGCTTCTCTAGGCACATCTATGGAGACAGAGGGGATTGTTTTCAAGAGTGTTCTTAGAAGAGAGAGGACACCTTTCTTCTAGAAACCATCAGAAAACCTGTCCTTTGATTTTGTCAGTCTGAGATCAGTCATTCTGGAACAAATAACCGTGAATAGGGAGAGGGACTGTGTTCACTGTTTGGGCTTCAGTCACTCATCCCACTGCTAGTGTGAGATGCCCAGGGGAGGTGAAGATATCTGAATGAAAATTTGGATAGTAACCAAGGAAGACGGACAGTAATGTTAGAAAACTAACCACAATGTCCAGTACATCTTAATTCCTCAGAAGAGAAAAATGTCTTAAAAGGGAAGAAAAACATGCAAAGTATTCACTTTTGCTAGACCTTGTGCCAGGCAACATATATATTTCTGACACTGTCCAGGAGTGTCTACCCAGCCTATTACCTCCTTTCTTTGGGAATTTCCCTGCTTCAGTGAAAGGCTCTGATAACCTGTTTGTTGGACAAAGATGACTGGATCAGGTACAGACACCTGGTCCAGATGAGGCCAATTATCTTTCTTCTCTAGGAACTTTGAAGTGGCATTCATTTACTTTTTAAATTTGTTTAGATTAACATATAAGGTATTATTGTTTCAGGGATACAGATCTGTGAATCATGAGTCTTACACAATTCATAGCACTCATAGCACATACCCTCCGCAATGTCCATCACCCAGCCACCATATTCCTCCCACCCCTCCAGCAACCCTATTTGTTTCCTGAGATTAAGAGTCTCTTATGGTTTGTTTCCCTCTCTGGATTCATCCCATTTGCTTTTTTCCTTGCTTCCCCCATGGTTCCATAATGTTCCTCAAATTCCATATATCAGTGTTCCTCAAATTCCATATATCAGTAAGATCATATGATAATTGTCTTTCTGATTGACTTATTTTGCTTCAGCATAATACCCTCTAGTCCCATCCACATCGTTACAAATGGCAAGGTTTCATTTTTTATGGCTGCATACTATTCCATTGTGTGTGTGTGTGTGTGTGTGTGTGTGTGTGTGTGTGTGTATACACTACATCTTCTTCATTCATTCATCTGCTGATGGACATCTAAGCTCTTTCATTGTTTGGCTATTGTGGGCATTGCTGCTATAAACATTGGGGTGCACATGCCCCTTCAGATCACTACATTTGTATCTTTGTGGTAAATACCCAGTAGTGCAATTGCTGTGTTATAGGGTAGCTCTATTTTCAACTTTTTGAGGAACCTCATTATTGTTTTCTAGAGTGGCTGCACCAGCTTGCATTCCCACCAACAGTGTTAGGAGGGTTCCCCTTTCATTCAAACTAGTTAGTCTCTGCTGGTCTGTGGGAGCAAATATAACATTGAAAGCTGTGGGTTAGCTATTTTTTCTATGTGCATAGAGAAACAAAGACAGTTTAGAGATATTATGAGCAGGGAGAAGCAGAATTCAGATCTGACTCTAGAGAAAGAGAAAAGCTTCCTTGACACTTAATGATTTTCCCATGCATGGTTTAGTTAATGCTTAAGCCTACCATCTATGTAACAGACTATTAAAATGGAACTCAAAGACAAAGACCAATGTTTTAAATTCCAAGGAATAATTCTTTTCCCCCACCTAATGCCCCAGATACTAAAGTGAAGTGCTGGACCACCTGTGCATAATATACTTGGGAATAATGAGATGCCTCTGCCAGCTTGATCATATCTTGCAGTTGATATAATAGAAAAAAGTTGGAGATTAGAGAGATGTCTCTGTGTGGTATTAATCTTTGCTCCCTCCTCATGAGAACAGGATGTTTTACTTTCATGACAAATGGATGAGTGAAGACTTTGAGGAGATTCTTGTATCTATGTCTTGGAGATTGAGGGAGATAGACAATGGTGTTGACTTAAGACTCAGATGTCTCAAGTCAAGAGGTATACAGCAAATCCAGTGGGGTAGTATGCACTTCCACTCAATTTGGCTTGTGGGAACAAAATGAGACCCCTTCCAAAAGTGAGTTGACCTGGGTCATCTTAAAAGAGAACCTCTTCCAAAAGGATAGCCTCAGTGGGTTACAATAAACAAAGAAATGCTTAGAACAGAGCTACCCAGAAGATGGCATGCCAAGGGCAAAGGAATTTCATTGGTGATCTTGAGTAAGAAACTCCAAAGAACAAACCTGTCCATCAGAGGAAAAGTCAGCAATGTTTCTTCAGTCCAGAGGGCACTGAGGTCTTGACTCCATTACATCAGCCATGTAACCTGCCCCCATTCCTCTAGTCCCTCTCTTTCTAGGCTGACCTTGGAGAGGCCAGAATTGTGGCCTGCACAGTGGGAGAGGAGGCAGAGGAGATACTGCATAAAAAGCCAACCATCCCCACCTCCCCTCCTTGCTGTGAGGAGTGAGGAAAGTTTGACACTGATTAAGAGTTTAGATATTTTATTGGGCTGAATGCCAGTTTTGTAATTATCAGAGTAGACTGGAACTTTCAATGCCAGAACGTTATCTAAGAGTGAGGATAAAAGCTATGGACATACTAAAGTTTTATCTTGAACAGTGAGAAATAATGTGTTTATTTTCTTTTTATATTTTATCACTAACTGAAGTGTCGCATGATCATTTTAATGACTCTGCCAGGTAGATATAATGATCCCAGTAGGAATTCTTTTCTCTACTCTGTTACTGAGGAAACTGAGATTCCCCTCATGGAAGGGGAGTGACTCATGAAATGGACTGTAAGGGATGGACAGGTTTTCAGTAAGCAAAGAGGAGAGAAAGGGAATTCCAGGAGAGAAAAACATGGAGAAGTGGAGGTTGGTAGGTGAAGGTGTATCCAGGAACTGAAGCAGTCTAATTTGCATACAGTAGAAAGTATGGACAGGCTGAGGGTAAATTAAGTCTGCAAACAAGTTAGAGTAAGAAGTGGCAGTTCTTGACCATCACTTTCCTCCTTTTCCGTTGCCTACAGCTGCCTCTCTCATTCGCTGAAGAAAAATGAAGGTATTCTTTCCATTTGATGATGAGAGAATGCATAATTTGGAAGGCAGGGATTATATGCTAGAACCCACAAAGTAGAGGGGGAAAACTGCTAGAGATTTTGGGATAGGTAGACCTAGTTTTGAATCCAATACTATTGTAAAAATGTAATTTTTCTGAAACTCAGTTTCCTTATCTGTAGAGCAGGGAAATTTTGATAGATCTACTGTGAGGGATACATAAGATGAAAATGAAGCAGATAAATAAAATAAATGTATGAGCTGAAGTAAATCACAAATGTCTTCAGTCAAGGTCCCTCAGGGTGCACCTCCTATTGTATTGTCAATAACACTTCTGTCAGTCGAAGTGTTTTTCTTTTCCTCCCAGACAAAACAAGGTAATGTTTCCTTATAAACGCTCAATAAATGTCAACCTTAACTTTTTATGCATACAAAAGTAAATGTTTTGTTTTCACTATATAAGAAAGGTCCTTTCGGTGGTAAAAAGGACATTTAAACTGAAAGTTATGTATATTGGGCCAGAAAACTTTTAATGGCTCTATTTAAAATGAATAGAAAGGTACTTAAGGAAGGTAGCAATTGTAGGCTTTCTTTTCTTAGGAAATCAATACTCATAACACTCAATGTTGGAATTGAGAATTAAAAACCACAGTAAGTTTATTTTAAAACATGTAGTCTGTCATCTTTATTTTCCCTTTGGATAACACGGTGTTTATACCCTGACGTCTATTTATGTTGCTGCAACTCTTTCCTTGACTTTGAAGTGAACTTCATATGGTGCTAGAATCAGAACCAGAGGGCTTCAGGATAACTAAGTCCAACCCTCTCATTTAAAAAAAAGTAAACTGAGGTCAGGGAGGAAAGTGAACTTCTTGACACCTTCTCCTATTTCCTCTGAGTTGTACTGTGGAAACTCCTGCAGTTCTGAACCACCAGGCCTGACCCTGGAAGGGCACGAATTTTCCCTTCCCATCTCATCTACCACACGGCTGGATCTTCTGATAAACTGAGACGGTGCCTGGCACTTGGCAAGCATCTATCTATAGTTTGGGGGGTTTTTTTTGTTTGTTCGTTTGTTTGTTTGCTTTTTTAGGAATTGTATTTAACTCTGAACAGAGTATTTTGTCCTCACTGGAGTCTAATTAGAAACTCCCTGCTGTTCTTGGTGTGGCTTAGGAGAATCACCAATCAGTCACTGTTAAATAAATCGTTGCCACTCTTCTCCCAAATACATGCTTCAGGGAGGTGCCTGTGTGAGAAACAATTTCATTGCCAATACAAGCCTATAATTCAAACATCCTATTCTATGCCTTCTCGTCTGCAGATTTATTTAAAACCACCATTCCCTCTGTCCAGCGCACCTTACTGCATCCAGCATCTCTCATCCAAACTGGCAAGTGCACAGATTTGTTATCCAAGTTCATTGCAGGGTCAGAGTACTACCTAGTTCTTTGGGATGTCCCTTCAGGGTCCCAGAAAACAAATTTCACTATGCTTATATTTTAAATTTGGCTGAACCAAACAAAGTTTTAGTATTTACAAAAAAAAAAATCTGTTTATTTCTTCTTGTGTGATTCAGATGCAGAAGCTGGTTTTATTTGTATAGTTATTGAGGTTATGTGGATTGGAAAATGAGTCACAGAAAATGCAAAAGTAAAACATTGAGTAGAACACACAGCTTAGAGTGTTTGTAATTTTGGAGGATTTGTCTGAGGAAGAGATAGCTAAACCTGATACAGCAATAGGCTGCTTGTATATACTGTGTAGGAGAGTGGTCTCTTTATTCTCTTCTTTATTCGGGAGAGCACAACAATAATTAGGCTTAAAGGGCAGCAATACACATTTTTATTAGAACCAGGTAATCTTCTGGAGATCCTACAATGAAAGAAAGATAACTCCATAGAGTCCTTTTCACCTGCTTTCAAATTCCTCCAATGCCAGCTCTACTGTTCATTCCACCTGGTTCAGAGATGATCTAGAGCCTTGGGTCCCAAACTGAGCCCAAATGCTCAGAGGCCCTTTCAAAGAACTTGCAGGAGTCCCGCTAGAGTTTAAATTGTCAGGGGAAAGCATAGTGTCATCACACCAACTACTATTATTAAGGTGTTCCAATGTAACTACTTAATACATGGAAGTGTTAAGTATTTCTTTTTTAATTATTATTTTAATTCCAGTATAGTTAACATGCAGTGTTTGTTGTTTGTTTCAGGTTTACGATATAGCAATTCAACAATTCTCTACATTACTCAGTGCTTGTCAAGATAAACTCTTAATCCTCATCACCTATTTCACTCACCTCCTCCTCCCACTTCTCCCCTGGTAACCATAATTCTCTATAGTTAAGAGTCTATCTTTTGGTTTGTCTCTTTATTTTTGATTTGTTCATTTCTTGAACTCGTCATAGGCATAGAATCATATGGTATCTGTCTTTCTCTGACTGACTTATTTTCCTTAGCATTATACTCTCTAGATCCATCCATGACGTTGCTGTTAGGTTGGCAGGCTCCAGGAGTGCAGGAGAAACAACAGAAATGACCTCAGGGTCTGGCTGTCTTCCAGCCTCCTCCCCTCCCTTTCCTTCACCCTTGACCCTCCAGCCAAAAAGATGTATGCCCAGGTCACCGTCTCCACAGGTAACCTATGCAGGAAACAGATAAGAGACCCCCGCCAACTCCCTCCCAGTGTGACTTCCCCCACTCCCCTTTCCGGAGTTGAGGAACCTCGCCCGAGGGTGCCCACCTCCTCCCGGCACAACTTTCCTGGCTCCCCTTCTCCTGAGCCCTGAAACTTTGCGGGAGAGTGCCTTTAATAAATCTTGCCTTGCACCCACTCACCTAGTGTCGTGTTTATCTCGCCTATAAAACCTTACAGTTGCAAATGTCAAGATTTCATTCTTTTTTATGGCTGAATAATGTTCTCTGTATATATGACACATCTTTTTTTTTTTAAAAGATTTTATTTATTTATTTGACAGAGAGAGAGATCACAAGTAGGCAGAGAGGCAGGCAGAGAGAAAGGGGGAAACAGGCTCCCTGCTGAGCAGAGAGCCCATGTGGGGCTTGATCCCAGGACCCTGAGATCATGACCTGAGCTGAAGGCAGAGGCTTAACCACTGAGCCACCCAGGCGCCCCTGACACATCTTCTTTATCCACTCATCTGTTGATAGACACTCGAGCTACTTCCATAAATTGGCTATAAAACATGCTGCAATAAACAAAGAGATGTATATGCCCTTTTGAGTTAGTGTTTTCATATTCTTTGGGTAAGTACCTAGTACTGCAATTACTGGATCATATAGTAGTTTTAAAAATAAAAAAAATTATTTTTAATTTTTTGAGGACCCTCCATACTTTTTTCCACACCAGTGGCATTCACCAGTTTGCATTCCCACCAACAATGCATGACAGTTCCTTTTTTTTCCACATCCTCCCCACCACTTGTTATTTCTTGTGTTTTTTATTTTAGCCATTCTGACAGGTACGAGGTGGTATCTCATTGTGGCTTTGATTTGCATTTCCCTGATGATAAGTAATGCTGAGCATCTTTTCATGTGTCTGTTGGCCATTTGTATGTCTTCTTTGGAGATATGTCTGTTCATGTCCTCTGCCCATTTTTTAATTGGATTACTTGTGGTTTCTTGGTGTTGAGTGGTATAGTATTGGGTTTTTCTTTTGGCCTAGAAAGAGGGTGAAAAATTTACTGAGACCTCAGGGAACCATGAACCAAAAAGTTTGAGAATCTCTAAAAAGGGTTAAGAAACATCAGATCACAACTGACAAAGGAGTTAGCAAAAAAAAAAAAAAAAAAAAGGAAAAAAAATCCTGAACATTCCACCTTTCTATTTATTGCCTATTGCCTATAGACTTCCTCATTCTTTTCTCAGCTATGTAAACAAAGGCAGACATCCATGGTCAGGAGCCAGGCTCTAATTCATCTGCCTGTTATCAGTTTACTGATGCTTTACTGGTTTTGAATCCTTTCTATGTATATCTTTGTACCTGTATCTACAGATACATGATATTTATCTGTGTATATGTATATAGAGAGAAGTTTTTTCCTAGCAATGTCTCCTTAAAAAAATTACTTCTGAAAAATTAAAGACCTTGGTTTCATGTTACAGAATGTGTTAGTGTAGAAGCTGTGGAGTTCTTAAATCCTATTAGAGGCCATCATGGAGAGAGCTGTTGATAGGGAATCAATCTCATTCTAGGTGACCTTTGTCAACTTCACAAGCTCTTTGATGACTTATTATCCATTTATAAAACAAAGAAAATAATGCAGATGTTGTTGAGGTTTTGTGTTTATAAAATAGTCTAATAAGATGCTCAGATGAAAGGTGTGACTCACAGGAAATGCCAAGTATGAAATAAACCATCCCACAGATTCACAGCTGATCCCTTTCAATGTGATGGAAACTTGATATTTAAAAACTCCCTTGATAAGAATCCTGTTCTCATCAGCTATGCCTTCTCTCTGAAATTTGTTCCATTTTTCTTTCTCCTTCACCATACCTTCAAGTTAGTTGACACTTATAACCTGCAAGGGAGTCATTGAGCAATTACTTAAGGGAGCCCTACACAAATATAGTTTCTTTTCCACCAGGTAAAGGTCATGTGGGCATGTTTGAATGTGTTTATCCCTTCCCTTACAGTCCATCAAGGAAATAAACGTTAGGGAAAAGTCTGATTGTTTAATCTCACCACTACCAACAGTTCTATTTTGGTCGGCAACACTCCCTTATTTTAGAATGTTTCCTAGGCAATGTTTAGTAATTCAAAGAAATCAAAGTGAATCTCTCTATTTAATTCACACAAGCCTTTATAATAATGTACTTTCATATAACAAGCCCATACTCAGATGACATTCATTCACTAAACCATTGTTTGAGGGAACTTTGAATTGGAGGGAGGATTTTATGGATTATCTTTTTCATAAACAACACTTTTCCTGATGAGGGTAATAAAATGATCCTTAATCATTTTAGCATACAGAAATAAACACTACTGAATTGTTGGTGTGCTTCACTATAGCCTTTTGTGTATGCACATTTTTATGTTATATACTTTTTTGGTTTTATTCACCTCATTTTGTGTCAGTTTCTTTTGGTAATTTTGACTACCATTTACTCCAATTTAGGCAATCATGCTGTATTTATGAACTTTTTTTTTTTTTGCACAAGCTGTCTAAAAAGGTCAATTTAAGATTATTTTAGATACAAGTACACTGAAATTGGGAAATACAGATTTAAAATACATGATTTCTGAAATTTCTATCTGAAATGTTACATAATTTTATATTTACTGACTTACTCTGTAATTAATTCTAAAGTTCATACCACCAGCTATTCATATTGTTAAACCTGAATTTTGGGCAAAAAATATTTGATCAGCTATTTTGATAGGAATAAGTAGTATTAATGTGCTCGCCCACTGGATAACTATACTAAACTCTTACTAAGCAAGCTCCTGAAATCTCAGTAAATTCATAAGTCATCTGGGTTTCATGTGGGACTGGTAGTAATTTCCCTATTCTCAACCACATAAAAATAGTATAAATCCCTCTGGCTTATTAAATCATAACATGCATTCATTCCATTGGTTACACATAGAATTAATAAACATCAATCAGTTCAGGATTAGTCTGACAAAAAAACTCATGAAATTGGATCATCTTCTGCTCAAAATTGTTTCTGCTTTGAGTTTTTCTTTCTTCTCTTCCTGTGGCCAGGTGATCAAAATCTGACCTAAGGAATATGTCCCTCATGCCCTATTCAGTTCCCCTTTCCAGGCAAGGCTTGTGCTTTGGACCTTTCCTGAACATTGCTCCTTGCCTCCTTTATCACAGCCTCTGGTGATCTCCTGGTGGCTGAGGGACTTGTCAGATGACTGCTTTGCTAATCTTACTGCATTTTTCTAAAATGCAAGTCACTGGGGTGCCTGAGTGGCTTAGTCGTTAAGTGTCTGCCTTCTGCTCAGGTCATGATCCAAGGGTCCTGGGATCCAGTCCCACATCGGGCCCCCTGCCTTGACAGGCAGTCTGCTTCTCCCTCTCCCACTTCCCCTTCTTGTGTTCCCTCTCTTGCTGTATCTCTCTTTCTGTCAATAAACAAAATATTTTTTAAAAATGCAAGTCATTGATTGATGTTTCATAAACATGCCTCCCAGATTGTGTCTCCATTCAATAAATGGAAGCCTTTCAAGACCATAATCCTTAAAAGGAACTTTCTGAGGTATAAATTCTAGGCAATAAGAAGAGTAGTGATAAGTATTGTGAAGGGTAGTAGGGGAAAGAAAGCTACATCCATTTGATACTGGATTTCTAATATGGCCACTTTGGGTCTGATTATCAGAGGTCGACTTTGACAAAAGAAGTTGTAAGCATGAGATTTGTTAAGGCAATATTTCCAGGAAAAGCCAACAGAGGCATAGGGGAAGCCAGACAGGGAAGGGAAAGAAGTTAAGAAAGGAAACCGCTTTAGGTCAAGTCCTAGCCCCAGCCTGATCCTACATGGATCTATGCAGAGGACATTACATTTCAGAGCTTGTCTTGTCTTGAGGGAAAGGAATGGGGCTTTCACTATTCCTCACCAGTCATTGACCACAACCTACCCTGTGGGAGAAACAAGCTCCATGGAACCTCCAGCTGTTTGCAGGTATGGCCAAAGGGGCCCTAGTAACCCAAGAGCAGTCTTCTGAAGATTACAGCTGTGTACTGTCAAAATCGCAACATACAGAAGCTGAGGGACTCATAAGGAAGCCCAAGACTTACAAGAAAGATCCAAAAGGATATGGTAGAGCACCTACTATATCTGCTACAATGACATAGACTTGAGAGGGAGCACTGTGGGTGAACAATGTCTATGCATCCAGATCGTGGGCATTTGGAGCTTTGTCCTAGAGGTAATTTCTTTTTCTTTTTCTTTTTCTTCTTTTAAGATTTTTATTTATTTGACAGAGAGAAAGATCAGAAGTAGGCAGAAAGACAGGCAGAGAGAGAGGGGAAGCAGCCTCTCCGCCGAGCAGAGAGCCCAATGTGGGACTTGATCCCAGGACCCTGAGATCATGACCTGAGCCGAAGGCAGAGGCTCAACCCACTGAGCCACCCAGGCACCACTGTCCTAGAGGTAATTTCAATTCCAGGTCAAGATATGGAATAATAAAGGCACCCCAGATGTCTTCCTTGTACCTTCTCCCACTCAATAGACCCTTTGAAAAAGTAACCAGTCCTCTGATTATAGTTTGTTTTGCTTGCTTTTTAAAAACTCTTTTATAAATGAATCTTACTGTATATACTCTTCTGTGTCTGGCTTTTTTATTCAACTTATTATGAGATTGATCTATGTTGCAACATTTGAGGTAGTTCATTCTTTTTCATTGCTTTGGAGTATTCCATTGTATGGCTGTTTCACAATTTATTCTATTGTTGCTGGGCACTTAGGTTCTTTCCATGTCACATACTTTGTATGTAAACTCCCACTCATAGAAGATAAAGAATAAACTAAGAGTAAGACAAAAGGAAATCCCAGTGGCCAATGTGAACTTTTGTAGTAGTTGTTTGTCGACACCCGCCATAGGACTTAAAGTGCCCCTACAGATAAGCTACACAAGTTTGCCAACATCTGCAGAAAGACCGGTGGGACCCCATGGACTCAGGCATAGCCATTACACCCAGCTACGCCGACCCACTAAAAGAAGGAGCTGCCTATTAGTAGCTCAAAGACCACCCAGGCTATATGTGTGGAGATGTAGCTCCAGCCAGACTGCTGGAGGCTCTGACAGCCCAGAAGGCAACCTGACTGCAATCCAGGCCAATGCCTGTCACAGGACTACAACTGTGCCTCGCTGCTGGCATTGTGATGCCTCCTCCTTCCCATATCCACTTCAAGTGATTCGTTAATTCCCACTTCTAACTTTCTTGTGTGACTAACTTGTGTGATAAAGTTGTACAATAAGCACAGTAATTCATGAATTTAATAATAGTGCTACGTGGTTATTTGAAACATCTCAATTTCATGATTCTTATCTGGACTTAACATTTGCCCTGTTACATTCCAATTTGGGGCTAATATAAGTGACACTAATATAAATTTCCTGGGAGTGTATTTTGAGGCCCAAATGTTTGCATTTCTGGTAGGCATGTGGATAAATACCTGAGAGCAGAGTTGACTGCATAGACTGTGCATATATTAAGCCTTAGTAGAGACTGCCATTGTGCCGTTTTAACTCTCAATAGCACTGCATGAGAATTCCAATTGCTCTGTATCTTCAGCATTTTTAAATTTTAGTAATTTATTTATTTGAAGAGAAAGAATGATCATGAGCAGGGAGGAAAGGTAGAGGGAGAAGCAGACTCCAAGCTGAGCAGGGACCCCGAGAGAGGGCTCGATCCCAGGACCCTGGGATCATGACCTGAGCCGAAGGCAGACGCTTAACTGACAGAGCCACCCAGGAGACCTTTGCATCATCAGCATTACTCAGTCATCTCACTCTGTAACTTCTAACCACTCTGGGTGTGTGGATTGTTTTTTAAAGTGTGATTAAACTGAAAACTCACAATTAAAATTTTTGTAGACGCTTTTCTTGAATATAGCAACCTCATTTTGAGAAGTGCTGACATTGGTGAATAATTTCTCTCCTCACACATAAAATGGGAGCTAAATATTTATTTATTCAACTGATTTTTTTTATTTTTAAGCATTTAGGTATGAATTAACAAGATTTCTCTTACACTGTGCATTACTGAAAACAAGGATTATGTCTGTTTGAATTTGTTTTATACAGAGGAAATTTTAATGCTATCAACTACTGAACACTTATCTTTTACAAAAAAATATTTTTTGCTGACTAGTCTTCACCCTAGAACTTTCTAGCTCCAATTTAAGACTGAAGCATCCTGGCAGAAGTATGTGGAAATATTTTGACATCCGTGTAGATATAAAGAATCAGAAACAACTCATTTTAGCTTGAAATGGGGGAAAAATACATTTTCAGTGAAGAAGTGTAAGACTATTAAAAAAAAAGTTGGGGCACTTGGGTGGCACAGTCAGTTGTGCTTCTGACTCTTGGTTTTGGCTTAGGTCATGATCTCAGGGTTGTGGGATGGAGACCCACGTTAGGCTCTGTGCACAGTGTAGAGTCTGAGAGATTCTCTCTCTCCCCACTCCCTTTACTATTTCCCTTGCTCATGCTCTCTCTTTCTTTAGAAATAATAAATACATAAATAAAATATCTTAAAAAAAAGTTACGATTTGCTACAGACCGAAACTTGATAGTGAGGCAAGAGAGAGGTGGCTGGCTGATCCTGGACTAGAATTTGAGAAGGTACTCGGGAGTATGCCTGTGCTCATATATCAGTGTCACTGTATATCATTTTACTAGTATGACTTTATCTTTTCAAGCATCTTAGAACTTCTGCAATAGGCAATTAATTATGTTTTTAATTTAGGTAATCATGCCATAGAATCAGGGACCATTGCAGGAGGTTCCAATGATCTAAATATATATATATACACGGGGCGCCTGGGTAGCTCAGTGGGTTAAAGCCTCTGCCTTCGGCTCAGGTCATGATCCCAGGGTCCTGGGATCGAGCCCCACATCAGGCTCTCTGCTCTGCAGGGAGCCTGCTTCCTCCTCTCTCTCTCTCTGCCTGCCTCTCTGCCTACTTGTGATCTCTGTCTGTCAAATAAATAAATAAAATCTTAAAAAAATATATATATATACACACACACACACATATATGTGCGTGTGTGTGTATCTTTATCTTTGTATGTTTATCTATATCTTTATCTTTGATGGCAAATTGGTTCAACCACATGATTTATATGTTAATTTTTCTCCTTACAACTGAAAAAAAATCTTAAAAAATAAAAATTAATGCATTTAATTAAATGCTACCTCAAAAAATTGTATATAACTCTATAAGGAATCTGCTGTCAGCCCTCACCAGCTAACACTGTCCTCATCAGTTAATGTCCTATCACAGATTTGTAGAATCAGCCACGAAGTAAATCATTGGGAAATGGTGG
Source organism: Lontra canadensis (assembly GCF_010015895.1). Taxonomy (NCBI): domain Eukaryota; kingdom Metazoa; phylum Chordata; class Mammalia; order Carnivora; family Mustelidae; genus Lontra; species Lontra canadensis. Next base: position 6,683,793 of record NW_022631005.1, read on the forward strand.
TTGAAAGAGGGAAAATTAAGGATAATAGTGGAGAAGTGTCTGAAAGGAAAAGAGAGCTGCTCACAATTCAGAGAGAAGAGTAAGTTCTTCATTATTTTACTGAATCCTGGTCCTGCTCATTTTAGGATGAGTGCAAACGATATGGTTTCTATCTGAAGGATGATGGGAGAAGAACAGTGGTCTGGTAAAGTCTACTGTGTTCTAATATCTAATTCATAGAATCACACAGTGATTAAATAGGAAAATCATTTTGGCTATCTTATAGCTATGCTCTTTTTCCCAAATGGGAGAGCTGAGGCTCAGGAAAGGATTAAGAACAATCTAAACGCCAAATAAAAAGTAATTTCCCAATATTCTAGAGGTTTGCTTGCTCCAGATATACCCCTCTCCCTTCCACCCCTCTTACCAGTTTCTATTGTTTTCCATTAAGAGAAAAATCAGAATTTTCTCTTCCATAAGCCCTGGTGTTTTTCTATTTCTGTGTTCTTGTTCATGCAGTCTCTCCACTTACAGACACCTGGACTAGGCACTGGGGAAGACCATGCTGCCATCCAGGAGTCATTTTCCAGGAGAGGAGATGTGTGTGAACAGAGAACAATTACTCCAGCGTACAATGTAGTACATTCATGAAAGTTATGAACCAAAACATGTTCTAGCCACCTTTTGTGCCTGTTGGAATTGCAGAAACTCAACCAAAATACATAGAAATTACAGAAAATATTTTACTAGATAATACATCCATAATACACCCTAAGTAAAAAAGGAAAGTCAGCACACCAGAAATTTTGAGGAATTTTTTGATGGGAAAGAGCACGTAGGATAATCCAGCTGGAGAAACCATTAAAGAGAACTAAAATATAAAGGCTATAGCTGGAGAAGGCTCTACACTATTTCAGCATTTCCTGAAGAATCTAGGGGAAATATCTTGCTCAGATTGAACAAATTAGAGAGGGAGGTGCCCCTGAGGGCAATTAGGGCAATTAATTAAAGACTTTATTTGGATAGTCTGTGCCAGCTGGCTGCCCCCTCCCCACCTTCCAAAAGCAGTTGGCAGCAGCAGTGTTTGCCTCAGGATAAAGCCTAGAGGACTGTTTCATATACAAAATGAGCTATACCTCCTTAGGAGAGTACTTCGTGTGAAGGTTGGGGTCAGAGATGAAGGAAAGTAGAGCCTGAGGTAACGTGGAACTTCCAAATCCACAGCGAAGATGAGGAAGGAAGAACCACTTATTCCCTTTGTCCACAGGAAAAATTGAGAATGGGACACTCTGAAATGGGAGCTCTGACACAGGACACTCCCAGGGCAGTGCGCCAGATAAGGGCTGAGGAGCCCTCACATCCTACGTAAAAGTTATTTGTACACCTTGCAAATTTTCCCAGCCTGACCCTCCTTCCAAGCATACAAGTCAGTCTTCTATATTCAGAATTTAATGTTATTTACTGCAAAAAAGATTCTCATTTGATCTGATAAAATACATTCCATTAATCCTATTATGATAAAGATAGTCCACCACAAATATAAATAGCAACCCCAAACTACAAACTAATTGAAGAAACTTAACCATACAAGTGAGTCATTCAAAATTCTAAAAGGATCCAAAAAGTTTCCGAGTAGCATGAATAAAAAACCTCTACCTAAACTGTGGAAAGAACCAAGATGCCCTTCAACGGATGAATGGATAAGGAAGATGTGGTCCATATACACTATGGAGTATTATGCCTCCATCAGAAAGGATGATTACCCAACTTTTGTAGCAACATGGACGGGACTGGAAGAGATTATGTTGAGTGAAATAAGTCAAGCAGAGAGAGTCAATTATCATATGGTTTCACTTATTTGTGGAGCATAACAAATAGCATGGAGGACATGGGGAGTGAGGAGAAGGGAGCTGGGGGAAATTGGAAGGGGAGGTGAACAATGAGAGACTATGGACTCTGAAAAACAATCTGAAGGGTTTGAAGAGGTGAGGGGGTGGGAGGTTGGGGGAACCAGGTGATGGGTATTAGAGAGGGCACGGACTGCATGGAGCACTGGGTATGGTGCAAAAACAATGAATACTGTTATGCTGAAAATAAAAAAAAATGTTTAAAAAAACAAACAAAAACAAAAAAACCCCTCTACCCACATTTTGACACACCCTAATGTAGTTTCAGAATGAGAAACATAAAGATAAAATCCTTAACGTTTCTCAAGAGAAAAAATCAGATTGCCTAAGAAAGAGTTTTCTTCTAATTAAAATCAGCAATACTGGATACAAGTTGACAACAGAGAAATATCAAAGTTCTGAAAGAGAAAACATTAACCTGCAGTTCTTTACCCAGTCAAACCCACTCATGGGGGAGGGCAAAATAAAGATTTGCATTTTTAGATATGCAAAGACTTAGTTTACCACCTATGAATTATTTGTTTCTTTTTAAACCAATTGTGTTGTGTTTTTTTTTTAAGGTTTTATTTATTTATTTGGCAGAGAGAGACAGAGAGACAGAGAGCACAAGTAGGCAGAGAGGCAGTCAGAGAGAGAGGGGGAAGCAGGCTCCCTGCTGAGCAGAAAGCCCGATGCAGGCTGGATCCCAGGACCCCGAGATCATGACCTGAGCCAAAGGCAGAGGCTTAACCCACTGAGCCACCCAGGCGCCCCCCTATGAATTATTTGTTAAAAAAATTACTGGAGAACACAGTTTAGCAAAACAGAGAATGAATCCAAGATGAAGAAGTGGGTTATAGGACCAATGTGGGCAAATAAACCGAGAATATGAAATAAACAAAATATAAAGAAAAAAACCCCTGAAATTAAAAATGAAAGATCCTTTTACCATTCGAGGTTTTGTGAAGACTAGGGAAAGGGACATGATAAGCCTCTTGTTTGTTTGGGGGTTTATGCTGACAATGAATGTTATTTATCTATTACATTAATTATTAGTATAATTGATTTTAATAAAGCAGAAAACAGTGTATGAACCAAGCCTTGTGAAAGCCCAGAGGATTCTAGGAAGACATTTCAGAAGAGGGGGCATTTGAACACGGTCCTATAGGAAGAGGTATTTGTCAAGTAAGAGATGTGGTATAGAAGGATATTCATTTTTTTTTTTTTTTTTTTTTTTTTTTTTTCTAGAGGTGGGGAGAGGGAGTGCGGGAGGAGGTAGCCGGAGAGGGAAAGAAAGAATCTTAAACAGGCTCCATGCTTAGCACAGATCCTGACACCAGTCTGGATCTCACAACCCTGAGCTCATGACCTGATCCAAAATCAAGAGTCAGAAGCTTAACCTACTAAGCCACCCAGGTCCCCATGTGGTAGAAGGATGTTCTGAACAAAGTATCCACGTGTACAAAGGGTACAGCATTATATAAGGGTTTGGGTTATTCAAGATAGAATAAGAAGTTCAGTGGGAGGGGTACCTGGGTGGCTCAGTCGGTTAAGCGGGTGCCTTAGGCTCAGGTCATGATTCCAAGGTCCTAGGACGAGCCACCCCACATGGGGCTCCCTGCTCAGTGGAGAGCCTGCTTCTCCCTCTCCTTCTACCTGCTGCTCTGCCTACTTGTGCACACTCTTTCCTCTTTCTGTCAAATAAATAAATAAAATCTTAAAAAAAAAAAAAGAAGAAGAAGTTGTTCAGTGGTAGTTGTAGGGTGTGTGGCTTGAGATGTGTCTGGAAAATAAGATTGTTTCATCTTTTTTTTTTTCTCTACAGGGCCAGATGATGATCTAAGTTGACTTCCTTATTGTACTTTCTTAATTACCTACTCTTATCATCCATTTTGCTCCATGACTCATTATTTGCACTGAAAAATAAGGCTCAGCACATTATAACCTGCTAGAAATTTCATGTTCTTTCTGAATCAAGAATGATTTCTTTGCTTCCAAAATCATTATGCATATATGACACAAACAGTATAATGAATCATATGCTCTTAAAACTAAGTGGTTATGAATCATAAAGAAAGGTTTATAATATTTTAAATTCTCAAAAACAGAGATAATGGGATAGCACTGATCATCCCCATAACAGGTTGCTATGAAATAAATGTGATCAATAAGCAATTCTAATTTACAGGCCAACTGTTTCCAGTCATTACAGGCCAACATGACCAAGAAACAATGGTAAACGCCCTCAGATATTTAATATAGCTTTCGTGTTCTTACTAAGAGGTTTGCTTTTCCTGGAAGTGACTCATCCTAATCAGTAAATTATTCTATTTTTTAATGTTCCATTAGTTAAGATTATTTGTGGATGTGAATAAGCCTATATTGCATGTGGAAACATAGGCAAACACTCAAGAATGGCTATCAAGTTCCTTTTTAGAGCCCACGTAGAATCAGAAGATCGCTAAATTGCAACAATATGAAGCTAGAAGTTATAATCGTCTTAAAAAGAACTTATTTTTGTTTAAATGGAAGTTAGAACAAAGAGATCATATACAAAGTACTAAATGTGTAAATAATAATTAGGTAGTAGGAATATAGGTGCAGAAAAAGTAAAACAGAAGCGAGTGTTTATCAATTTTTATACTGATAATTTAAAAAGGCAAAATGATAAGTGTTAAAGTATCAACTTAATCATTTCTTGAGGTATAATTCAGAAGAAAAGGGATTTTGCTGAAGTTGATCTTTCCTTGAAACTGAGAGCACAGAAAACAACGGGTTTCCTTTCACAGACATGTTCTAAACATATATATATATATTTTTTTTTATATATATATATGATATATATATGATATATATATCATATATATATGTGTGTGTGTGTATATATATGATTTTACTTATTTATTTGGCAGAGAGAGAGAGAGAGATCACAAGTAGCCAGACAGGCAGGCAGAGAGAGAGGGGGAAGTAGGCTCCCTGCTGAGTAGAGAGCCGAATATGGGGCTCAATCCCAGGACCCTGAGACCATGACCTGAGCCAAAGGCAGAGGCTTAACCCATTGAACCACCCAGGCACCCCTAAACAAATATATTTTTTAAAAGTGAAAACATACTCAACATGAACATAGTATTCATTCATATAATACCATGGACTCACTGACATCTATAGTATCTGAAACTTTGAAATCACATATATACTTAATTTACATCTTATTTTCTTTAAAAAAAAAAATTAAGAAGCCTGTCAATTCCATTACTATTTGCATCGGCTTTCTGTTTCTGGAGATTGATGAATTAATTTGTGGCTTATGCAGACATATGCCTCCAGCCTTATTCCCCCTGTATCTGCCTTTTCAGCAATCTCCTAAGTATTAGCATTTTATCCAAGACAGAAAGATACAGATAAGAGGATAAGGATAAGAGATGAAAACTTCAGTCAGTTATGCCACCTTAAGTATTTCTAACACAAGGTTTATATATACAATGTATAAAGTGAGTTTTAGGTTTAAAAAAAAATCATTAAGGAAAGAAAACTGGAACCAGTTTTCTTTCCTTAATGATACACACACACACACACACACACACACACACACATAAAAGATTTTATATCTTTTATATCCCAGCTGCCTGGGATCTACCTGATCATTCACTAACTATACCTGGGTACCCTTTAAAAGATTACATACCCTCTTTTTTTTTTTTTTTAAAGATTTTATTTATTTATTTGACATACAGAGATCACAAGTAGAGAGGCAGGCAGAGAGAGAGAGGAGGAAGCAGGCTCCCTGCTGAGCAGGGAGCCCGATGTGGGGCTTGATCCCAGGACCCTGAGATCATGACCTGAGCAGAAGGCAAAGGCTTTATCCTACTGAGCCACCCAGGTGCCCCTCTTTTTTTTTTTTTTTTAATATTTATTTATTTTAGAGAAAGAGACAGAGAGTGAGCATGGGTGGGGGAGGGGCAGAGGAAGAGGGAGAGAGAATCCTAAGCAGACTCTGCTCTAAGCCAGACATGGGGCTTGATCTCGCAACTTCTGGGATCATGACCTGAGCTGAAACCAAGAGCTGGACGCTCAACTGACTGCACCACCCAGGCACCCTGAAAGATTATACACATTTTAAAGTAAAGTGTGTCACCATCTTAGGAGTGCAGTCTTTTCCTGTCTCCCTCAATTATTTCAAAACAATCTCTTGATAAAGATAGTAAAAAGCATATTTTTCCTGATACCTGTAAAATGAATGAAAAAATTTAAGAGTCGACTAAAATTCTGATGACAATCAAGACTGTGCCTGGCATCAGTCATATGAAGTTATAAGGCACTTAGTGACTCACAAAATCCTGCTTTGAAAAATTATGAATCTAAAATCTGCAGTTATTGATGTTGATTGCTCTCTAGCGGGCATGTGATAGTATGTTTTAAAGAACTAAGCTGAAGACAGTATATTAGCTGGGGAGTTATTTGTTGCCTATTTTCTTTTCTTCAGAATGTGTTGTCCATTCAAGTCTCTCTTTTGAAAGACATCCTAAAAAGTAAGACTGTCAGAACTTTGAGAAAACTGTTCCTTCAAACTTCTCTGACTGATTAAGGATTACCTGAATCTATTTGACCCCTTGCCTGATCACATTTTTGTAGTATGTAATACCATTTACATTTTTTTTAAGATTTTATTTATTTGACAGAGATCACAAGTAGGCAGAGAGGCAGGCAGCGAGAGAGGGAAGCAGGCTTCCTGCTGAGCAGAGAGCCCGATGTGGGGCTTGATCCCAGGACCCAGAGATCATGACCTGAGCTGAAGGCAGAGGATTTAACCCACTGAGCCACCCAGGGGCCCCAATACCATTTACATTTTGAACATTCCTTTGCAGTAGAAGACTTGAAGTTCCTTAAAGTTTAAGGAGCTACATTTTTTTTTTTTGTTAATTCTTTCTCTCATTGATTCATTCACTCTGTCTTATGCAATAATAAAAGTAAGGATATGTTCTATTTGTTACCTACAGCTTAAAGAAAGAACAAACTAAGCTAAACAAAAAAATAAGAGTGTTCCTCAAGAAAATTATAAGAAAATAAATTTCTTCTGATGTTTTCCCTATTTTTTTGTAGTTCATATGCATTATATTGCATATTCCAGTAAGTGTATAAAAAGGCCCTTTGTTTACCTGCAGTCTTTCCAGCAATGTTGCTCTTATCGGTAAATATGAGTGTTTTCTTTAAGTTTTTATTCAAATTGCAGCTAACATACAATGTAGTATCTGTTTCGTAGAATTTAGAGTAGAATTCAGTGATTCATCACTTACATATAGTACCCAGTGTTCATCACAAGTGCCCTCCTTAATACCCATCATCCATTTAGCCCCTCTCCCTCACTTCTCCCCTGCAGCAACCCTCGTTTAGTTCTCTCTAGAAAGGAGCCTCTATGGTTTGCCTTCTCTTTTTTTTAACCTTCCCCTATGTTCATCTGTTTTGTTTCTTAAATTCACATATGAGTGAAATCATATGGTATTTGTTTTTCAGACTGACTTATTTCATTTAGCATAATACACTCTAGCTCCATCCACATTGTTGCAAATGGCAAGATCTCATCCTTTTTAATGGCTAAGTAATATTCCTGTGTGTGTGTGTGCGTGTGTGCGTGTGTGTGTTCCGTGTCTTCTTTATCCATTCATCAGTCAATGGGCATTTGGGCTCTTCCCATAATTTGGCTATTGTTGATAATGCTGCTATAAACGTTGTGGTACATGTACCCCTTTGTATCAGTATTTTTGTGTCCTTTGGGTTAAGTTAAATATGAGTATTAAGAACAGTGTTCTTTTTATTTAATAGGTGAGGCAAATTCAATATGCTTACAGAAATAATGATTTCATTCAAAGCAGTCCATCATTAATTAAAAGACAAAATGTGTTTTTTTGAAAAAGCTATTTTAATTTCTCTGATTTAAGAGAGTATAAAAATAATCTTAATCATGAAAATTAAGACATTTTAAAGAAAGTATTATTTTAAAAATCATCTTTGTTATTATGACAGCTAATTTTTATTACCAAATTAATACCTGCCCATTATATAAAATAGGAAAGCAATAAAGAGCAAAGATAGATCTATAATCCCATCATCCAGAGAAAATCCCTAGTAACATAACAGTTTATTCCAAACATCACACACAAAAATATAGATATGTGTATATGTATATGTCAATATGTATTTTATGCGTGCCTACATGTGTGTAGTGTTTATGTGTATATGTTCATATAAATATGTAATGGAATTGGATTACACATACTACTTAAGAAAAAAAAAGTTTTTTTACTTAACTATAGTAAACAATATACCATGAAAAAAATTTAATTGTTGAAAGCCATACCAACAATCAGGAGTGAAATTTTAGAAGTTATTCCAAATTCAAATCCAACACAATACTGTTAATAACAACATTTTATCTCACTGTATCATCAAAAATTGATAAAATGTAAATAATTTTATAATGGACTATTTGTTCATTCATTTCCTTAGTTGAGAAGTGTACCCATGACCTCCTAGAAAGAAAACTGGCCTATTTAGGAATCTGGAGTAGTATTTCCAACACAGAAAAGAGATGTGTAATCTGAAGTAGATCTGAAATAAACTGCCTACATTTTATTCTCTTCAACTTAAAAAACTTATATTTGCATTTCTTTTTACAAATTCTCCCCTTTCTCTTCTGTATGTTCAACTTCTCTATCGGCCACCTCCTTATAGCACAGGACTTACTTGAGACTTGTTCAGCTGTTTTATAGTCCCATTCTTGCTCTTGCTGTCTACTGCAAGGTCCTGCATTTGAAAGAGACTTTTTCTTTAATTGCCAAGTTTTTTTTAAAGTAGTTTCAATTTTTGTTTTCACTTATGTGTCTCCCACTTTCTCCCTCATCCTACTTACTAAAATTCAACAGATATCTTTGAACAATCAGAATTACATTCTCTAGTTATTTTTTATGATGTTCCTAAATAAACTGTTTTCAACTTTGTTTTCCATGTTATAATTCTTCCCTGATCTTCTTATCTCTCTAATTTTTGTTCGTTTCCACTCTGTCTTTTCTTTTCTCTTTAACTTTTGGGATTCTCAAAATTCTTGATTTCCTTCTCTTTGCATTCTACCTACTGCTTGGATTAATTTATTGACTTCCATGCAAAAATCATCTTAAACATGAAAATTAAGACCTACATGAAAAAGCCTTATTTGACAATCACTCATATATTTATATGTGTATCTTTATTAAGACAGACTTCACTTCTGAGTTATAAACACACATTTTTAATGGTCAGCTGTAAAAAGAAAAATAATAATGAATTTAGAAGTCACCAACGATTACGGAGTTTTGACTATATATCCCTGTTCCAAACTTAAGTGCTGTAAACAACTATCAACTTACACCCAGATTTATAGGTCAAGAATTCAGACAGCATAAAGTGAGGATAGTTTGTCTCTGCTCCAAGATGTCTGGGGTCTCAGTTGGAACACACTAGCTGGAGATGACTCATGGTTAGAGGCTGGAGTTATCTGGAGGCTGCTTCACTCAGTGTCTCATGGGATGGCTGTAGCGATTCAAAGGCTGCTCTTCACTGAGGCACCTGACTGGAGTCAATACATGACCTCTCCATATGGCTTGGGTTTCTCACTGCATACAACTGGGGTTCTGAAAGAAAATGTCCCAAGATGTAGCATCTGGAGTGTAGAAAGACAAAGCAGAACAGGAGTGGTTTCTTTGAACCTGATGTCATCAGCTCTGAAGACTCAAAACAGCTGGGATGACTTGAGCAGCTAGGGACTAGAATGCTCTGGAGGCCTGTTAACTCATATGTCAGGCACTGTGGTAAGAAGGACTTGAAGAAGGACATTTGGGGCTCATAGCCAGAGTGCTTACACATATTCTTCATGTGTATCCTTCATCCTTCACAGTACATTGGCTGGTTTCTAAGAGGGAGCATTCCCAGGTGGAGGGACTAGAGAGTAAGTGTTAACAAGAGAACTAAGTGGAATTAGTATGTCCGTTTACCACCTAGCCTCTGCAGTCATATAGCATCACTTCCTTTGTATTCTGTTGGTTACAGACAAGACACTGAGGTTGGCAGATTCAAGGGCAGAGGAATTTGACTCCATCTCCTAATGAGGGAGCAGTAAGGGCACATTGCAGAAGAATATGTAGAATGTTGCAACTATCCACATATTAATGAGCAATACCCCATATGCCAAGATGCTGAATGTGAAATCTTGGATTCATTCTTCCATTTCTCTCTTCCCCTATCACCGTCCAATTCCATTAAATAACCACATTCCGTCCATCTCCCTCTCCATCTTCACTACTATTTCTTTAATTAAGGCTTCTGTCATCTCTTGAGTAGAAAATTATAATATCCTCAGATTTACTCACCTTGTGGCTTGACCCCTCCCAATCTATCCTCCACACAAAGATGCAGATCAAATTATAACACTCTCCGACTTAAATCTCTCTAGTTATACTTGTTGCCTTCACAGTAAATCCCACATTTCTTTGCATGGTATACAACGTTGTCATGCCTATCTTCCTCTCCTCTAGCTCAGGGGTTGGCTGAAGCTAGCTGGGTTATGTAGCAATACCACACATACACTGTGTTAGAGTGATTTGCAATGTAGAAATCACTGCCATGTTTACAGAAGGTTACTTTATGACACTGGAGTTGATTGTGATCTTGTAGATATGAGAGTCCAGCTTTTCAGACCTTCTATTTTATTAAGAGAATCTGGATATCTTTTCTTTTTATTTGTGTTAAAATGTCATCTCAATTAAAAAAAATACCATGTAGGCAAACAAAAACTTTCTGTAACCCAGCATCACCCATTACCTTCCTACCCAAGTCCCCTTTCTGTATCCTATTACCACTTTCTATCATAGCATCTTAAGCTTAGTGCTGCTCACTTGTTTAGGATTTTGCCTTCTTCTTTTTAACTATAAGTTATTTGAAGATTAGGACCGTATCTTGTTCACATCCCAGTGGTTTGGCATTGAATTTGATGCTCAATACAAGTTTGTTGGATGAATGAATGATATTTATGGAAGTATTTTATAAACTAATACACTTTTATGTAGACTCAAGAATTACAATTTCTATAGTTCATATAATAATCTTCTCCTCCAAATAAAAGGCAGCAAAAGACTAAAATTAAGCTATGGAAATGAATGAAAGTGAAAATTACCAAAACAAAGGAAAAAGCAGTTGGGTAAGGAGAGAGTAAGATTGGATTCCAACTCTTCTTCCCATTATTCCTGTGGCTTTGCTGAATTTGAGCTCAAAGTCTCCTTGTAGTTCACCGGGTCTAATATTTCAAAAGTCCTCTGGTGCACATCAGGCTGTGATTGACTCTGTCTCCCCATGAAGTTCCTTTGCCTAAGGTATCTGGTGAATTGTTTCCCCAAGGCAGCTGTCCACAAAGTTGCATAGTGCCTTGGGTCCCTCAAAGGTGGTCCACCTCTATAAATCCCTAGAGTTCCCACTCTCTGAGTCGAGCTTACTTCTCTAGCCTCATGGCTGATACGGACCTAATGAAAACCCTTCATGGGTTTCTGATTTTCTTTAGTGAACCTGTCTCAACAAAAATAAAGATGAAATGATTGAGTGATGACCCAGGAAAATATTAAACAGTAAACAAAATGACATGTCCATACTTAAGAGGAAAAAAAACTTGAGCATTTGTATAACATAGTAGTAATTCTTCAATTCAACACATATTATAAACACTGCATTAATTGATATGGGAATCCTAGAATAAATCAAAATTGTTAAAGTGAAGACAAAAACATGCCATCATAAAGCAATTAAGGAACAATTTTAAGGAACATGGCAAGCACTAAATAAATTAATGAATGAATCAATGATGTCAGCCTTTAAGCATTAAGAGTGATTTCAAGTACATGTTTATACTTAAATACTGAGGGGGTTCAGATTTTATTGTAAGATTATAAAATAGTGAGCTTAGATTAAGAAGTCTTCTTATAAGTATAGAATTTGAAAAAAAAATGTAAGATTTAAAATGGCATTGGGGTGACTGGGTGGCTCAGTCAGTTGAGCATCCAGCTCTTAATTTCAGCTCAGGTCATGATCTCAGGATGATGAGATTGAGCCCCAGATTGGGCTCTGTGCTCGGTGTAGAGCCTTCTTAAGATTCTCTCTCTCCCTCCCCCTCTGCCCCTCCTCCTGCTTGCTCTCTCTCTCTCAATAAATAAAATCTTTAAAAAAATAAAATAAAAAATAAAATAAAGTAAAATGGATGAACTTAGAAGCTGTTCTAGAGGAATTCATTTGATTAATGATTTCCCTGGGAGAAATTTAATTTCAGTAGGTACTGGGAGATAGTGGTCCACTTTATTTAGATTAGTGGTTTTCGACCACATTTTACAGATACACCTATTTGTCTCAATTAGGTATGGGTGCTTTACTAGTAATTTGTTAATATTAATATTGCAAGTTTCAGAATTCTCCAACTATTTCCATTAAAGATAATTGAGATTATTCTACATAATCCCAATAATAATGTCATTCTTGTTTGCATTATGAGAGGTTTTCTTTAATGAAAGAAATGAAGTTATAGTTAGAAATGAAGGAGGAGTCATGGAAGGGAATGCATGTCAAATATATCTACCATCATCAGAGTGTTGGTTGAAAACCATTGTATTAGGGTTAGAAATGTTTTCAACAGATATGTATCTAAACACTATCATGTTATCTGCTTTTGTTCATTACGGTATTTTCAGCATTTAATGTAATCCTACATATTTAAAAAATATGTTTAATAAATATTTGCTTTTATTTCAGTGATATTCAACTAGCCAATCAAATGTTAAACAAAATAATATCTCTTGATATTCAGTATACTGAAAAACCTTGTTTCCTGACAATATCAGATAGTTGATGCCTAACTGGAATTATTTGGTAAGACTAGATGGCCAACCTTAGGTTTGTTCTGTATATGTTTAGGATAGGATAGAAAAGGAATTCCAGTCTAGGAAGAGAGGCTAAAGGAACACATAAGTTATGTGTTATGTTATAGAATAATACAAAACTACATATGATTAAATACCAGGAGAGGAACAAAAAGAGCATTGTGTCTTATCTGGAGAATCTGAGGGTGACTTACTAAGAAGTGGGATTAGAGGATGAATCCAATTTGGATAAAAGGAGGGAGGGCAGGAAAGTTTCCCCAGAAAGTAGGAGAGGCCATAGAAAGGCTGGCTGTGGGGTAACGTGTAGTCTGTAGGGGAGTCTTGAAGAACTGTGGAAAATAGGGTCAGATATAAAGTAAAATCAGGAAGGCCTAATGAACTGTTCTCCTAGTGTATTACCTTGTTTATTCACAGTATCACTTACCTTGAAGAGAGACTATATTTATTGCTTATTCCAGAGATATTTTTAATGTTTAATAATAGAACCCATTACTTAAATAAAAAAAGAGAGAGAGAGAGAGAAATAAAACTGCCTTCTTTCACGTCAGCTTGGTGACTTAACACCTAGCTCTAGAGTCTCCATTTTATTCTGATATCTAACTTGCTGTAAGGTCTTCCTGGTTAACTAGTATTCTGCTACCTTCTTTCCTTTTATTCATATGCTACTTCATCTTAATATCTTTTACCATGGAACTCGAATGGTTAGAACATCTAATCATTGTAGGTTCTGATACCTTCCACCAACTTCTCTGTAGGCCCTTATGTGATAGTAGCCATCTGATTAAAGGTTAGGCTCTAGGCAAAATCACTAGCATTTGAATCCTGTTTCTGCCACATATTAGCTGGATAACCTTGGGCAAATTACCTAAATTCTTTGGTTTTCTTCATTGTAAATTAAAAATGAGGATAGCATTAGCATTTACCTCAAAGGGTAATTATGAATATTAAATAAATTAATGCAGATAAAGCACTTAAAACAGCATCAGGCACAGGGTAAATGTTATGTAAGTGTTAGCTATTATTATTTTCTCTAATGGGGAGGAAAAAATGTACACATGATATTTAGTATAACCATATTGCTCATGTAAGCACATTAAAATTTCTGATTATTTCAAATTTAAGTTGCATTTAAGTGATTCTTGGAATAACAATTTAGCTTGGAAAAGACCTCAAACATCTTCTAACACAATTTCTCTTCCAGTGCCATAGCAAAAGGTCTGGCATAGAATAGATGCACTATCTATTCAATAAATATGCACCATGTGAATGGGTGACATTGCAAAATGCTAAACAGAAAAGACAAACTGGTAATTATTATACCAAGTAGAAGTATGCTGGGTGCTTTGGGAACACAGAAAAGGTGAGTCTCAACCCTCTGTGGATAGAAGTAAATCCATAAAATCTACTTAGAGGCTACAAAACTCAGCTGAGTCTGAATGATGCACAGGAGTTCATATGGTGAAGAAGAAATTTAAAGGGTCTAGAAAGTTCTTTTATGATACAATTTCTAGTCAAACTATTCAAAATAGGGCAATTAGTAAATGAGAATGATTTTATTGCTATTTATACCATAATGTGCACTGGAATTGCACCTTATCAACCAGTGTTCTGACTGGTATCAAATTATTCCAAACAGGCAGGGTTTCCTAGTAATTCAGATAAAATATATATCTTCAAGCCTTTTGAAAAGTCTAGTTTAAAGAAAAATAATAGTTATCTTTTACTGAGTAGTTATCATGTACTGCCCTTATAATGAACTCTTATAAAGAATTAATTCATCTAAACCTCCCAGGAAGAAAGTTCTTTTACCGCCAAGTTGATAAGCCGAGTTAGTAGCAGAGCTGAGGTTTGAACTCAAGGCTGCCAAGTACATGCTCTAAATTACTACACTAAGCAAACTTTTGGATTGATTACTCACTAGAAATACTGTCTTGTTTTCCTTTTGTGTAATTTGAGGAAATATTCAGAAAAGTTACTACATTAATGATACTGATTCAGGTTTCATGCTGGGACTTTTATAAAATGTTACACAAAATGTAATTTGTAAGTTTCCTTTCAACACTCTAAGGATGAGCACATCACAAGATGTCTTGCTGGTCAGCACTGTTCTCCAACTGAAAGTGCTTTCACATCCACATCTTCATTTGCTTTTCCCCTAGTGGGTATAGAAAACTACTTGAATAATGCATATTACTTTCCATATTCTTTCAACAGAACATTGTATACTTAAATCACTAAGATGGATTCCTGGTATGGACTCAGAATTTAAACAAAAGAAAGAAAACTTCATTTGTAAAAACCTGGAACAATATTCAGTATCTAAATACATTCTATAAATCCAAAAACATATCAAAAATCTAGTATTCTTCAAACAAAGTCTTTCAAATAAGAGAGTAGAGCACTCAAGTTCTTTCTCTCATTAAACAGCTTCATTTTCAGGCTTCCTTCCCAAAAGGAGCTGAATGCAAGAAGGCCATTTTAGTCTGCTGTTGCCTCCCCTTGGATATTAACAGTGTTGAGATCCAGCCACTATCTCCCTCCTTCACCACTAGCCAGTATGGCCATCATCCTCTATCATTCTGGAGATAACCCCCTTTTTATGCTTTTTTTTTTTTTTCAAGTTCTTTACTGTCCACCTATCCCCACTACTGACAATAAACCACAATGTTGGATATCATTAGGCTTTACTGATGTTTTCTAGTCACTTCTGTATTCTTCCGAATCAGAGGATATAACTGGCTCCACCAGGAAGTGAAATAGAGGTCATTACAGCAGCAGTGACTTTCAAGCTGTTTGCTAAATTTAGCTGTCCAATACTTTCCACGCTAATGAAACCTGTGAACTACAATTACAGAATGCTGGAATAGAACAGGAGCTTAAAGGTCACCAAGTCCAATCCCATCCTTTTTCTGATGAGGGTACTGGGGCCTAGACACAGTCTGCAATTTGCTTGAGGACACAGAGCTTGTTAATGGTAGAGATGGGACTTGAACTAAAATCTGCTCAGTTCACTCCAGCAGTGTCCTTACTATACCACAAATGCTCTGCTTCCCGTGCTCAGTCTTACCTAACCGGATCTCACAGCATAAATATATCTGATATTATTGGTTACAACTTATCTCCTGTGGCCATTCATCAACTTGGTGGCTGAATGTGAAATGGCAAAGGTGTCTGACTAAAAAGTTGCTACAAGAGAAATGAAATGATTTCATACCCAAACCCTGCCCCCAACTCTAAAAACTTCCTGCTTTATGTTCATCAATAATGAATGGCCCATCCCTGCAATACTCAGAGGGAGCTTACATTGCACTTTTGAGCAGCCGGTTAGTAATGTACAGTGGATAGAGCCTTTCTTTCAAATCCCAGGGCAGCAGGTCCTTCAAGGCTAGCATTGCATTTTCAATTAGCTGCTGAGTGAATGCTTGGCATGTGTATTAGTGAAGAAGCACACAATTAGCTTATTGTTCCTTTCTGCATTGTGCTGAGAGGTTCCAAGAGATTGGTGGAGGAACAGGCAAGCCAGGCATCACTGTGGAGTTGAAGAAGGGATTTACTCAGACCTCGGCACCTTCACTTGCTCCTCTGGAATTACAGCTATTTATTACAAAGGGCCCTGTGTGGCTGGGTGCAGTGTGCCTGAGGAAACGCATCCTGGACACCACCTGGGGCTAGTACTTCTGAGCCCTTCCAGTTTCTGACTAATTCTCGTCATTATCATGGAGCCCAACAGTCCCAAAAAGATACAATTTGCTGTGCCTTTATTCCAGAGTCAGATTGCACCTGAAGCGGCAGAGCAGGTAGGTGGAATTGGGTGGGGAGGAATTCCTGTATATAAGGTAATACGGATATACATTCTTATTAACTGAAAGCTTCTCTACCTCTTGAATTTGTTTGACTTTGTGACTTTCCAGGATATATGAATGAGAAATAAGTTGGTTTCCATATGGTACTTGTATTTGAGTTGCACTGAGGGACCTATTGGCTAAAATGTAGCACTTCATGCTAAAAAATTAGCACCCATTAGAGAAAAAAAATGATATTAGTGATTTAGATTTGGATCCAAAAACCTGTTTGTTTTTCATTATTCATGAAATGAAAAAGATTCATTAAACATTAAAGCTTGGAATAATTTCAGATTATAGGGTTAATATTTTTTAATATTTTTCATCATATATTCAAAGGAGTAATTATAAGTATGTGTAATATATGATAGATAGACTTTGTAGATGGTATGTATAATTTAAAAGACATTTTATGCAGGTATTAAAATAGTATTAAACATTTCCTGGATTCCTTTTCTATGTCTAATTTATCTATATTTCTTTATTTCTGTCTCTCTCTTTCATGTAAAATTGTTTTACATCTGTATCACCTTTCATATTCAGATTTACTTAGACTCCTGATGCAATGGAACCACTTAAAAGACCATTTGCGGTAAAATCACAACAGCAGGGAGGCAAAAGCAGAAAAAAATTATAGGGTTGTCAATCTAATTCATTAATTTCTTACAACCTAAATTATCATTGAATCCTTTTCCAAATATTTTATACAAAGTCTTAAAAATAATTACTGAATCTGAGACTCATAACTTTCTAGGATGTTTTGATAATTGGAAATAGATTCTCTCAGACAAGGCCAGATAAACATAACCTTGAACTTCATGTATTTATTTCGAATGGGACATCAGTTCTGTCCTGGACAAAATGTCATTGGCAAATTTTTATCCTCTATCCTACTGACATGTATTTTAAGAATTTATCTATATATTTAAGAAATAAAGAATATTTTAGAAAGTCTAATCATAATATGCTCCTGTAACTCTTAAAGTAAGAAAAACAAACCCCACATCAAACCTATTAGTTTTAAATGAATTACTCTCCTAAAATCCATACTCATTCTTTATTTGTCCTAAAGATGTTACTAGAAAATAAGAAAACCTTATATTAATTGAAATGAAGAACTCATGCTGTTAAATTTAACCTGCTAGAAATTTTAAGTTTTCTGAGCTTCTCTTAACCTGTTTAGAAATAACAATAATGGATCTTAAAGGCATCATCATTATGGGGTTCCAAGAGAGCCATTAAAACGAGCAAGTCATCCTTGTACCTATGCTGCACATTAGTTCAGTGGCATCATTTGATTATATACAACTTCCTTTTTTGTGGAAAGGTAGCTTTTTTGGTCAACAAAGGTGATACTAATACCTGAAAGTTCTACTCTCTGGCTTTCTATAATTCAAGACAGTGAGCACCTACTGTGTGCTCTCCAGAAATCTGCTTTTTCATGTTGGGAAAAGTTGAGGATGGACCGGTTCTGCAAGCTGACTCTCACTGACCTTAGTGGGGCCTTTGTTTTTCACAGATCAGAAAAAGAAGACCTACACCAGCATCCCTTGTGATTCTCAATGAACATAATTCTCCAGGTAAAGAAGCATGATGTCTTTGCACTAACAGAACAGAATTGTTTGAAGAACATCAGAGAGTATGTCATTGCCAAAAGATTTCGATTTAGGATGACAGTCCTAATCTAACAAGCTAGTATATAAAAATGGATCATAAACAAAATCAGAAATACAGAAACAGTCTCGGTCAACAGTCTGCTTTTCCTCTAGAATGACACAATGGTGATGATATGTTATAAAATGATCTGTTGCTTATACATTAATGAGGATGGTGGAAAGTTGTTTAATTAGGTTCCAAATCTCAAATTATAGTCCAAGAGATGCTTGTATCTCTACAGAGCAGGTTTTTTAGTTATGAAAGCTTGTCATGGGGGTGGGCAATAAGCTAGCACTGGCTACAGCTTTGTTGCTGATGTCATGTCTGAATAATGCAATTGACAAGGAACGAGATCAATTTTCAGCACTGCCCATTTGAGAGTCATTCTGAAGGGCTGCATCCATTTGTTGAGGTTTTACTTTCCATTTCCTGTAAAAAGTAAAGCTTCCTTATTTCTGATAAATGACTGTGATCTGCAATACACAAACATTATTTACTTATTGAATGGAAGTGATTTTTAGCTCACATTTAAGTGCTGTTTCTAGAAATACAAGTTAAGACAGCAAAGGTCATAATAGCATTAATTTGTACACAGGCGGGACTTGGTATTGGGTTTTTTACAGGTCTAAACAATACGGGTAGAAAGAAGGAATTTGAATAATAGAAACATAATAAGTCTAAGTACAGGCTGTAGTGAATAATCTGTCTTAAGAATACCAAGGCAAAATAGTCTTTGATTTTTTTTCAAATTCCTTTCTAATTAGAGAAGCATACATAAGAAAGTAAAATTCTAATAGAATATTCATCATTGAGTCTATATCCAGGAAGGTGTTCAGCTGATGGGAAACCAAAGCAAATTTATTCCTGATGAAAACAGGATTTGTTTCTATTTCTATTTCTTTAAAGTGCTATAGCATTTAAAAATAATTTTCAAATGTATTATCATAATAAATGTTAACTTATTTTGGTTTAAAAAGAGGTACAAATGGTAAGCACTTATAATTTACAAATAATCATAATACTAAAATCTTCTGGGGCATCTAGGTGATTCAGTCAGTTAAGTATCCAACTCTTGATTTTGGCTCAGGTCATGATCTTAGGGTAATGGGATGGAGCCCTGTGCCAGAATCCACATTAGGTGTGGAGCCTGCTTAATACTCTCTCTTCTCCCTCTGCCCCTCTCTGCCTCCTTCTCTTAAAAATAAATAAATATATAGATAAATAGATAAATAAATAAATAATAGAAAAATAAAATCTTCTTAGATTGGAAGTGATTTTATGGCAATTTTCCATTACTGTCCTTGCTCACGGCATGCAACTTTTCCACAATGTCCTAGAACTTACTTCCCTGTAGGTTAGCCTTAAAAGGTGTTGCCCAACTGATTTCTAAGTGTCCTGCTACAGATACTACTACTGTTTGAATATGGCGAAGCTATATAAATGACGCTTGTGGCTCTCATTCAAGCCCCCAAATTAGTAACTAATATTTTTTAAAAGCCAACTATGTGCTTATAGATGAGAAAAATAAGTATTAGAGTGGTCAAGTAATTTTGGTGAAAGTTACTCCACTATAAATGACAAATTATACAGACAAACTCAGATAATTCTGACTCTAAACCCTGTGCATTTTCTACTGCGCGATGCTGGCCCTGCAAATTTCAGTTTGCATTACATAGTAAATTCTCTGTAAATGGGACTAGACTTTCAGGCCCCATTGACAAGCAAATACAAACCTTACATAAATCTTCTGTCTAGACCACTAAATTTAGTAGATTAGGAATTATACTTAGGTATCCCTGAAAATCAAATTTAGATTTTCTCTAGAAATCTTATTCTTACCAGAACTCCTAATCACTAGATGGCATTGTTCTATTTTCCTTATTGACTCCATACTTCTCTTTTAAAACACCAGTGGAGAGAACTTAGATGCAAATAGCATCTCACAGAGAATTGTGTCATTTTAGTAATGTCATCTCCCTTCATCTTCATCCTCTTTTTGGAAACCAGAATAGTTTAGAAGGGACTGATTAGCCCTTGCCTATGTATAGCAATGTGTATAACAAACAGGGATTTCTGGACTAATGGTAGGTTCTTGCAGGAAAAAAAAAAAAAAAATCAAACACTTCCATAGCTTCCCAAGTAAAAATGATCTAGAACCATGATTATTGGAGAAATAAATGAAAGAACCAAACAAACCAAACAGTAACCAAACCTCACAGTGAACCAAACCAAACCTAGATACTAATCTTCACTATCCATGTGGTCTTAGTTGGGTAAAGGACAACATCTCCAAGCTTTATTTTCTCATCTATAATTTGGAGATAATGTCCATCATTTCTACTTCACAGGGTTGCTAAAATGGTTTAAAGAATTAATGTGAATACCCCTTGAAAACTGTAAAGTGAAACAAATGTTAGGTGTCATTGGCTGATGTGTTCCGGAAGACAATCTTTCCATGTAATATTTAAATGTTAACATAAGAACAAGTTTTTTCATAACCTCACTTGTATTTAATACTTCTGACTGACCCCAAAATTCTTTGTTCCAAATATTACCTGAACATTCTCTACTAAACAAACAAAAATAACAGTAACAAAAACCTCAAGTGTTAAATGACCTTTTTTAAGCAATTATTTATTCTAGCCCTAAAAGCAATATGTTCTTTAACAAATAACAATTGTGTACAGCTCTAAATGCTAGTAAATTAAATAAATCTCTTCAATTTTACTAAAATTCCCTACAAAATAACTGAGTGTTCTTAGAAGCACCTGTCATTAATGCTGTTTAAAATTCAAATCCCTGAAAATCTTTATTTCCAATTAATGTAGCAAAGAAAATTAAATTTTCCATTATATCATATAGAGACATAATTAACAAACCCTTCTAATTCATTTAAAGAGATACGTATCTTATAATCACTGTTAAATGAATTAAACATATATTCTCTTTTTTTAAAAAAAAAAAACCTTTCCTGGAGTTTGCAGAAATAGTCAGTTATAGAAGTATGTGAAAGACTGGTCTGCTCTTAGATTCAGAAAAACATATGCAGGGGCACCTGGGTGGCTTAGTGGGTTAAGCCTCTGCCTTTGGCTCAGGTCATGATCTCAGGGCCCTGAGACCCTGCTTCCCCCTCTCTCTCTGCCTGCTGCTTTGCCTACTTATGATCTCTCTCTTTCTCAAATAAATAAATAAAATCTTAAAAAAAAAAGAAAAATATATGCATTGTTTATATTTGATAGAGGGGAAATAGAATAGAAAGATATGTTAACTTGTACATCCAGACTGTTTGTTTGCTAGTTGATCTATGCAAGTCTAAACACATAGATGAGATAGGCATTCGACTGGTAGGATTTCAGGGGCAGCAAAATGTGCCCTCAGTCCTTTTCTATCCAATGAATTCTCAGCAGCAGAAGCACTATGGAAACAGATACACAACCTGTTTAGGATACATCGCCCTTGGCATAGGTTAAGAACCATAACTTAACTCAAAACAATGGGAAGCAGAACTAAAAATTTTGAATTGAAGTCATCATGCCTGAAAAAAATTTAATAGCAAAGGGTGTGTCTTTATGGTAGAGAGAGCAGAAACTAGATGTTTGCTTCTAGGAATTACTGTAAAGTAAAAAGAGACTTGAAGCCTGACCTGTAAAGGTAGAAAAGCACCAAAGAAAAATTTCAACTTTTTCATATATTTTCTGGGGCTAATGGTGTGAGTAACCTTGTAGAAAACTGCTTATTTTTCTGTATTTTCAATTCATCTTCTGATAAAGGGCCTATTTATGATGAGCTCTCTGAGGTTACACTGTAGAGCTTCCTTGTCTATTCTTATATTGGGTGCTGTTCCCTTTAACTCTTATATTGCCTGGAGTTAAATGGTTTGGTTTCTGTATTTTTATTTAGAGGAATACATACAAATCCTCTCTATTTAGAAATATAGATGCAATTCTCTATATATAGAAATAAAGATGCAAAATATAGATGCCAACTTCTGCAATTTACTTCATCAAATTTCTAGATTTACTTAAACATTATTTGTCTTTAAGTAGATTTATGAGAAGACTGTATATATGGCTAACAGTCTTAGAAATCTAGAATTGGAAAGAACTTTAAAAAGTACCTATTCTAACCAACATCTTTGTGAAATACAAAAATCAACCCAAGTGCATGAGACTTGCTCCACTTTGTATATCTCAAAGAAGAATCAGTAATTGCCCCTACTTTTCAATTCCAGATCCATTAATTTTAGATGTTAGAAAATAGTTTTATCAAACTTGGGCAATATCCTCACTTTATTCTAAAATAATTCCTTATTTACTCTTCTCCATAAAAGTTTATTTACCCACCTCTTCAAATACAAAAATAATTTATTATTTTCGTTTCTAAATTGAATACTCTCTGTAAGAGCCTTTATGAACTCTATCCAAATTCTCTTTGTCTCTTGGCCTTGGAACCCAGAGCTAGACATGGTCTTTCAGTAAAAAGCCATTCTAGGCCTTCTGAGTATTTAAGTTTGTGGAATTCATTCTCTTTCACTTACTTTAAGCAGAGACAATATGGTTACAATTAAATTTAATGGAGCTGATGCCTATTATGCATGAGTGAACTGTAAGAGGCCTGGAGCTTAGTGACATTTTGGGTAAGTACCCAGAAGTTTTGGTGCCATTTAAAAGTTTATTGTACATCTAAAAAGTGGGACCAGAAATACAAAGTAAAATAGTTTTCTGGGGCTTTTTACTGAACTTCCTATCACAGCCAACTTTTAGGGAGACTGACTTTCTGTTCGACACTTTTGGCTTTAAACATTCTTGGAAATGAGGCATAAAAACAAAAGCATTTTCTCACATAGGTGAGGATCCTAAATATTAATTTAACACATAGGAATTAAATATCACACTTTCTCTGTTCAAACTTGAGGTAGTAAGATAGTAAGTCTGGTCAGTAGAGAAAACTGGGTATCCCAATTGATTGGGCTGTTTGACTCCACAGACTGAAAAAGAAGCCACAGTCCATTCTGGATGTAGCATATGAGTTTCTAAATGAGGCTTACATTTTAGGACTCTGACACTAAATTAACTAATGAGATTTTTGAAGGCTCTGTATTGATAACCCTAAGAAATTAGGTAATAGCTAGAGAACATTGCTGGACTGAGGTTGAGTTGTTCAAAATAGAGGGGCTCCAGAAAGTCCTGATGATGGGAGGTTTTGCAAGGTCAACAAAATTAAAGTGGAGATTTATTTCCAGTGTTAGGACATTCATATATACACAATCTCTTATTATGGAGACTCTCTGTTTGATTTGTAGTCAAAGGCAAAGGGTACCCTGAGTGCAAGCTCCAAAAATTACAGAGGATTTTCCTGAAACTTAAGGATAGGTAAGAAATCATCAATCCTACACCTGAGGTGCCTGTCACCTCCAAGGACCTCCAATCAAAGGCACTCAAATAAAAACTGTAAGGGACTCACAGTCCATACAGTTTTGTTTCATTCTCAGTTTTCTTCTCTTCTGTGGGGATGTTGTTGTAATTCATTCTGATCTGCAGTCCTTGTTGTTTATTCAGCATTTATTTTGCTTTTTCACTATTAATGGCAATATAAAATAAAGAAAAGCCCAATATTGGAAGATTACTTAGGAGTTAACTGTGATTAATTTCTAAGGAATTTCCAGAAAACCCATTTTTTTCTCAGCATTTATTTCTATGAATTATTGAGTGCCAAACCATGCTGAATGATTTACACACAAGTGACGCATGTGGCTTTCAGAGATTCATGTACCTCACAATTGATTGACTTATTTTCCCATAAATACTCAATCTGTGCAGCCAAGTAGCCCATTCAGTCAGAATAGCTGTGAGCCAAAGATGAGGTTCCAGTTCTGAGTAATGCCAAGGTTTGCTATACTATAAGTATTCAAAGGCACTAGCATATTCTTCAAATCAAAAGAAAAAATGAAAGGGCAAATCATTAAACTATGAAATAGTTCTACTTTATTTCAGCAAAATTACTACTTCTGCTAATTTTGAATAATAATATATACTGCTTATTTTTTATGTTGATTTTAATAAGAAATATCTTAGTGGAATATGACAAAATGATGGTAGGGATCAATTCACTTCATTTTTTTCTTGTTCTCTGCCTAGTTGTGGGGGATACTGCAGATGAAAATAACTCGGAGGTACTTTTGCATGATGTAAAGAGACAATGTTGGTAGCAGGTAAAGCACTGGCTTTGGAGTAATACATGTGTTTGAATCTCAGCTTTGCCAGATACTGGCGGTGAGACATTGAATGTACAGTTAACCTCTATGGGCTCAGTTTCCTCCTTTCATAAGGGGGATATTGAGGTGTGAGAAAATGCTTAGCACAGTGCCTGCAACCAAGCAGATGCTGAAGACATAAGACCCCCTGCATCATTATACCCATGCTGAGAAACACTGTGCTCTCCTAAAACTTATATTTCTTATCAGAAGACGACCCAGCTCCTTTCCAATTCTGGCTATCATGTCAGACACTGCCAGTTATCCTCAAGAGATAGGGGTTCTCAATAAGAGAGAAGGTATATCATATCTCCTATTTCATCAGGATAAGAATACACAATCATGGAATTATTATGTATCTTATATTGTGGTATTTGTCCGACAGAGCGTGTCTTACTTACAAAAGAAGTTTCCATGAAATATGAGTCCCTTACAAATTTTCTTTAAAAAAAAAAAAAAAGCAAGCTATTGGGGTACCTGAGTGGCTCAATCAGTTAAATGTCCAACTCTTGATTTCAGCTCAGGTCATGATCTCAGGGTCCTGAGATCGAGCCCTGTGTTGGGCTCAGTATGGAGTGTGCTTGTCCCTCTTCCTCTGCTCCTCCCCCCGCTTGCTCTCTCTCTCAAATAAATAAATAAAATATTTTTCTAAAAAAAAGCTACTAATGACTATAAAGTTACAAAAAGCAATAGAGATCTTTGTAGATTTGTATTTGACCAAAAATGAAATCCATATTCAAATAGTATATGATTATTGAGGATAAAAATCTTCCACAGATATTTATCAAACATTCACTTGATTGCTCACATTTATTTCCACTCCATTTGTTCTTACTTCCTTCCACACACCATCCATATTTTGGCAAAGCTTTCTTTTTCTGGTTCCTTCTTTTAGTTCCTTTGCCAGATCTTAAAGCTTAGTCTAGACAGGCTCATTTGTGTAAATTAGTCTCCATCTTTTCCATCAATTTCTCTTACTTAAATTGTAGCATGAAACTCACTTAAATCTCCCTGACTAGTTTCATTCATTGTCTGGCATTTTTATTCCAATACTGTCTTCCCACTTACAACTCTCAAAGCTATGTATTGGTATATATATTCAATACAATTCAATAAACATTTACTGAGTACTTATTCTAAATGTGATTAGACAGCGGAGAATAACATGTCTACATGAAGCAGGATACAACTGTAAATGACAGAAATATCAGCTGCTCAGACCATGGTAAGATTAATTCTGGCCAAGACATAGAGGAAATTATTTCCCATGTTACTAATCTATAAAGCATTTGTATGACTTACTTTGATCTTAGGGCTTTAAATTTTAAGGACTGGGTCAGAGCTAAAATTCTAATATTTATTCCAAACTAGTATAATAGAGATATCTACTCAAACTAGCAGACTGAGCATCTAGTTGAGTAGATGTTAGATGCCCATGAGCTATTCAATTTAAAAGATTAAAAAAGGTCCTCAAACCAATGACAATCTATCTTCTTGGGTACTTACTCTGATTAGGACACAGTGTTAGCCACTCCTAACACCTGTTTTATCTTCTAGGAGATAAAACACATAAGTCACTCTCTGTACTCATGGAGAAAGCTACCTGAGACATTTATAATTTGATATATGTGTATTGAGAGTAGAATCAACAGCATGTAGCAAAAATATAAAATATATTTCAATTCAGTACAGAAATGTCTACATTTTGGTAAATTCAATTATAGAATTATAAAGTACAGTACAAAAACTAGGTGCTTGACAAATGGCAACTATTATTTTGGGGTGGCAGGCACATGGCACTTAGGAGTAGAGATGCTAGAATCACTCAGGTCTGGATACAGATTTCAGATGGCTGTTAGCTGCCTGAAAAGTTTACCCCAGGAAAGTGGATTTTCCTCCAGGAAGCTGGATTCAAGTGGCTCTGAAATGTCAGTTTCTTTTTTTAACACTACTATGTTTCACTAAATATAAAATATATTCATTAGAAGTCTAACATTTGAATAAGTAGAAGTACATCTTTGTATCTTCAGAATAATATACATATACCACATCATCGTCAGTTTTTTTTTTTTTTAAAGATTTTATTTATTTATTTGACAGAGAGAGAGAGATCAGTAGTGGCCAGAGAGGCAGGCAGAGAGAGAGGGGGAAGCAGGCTCACTGCTGAGCAAGGAGCCCGATGTGGGTCTCCATCCCAGGACCCTGGGATCATGACCTGAGCCGAAGGCAGAGGCTTAACCCACTGAGCCATCCAGGCACCCCTCATCGTCAGTTTTTATGGAGAGTTTAAGGACACATTCAGTTTCAAATTTAAGACTGAAAAAGTTACTAACTACTAATTGTTTCTAGTTCATAACTGTATTTAAGACAAACAGTAAATCAGTGGTACTGACAACCTCTAATAAAAAAATCTAGCCAACCTGTGTAATGAATAGAGAGGAGTTATATCTATATTTATTTCAGAATAGCTCCAGAGCAAGCTTCAAACTGTGGGAACTTTTTCCCCCTTTCTCCCACCATTTTCTACCCTTGAGTTCGACCAAGTAGTGATCTGACACTTTTCCAGCAGTTCCAGATAGGATTTGGTAGTAGAATTTACCAGGGGATTAAACTGAAATGCCCCAAGGGCTCAGTCTTTTGTTCTCAGTCCATTTGCTGTCACTGTCTTCTCCATACACTGTTCCCTTCAGGTCTTCCCCAGTATTTCAGGAGCCCAGGCACGTGCTGGAAAATGTTACATTTATTATCTGTGAGTTTTCCTTGTGCTGTGGGTAGAAGATAATCTTTGAATTTAACTCAATGACTTTGTAGCACTCACAGCAATTTGATATAGTGACAATTACAGTGCTTAACAAAGCTAATTTGTGATCAAAGGGAGATATATTGACAAGTCTGGTTAGAGTACAATTACAGTTTGACCTTGGCAATAATGCTGAAGAAAAACTACTGTGTAAAATAAGAAAAGCTAGAAAATTTATTTCCTTCCTTCCTCCCTCCCTCTTTCTTTTCTTTTTCTTCCTTCCTTTTTTTTCTTTTTCTTTCTTCCTTCTTCCCTCCCTCCCTCCCTTTCTCTCTCTCTCTCTCTCTCTCCTTCCTTCCTTATTTCTTTCATTCTTTTGTTCATTTGTTCCCTCTTTCTCATTCTCTGGGAGAAATTTTCTATCATTATAGGAAACAATTTTTAGAATCAGACTCTGTATATAAATACATAATGACTTGTTTGTAAAAACAGAACTGAATGCCCAAATGAAGATTGAGAACAACAGTTATTTTAGAATTCAATTTTTAGAATAACTTGACTCAAATATTTGACTCAGTGCAACATCATTTCATGCTTTCTTTCCTATTTGAAAATATCAAAATATTATAAAACATATACACAGATTTACATGTACATACACATATGCATATATAAGTCAAATATCCAACTATATGTCCAAATATCATAGGCAATTCATCTATGTAATAAAATCAACCTCCACTAAATGACCTGAATTACAAAAAGGCAGGACCTACTAAAGTATCTAGAAAAGGTTTTTGAACTTGGGTTATAAATGGAATAAAGCTAATAATAATTATTTAAATTTCTAACTCTTTGAATTTAAAATCAACAGATCAGAAACAAATCACAATGTTTGAAAAACGATGAATAAAAAACATTGAAATTATGGATTTAAGTGATGAGATTACTATTTTTTAAAATCAAAAGAGCATTTAAAAAATAAGTTACATTAACTAAATATTGATTTAAGACTATCTTCTCTTGCAGATAAATTTTGTATTTCCATTTTCATAATTCATGAATATAAGAAGTATTATAACTAGATATAAAAAGTGAGCTCTTCCTGCTACCGATGCAAGTCAGTGTCTAGCCAAAATGTGTCATTCAATTTAAAATCAACATTTAAGGGGTGTCTGTGTGGCTCAGTCAGTTAAGCATCTGCCTTCAGCCCAGGTTATGATCCTAGGATTCTGGGATGGAGCCCTACCTCAGGCTCCCTGCTCAGTGGGGAGCATGCTTCTCCTTCTCTCATTCCTCCTGTTTGTGCTTTCTCTCTCTGTCAAGTAAATAAAATCTTAAAAAATAAAAAAAATTAACATTTTAACACTTAACCTCAGCAGTTATGTTAATAGTATCCCCATTGTTCTACTCGCTGAACCACACAGGCATGGAATCACCTTTGACACCTTTCTCTCCCCCTTTGACCCCGAAATCTAACAATGGCTTTTCTGCTAATTCTATTGTATAAGTTAACTCTATCACTCTATGTTTTTGTTGCCTCTGCTCAGTCTAGGACATTTATTGCTTTATTCCAAAATCATACAGGAATTTCCAAACTGCTTTTCCATGACTTTAAGAATGGGAAGTGGTCTGTATACAGTTGGGCCCTAATGTTAAAATCAGTGAACATGGCATGGCTGGGAATCACTGTCTTAGTTTCCAGTTCCATGAAGTGCAGATCATGATAACTCCAACACTGGTTGTGCTGCTGGAATCAAGTGAGATTATGTATGCCAGCAACACTATTGATGGTAGATTTGTTTTTTTCTCCACTCTGGCTTGTGTGAGAGACTTTGGCAGATTTAATTATATAATAGGTGATTGACTTGAGCAGCTTTACTTTTGCATAACTGATGTGTTATAAGCTGTAATTTGTATCCTATAATTTACCTGTCCAAGCTCTTAATTAGCTATGATAAGGCTCATGAGGTCTTCTCATGAGGAATTCATATATTTAATCATAATCTGCACATCGTTCTTATTTCTTGCTTTAAATAAATCAGTTATTTCCTCCATAGTGTATTAATCTTTATTACCTAAATTGTTGATAACTGTACTAAAGTTGAGATTTAGTTAAAGGAAAGAAATACACAGAGAAAAATGAAAATAATTGTGTTAGACTATGGTTAATATTACTACTTTATAATTTCTTTTCTATTGCCTCCTTTATTTTTGGCTGAGGGCTCTAAAACTGAATACAGGAAACTTGCTCATTTGCCATAGGTACTTTCCTACTGAAAATAACTTTTCCATATGTGCAGGAATTTCAGATCAAACAGGACAGACTCAGGCTGGATTTGCTTTCCAAAGTACTCTAAGGATTATCCACTTTCCCTTCATGGATCCTAAGCACTGCTTACTTGACCCTAATGATTAAAAGGTTTTCAAGAAATAATGCCAAAGTCCCACTCACCATCACATTTCAGTGAAGTAAAATGTCATGAATGATTGAGCTAAAATGGTTCATCTCAAATTCTGCCACAGATAATTTTACTTGTTGAACAGCCCAGAACTCCTGCTTTAGTCAGCCAATGAAGGGCACGTTTTTACGCAAGGTCTTGGAGATGACCAAA
The DNA here is from genome assembly GCF_010015895.1 of Lontra canadensis. Taxonomy (NCBI): domain Eukaryota; kingdom Metazoa; phylum Chordata; class Mammalia; order Carnivora; family Mustelidae; genus Lontra; species Lontra canadensis. The sequence goes on from NW_022631005.1 coordinate 6,713,710, forward strand.
GATATTTTCATATGCTAGTTCAATGGTTCATAGCCATCATTGGGATCAAGGCAAAAACTAGCTATACTTTTATATGGACACTTACAGGATAGGAAACATACTCAAGTACATTTTGAAGTATATTTAGGACATAAAAGACAAAAGCAAAACCTCAAATCTACAAATAATTTTAAAAACCATATAAACTTAAAGGCAGGGGCACCTGCGTGCTATAATCAGTTGGGCCGCCAACTCTTGGTTTGGCTCGAGTTATGGTCTGAGGGTGGTGGGACTACCCAGCTCAAGTTCCACTTGCTCATGCTGTCTCTCTCTTTCTCTCTCTCTCTTTCCCTCTCAAGTAAGTAAATTAATAAACCTCAAAGGCAAATTTAAAGTGGTTAATAGTAATGTATCTTCCTTTTGGTAGTTTTGTAGTTTAGAAAACATAATTTTCACCTCTAATAATATGCTCAACAGCTCTGTGAGATAAATATTATAACCTTCATTCTACAACAGGAAGAGGATAGGTGAGCTGCTCAAGGTCAAAGAAGCTAGTAAATTAGTAGTCTGAAATTTAAATGAAAGTAATCTACCCAAGGTCAGTGCACTTTCCATTATACTAACAACATTTTTCTTTCTACAAATAAGCAATATACGCTTGTTATTTTACTTTTGTTTTCCTCATGGAAGTAATTATAAGCAAGTTCTTCATTGTAGCTTGGCCAAGAAGATTCTATTTGTCTGTTTATTTATATTTATTTACTTTAGAGAGAGAGAGACAGACCGTGGTAACACGGGGTAGAGGGAGAGAATCTTGAACAGACTCCCCACTGAGTGCAGAGCCCAATATGGGACTCAAATTGGGATCAGGACCTGAACCAAAATCCAGAGTTGGACACTTAACCAACTAAGCCACCCAGGCACCTCAAGTGAGATTCTCTTTGATATAATACAGAATGTACTTCTTTCTATCCCAATGTAAGTGAGTTCATTTTACAGTGGTAATTCTACACCATTTTCTTTCTTTGATAATTTATTAGATAAGAGGACCTTAGAGTTACTAATTTTAGATTTTTTTTATTATATAAGCAAAAACATAACCAAACAGAAAAATAAATCTCACCCATTATTCCATTCTTAGAGTTACATGCTGTTATTTATTCATGTTTCTGTTTGTCTACCTTTATGCATACACTTACATAAAAACCCATTGTCTTGATTCAAAACATTAGTTGGAAGGCTAACACTTACATCTGGATTCTAGCTGACTCTGACCATGACTGATTTGTACACACAGTGGGATGTCATCTTCCCTTCCTATCTACTGTAGTTCTTCTTATCCTCCTAGACCAAGATCAAATCCCCCTTCCTCCATGAAACCTCCATTCACCACTCCAGCTGGAAGTCTTTACTCCAGTAAAAATAGCAATTCAGTGAGTGGATCCATTAACTCTTTTGCTCTAAATGATTGTCAATGACTTCGTCACCTAGTATTACTCTGAAGGAATGGATTATAGAAGTAACAGGTTTTAATGTGAGTCAGAAAAAGAAAGATTGAATCACAAGGCCTTCCATGTGTTATCAGACTTTAGTTAAGTTCTTTCTGTGTAGTAGGACTACAAAATAGGGTTCTGAGGATCTGAAAAGTAAATTTTAGTAGTAGAAGACTTGGGTTGGTTATTTCATTATTTTCGTATAGAAATGTTCTGAATTAAGCACAATAGGCAACTAGTGACTGCACATGCAGTTATTTTTGCATAATAATAATTTGAGGACTTCTTATATTTTATAGGACAATTTAAAGCCTTAGTATGTTTTGTCTAATGACCAGTTTTATTCTTTTGCTGTCTTTAAGTTATTGAAATTGATTTTTAAATGTTAGTAAAATGGTGATGGTGGAAAACTGAATATATAATCAGTTTGACTGCTTTCTTACAAAAGAATGGGAGTTCAAGAGTTCAATTCAATACCATCAAATAGGAGTAATCTATCCCACTGAATGACTATATAATTTCCTTCTATGTTAACTAGCATGTAGGTCCATAAATAGGAGGTAGATTTTTTCATTTCCTTTGAATTATGAAATAAACGTTTTACCTAGTAATTCCCCTTAAACTATCTCCTTTTTTCAATGATAAGCTACCAGAGAATAGTTAGTAACCTATAGTCAATATTGAAAATCAAATAGTTCATTACTTATCAAAAGCATTTAAATTATACCACTTTACCTAAAAAATACATTTAATTGGTTTGTAAGATTTCTGTATAAGTGGAACTTAGGACTGCAAAAAAAATAATTTTAGAGTGGACCTTGTACCTTATTCTTCCTTTCCCTCATTTTTTACATAAGGAATCCATTGAAACAATTTACTTTGGACCCACTGAATTATTTGCAAGCATATCTATACATAGCTTCACATTACAACTTTTTAAATTTTCTGAGTCAGATAAGATTATATTCTATGTATTTCTGTTATCTGGATACTTATTAACATGTCTATCATTATGGATAAACAGCTAGTATGATACATAAAAATGAGTTCATTGCAGGCATCAGCTCCATTTCCTTATTTCTAACCTAGCTTGACATTCTTTTTGACAATTCTTCCAGACATACCACAATTCACTTTCTATGAGATTCTTTTTTACCCCCTTTTAATACTAAGTTTTTCTGTGCAGAAGCTAGAACACAGAATTCCTCTCATTGTCTTTAGAGCTATAGGCTTATATTTCACTTGAGTAAAAAATCTGAAAAACTTTAGCATCAAGCTCTTATAAGAAGACAGCTTTCTTAGATGTAAAAGAAATCTGAAACGTGAAGATAAATTAAGAAGAAATGAAATATGATTTCTTGCACCAAATTTTACAGACAATTGGATATATGCAAGAAACAAGATAAAACAGAAAGTAAAAACTTAAAACATAATTTATACATAAGATCAAATTTATTTTATCAATAATGTAATTATGTAATAATGAGTAAGATTTCTTAGAACAGAATACTCAGATTTTACTTTTTATTAATAGCTTTAGTTTACTGTTTTGATGAAAAAAATGACTAAGGTAGCACTGATAATGATTATTTCAAAACTGAAAAATAAAATTACTGGCATTTAAGATTTTTCATTAATATCCTTCATTATCTGCACTGACTTACATGTTTTAAGCACTTCAAATCCAAATTATAAATACACTACTATCCATACTAATTGCCACCAAACATTTGGTAGTAAGAAGCATATACAAAAAAAGACGTGTTTATAAGTTGATCTCAAATATCTGTACATTGTAATTCTCAATTTCTTCTTCTGTAACTTATAGAACTATTCCATGCAGAGCTCTGGTGAAAACAAAAATTAAAACAAAACCTCAACTGCCATCAATCATCCTGTTGGGAAATGGTTCATCTGTATTTTCTCCCAGAAGCCAAGCAAATAGCAAGGAGCTTCCTTTGGTGAAGGGTGGTGGTCGTTAAAAACATGAACTATGGTTGACTCTTGAACAACATGGGTTTGAATTATTTGGGTCCACTTATAATATATGGATTTTTTTATAGTATTTTAGATTTTTTTTTTAAATACAGTACAATACTACAAATGTATTTTCTCTTCTTCAAGGTTTTCTTAGTAACATTTTCTTGTCTCTACCTTACTTTCTTATAAGATCAGCTTATAGTACATTTTCCAGCTGAGGACCTCTTCACAGAAAATGACTCTGAGAATACTTACATACAGCTGTGTTTTTAATACCCACAGCTGAAAATAATACATAATGACAAAAAGCTACAATAAAATCAGTAATGCTTGAAAATGCCATATTTTATAAGTACAACAGTATCTCCTCTCAACTGAAAAGTAATTGCAGGTGCATGCACAAAGCAAATACTTATAATTCACTGACCACATGCGGAGTGCATAAGATTTCACAGACTCCGGTCATGGTCATGGAAATGGCCTCTGTAGAAAGTGAAATACAAGTCAGACAGCTTTGTGATACACTGAATTCAATCAGAAGTCAATTAAATATGGAGATCAATTGTCACTGGGGACAGTTTGGAAAAGTAAAAGTTCAGGAAAGAAGAAAGTCATAAATTGTTTTAACAAAAGTTAAGCATCATGGTTACGTATTATGTTCTCTGAGGCTTCGAAGTCAAGAGCAGGCTATGAGTAATTAAGTTTTGGGGGAGTCAAAAGCTAAACTAAGATTTTCAATTGCATCAGCAGTTGGCATCCCTAACTCCCACATTGTTCAAGGATCAGTTGTTATCAACATGGTTGGAATTATAAAGGAACACCTAAATTGCCAAATTTTAAACTACTGTGATAAAGGTGCGTGTGATTTGCACTATATTTGAGACCTACTCTACATATTCTTGCTGATCTTTTCCAAATAGTATTCTTGTATTTCACTGCCTTTGCTCGCTTTCTGCTCCTTATGGAGTAATACTTAGATTTCTTAGCCTTGACAGTATGGATCAAGCCAAATTCTCCAACTGGAACTTTATGAGACTGACGCGCTACCTACTGCACTAACGAGGCACCTTCCAACTCGAACTTTATTCCTAGGCTTGAACTTGAATCTCTGGTCAGACAGGCTAGTTGTCCTCTAACCATTTCCACCTGGAATATTTGAACAGAAATTTTTTCCTACTTAGAATGCTCTTACTTTATTTTGCCAAATAGTTTTTAATATGCTAAGTTATATTTCACTTTACTCATTTCTAGAAATATTTATCAGAAATATGTCTTCTAGCAGCTCAGAGCTAGAAAAAAATACTGCTAAGTATAGAGTACAGTTTGGTAGTGGTTTAAATTCACAAGTTTCCCACATTTCATTACAAGAGGACATTAACTCAGTCTTGTGGCATCTCCAACCTAAAAAACTCTGATAACCTCTATGATGTTCTTCAAATTGCCTCTGTATGTGTGTGTGTTTGTGTGTGTGTGAAAATGAACCTTACCATTTGGACTTGGCGTACGTGTAAATAATCATGAAAAAAAGGAGTGTTTAATAACCACCCTAACTTCCACTAAAACCATCCTCTTCCATTAATTTTGACAAGCAAAGGAAGCATGCAATAAAACTGGCAAAAGCCACAATATTGATTCTATTTTGGTCTCAACTCTATGCAGGATTACTTTCTCTAGCAATTTCAACTGATGATTAGTCAGAGTCTACTTGACCATTTTCAGTGATGAACAGTTTAGTTCTTTTTGAAGCATCATGGTGATGACTGGACAGCTCTACTTCTTAGTAAGTTCTGCCTTACATCTAGTTGAAATATCCTTCTTGAATCTTTCAACTATTGATCTTGGTATGTCCTTCTAAAAGGCCTCAGAAAAATGTTACTTTTCCAACTGAGAACCCTTCATATGTTTGGAGACAGACAACTCTTTTGCCCTCAATTCTCTCTTCTCTGAAATTTTTAGTTACATTTAGCTTTATAATTATGATATGGTTTTCAGAAATCCCACTGTTCTGTCCCATGGTGATACTCATATTTTTCAACACAGTACCCAAATTTTACTCACTTAACAGTAAGTTACTACTTATCTACCATAGGCCCCATAGTGTGCTACATGTGAGGATTCACAGTGAAATGGGATGGAGTTTGTGCTAGCAGAAATACAGTATACTTTAGAAGCACATAGTAAGAGCATATAACCCAGTCAGTAGGCTTAATGGAGAAAAAAGTTTGTAGAGAAACTTGTGGGGAAAAAAAGGCAGGAAAGACCAACCATTCAAGACAAAGGGGAAAACAGGGACAAAGTAAGGCATTCAAGATTCAAGGAACTGAAAGGAGTCCAGTATGATGCAGCAAGGAAGAGCATTGTGTGGGGGTGGAGATCAAGCAGGCACTATGTTGGGGAGGGGATACTATAAATATTTTTAAGGAATTATTAGGAGCCAGCAAACAGAAGGGCTCACATGCTCAGATTTTATTCTAGAAAGGCCTTTGAGGCTGAAGACAAAGAATGGGTGTATAGGAGAAGTCCGAATGCATAGAGAGTCAGTGGACTTGCCTAATTGGATGGCAGAGAGGGAGGTGGTGATAAAAAAGAAGTTTGAGTTAAGGTTATAGATGATAGGGCCTTTCGTAAAAAGGCAGAACACATTTGCAGAGGAGTGGAGAAAGGTGACAAGTTCAGAATGGAACACATTACTTTAGATATAATGGATAAAATAAATAGCTCTCATTCTAATTTCATATGAAATATGCATAACATTCCTGGAAGCAATGCCTCAATAATGGAGCCACTTGTATTAAAAATCAATTTACTAGAGCCTCTTAAGAGTAAGCACAATGTGGTTATAAGGAAATGTTTATTGAGTAATTACTATCCTAATAATGTTAGCAATGTACCTACTATAGGCTCAGTATAACTACCTGAAAAACAATTATTGCTCTTAATCATTAAAAAACTCCAATTAGACATCCTACATCGCTAGTCAGGCAATTAAGATTAACTACTCATATCTACTTATATGCTGAGTCACTAATATGCTGCCAGGCAATCTAAGGGATGAGTGTTATCTTACCTCTGACAGCTGTTCCATATGCAGAGACTCCAAGGAATAACTAATCCTAAAAATGCATGACCTCAGTTCCATACATCTACTTCAATTCAAAGTCCAATTAGAACACTTCTTATTCTTCTTTGATGAGTTTTATGTCCTTCTCAATGTTTAGCAAAGTGGGCATGTGTGGCTAAACAAGTTATCTATGTACAGATCTTAGAAGTTTTGAAGATTTGGGAAATCAGAAGTAGCAAATTGTTTCAATCTGTAAAGTAAGGGCATTTATTATACTCCATATAAACACATATTTTCTATCATTTGTTATTTATTCCATTATTGCCAGTCTCAAGTAAATGCCTGACTACACTATCTACTTAGTCATTTTCTTGTTCTCAGTCCTTTCCAACCTCAACCTCAGAAAAACTGTGTGTCTAGAAGCATGGTATAATAAAAAGATATAACCTTTGGAACCAGAAAGGCCTAGGCCTGAATCCCATCCCTGTCACTTCCTAGTTCTGTGGCATTATGTAAGTCACCCATCTTCTTTGAGCTTCAATTTGCTCACATATGAAATATAATTAATAATATCTACCCCATAGGGTTGTTTTGAAGATGAAAGTAATGAATGAAAGTGTGGGGCATGTCATCAGAGTATTACAGCCAATAGCAATAAGAGTATATCATTAACATTTTAGATTGTTGATGCAAAGAATATGTGTGCTTTACTTTCCTCAACTGGAAAGCCTGTCAATATAGTCATTGAAGTTACTGGTTGTGTTAAATGGTGATTTTATGAATTGGAGGAATGATGTGTCCCCAGAACACACTGGTTAAAATTTAGGTACTGGCAACTCAAAAACAACTGAAAGATAATTTAGGCTAATATCTGTTATTAATGCCTAGGATTTTACTAAACAAAATAAAAACAATGATATTTGAAAGTAAGGCTTTGGTTATAAAAGATAAAAGACATTTACTTTGGTCTTCACTGGAACCTTCCAAAGATTCTTTAAAAATACCGTCTTCCAATTCTTTTAGAATATAAAGATTAGATGAGAGAGACTAAAAGTGGATTTCAAGTTAATCAGATCTACACAAATGGTCTAGAGCATTGAAGGAATAAGAAGACTTTAAAAAAAAAGAAGTGATACTTTAGCCAGTTTGTTTGTGTCTGCTTGTGACACCCATCTGGTTCTTAGTATTGAAGGATAAATGTTATTGTTGAATGGGAACAAAACTGCATGGACTAATTTAAAAACTGTATTTAAAATTTCCTGACATCTTTTCTGTCTAATCTCTTCTTTGTTAACAGCGGCCTTGAGTTTTAAGCAGTTTCTCCTGTAAGGCAGATATGCTGACACATGCATGTGAGGTCATGTACCATTATGAGCGAAATACAAAGAAGCTGAAACCCAACCTTACACATGAGCCATTACTGAGATATTTTAGGTACTATAAAAAGGCAAGAAGCTTAAAGTTTTCAGCAATGATCAAAGTAAAAACCATGGCTGAAGAAATATTGCAGTATCAGGATCTGAACTGGTTAACCAGGCTTGTCTCAGTGCTTATTAATATTTTCAGAGTACTCATCATATTGATCTTTAAAATGAGGATGTAGGGTACAAATTTTCTTGTTTAAAAGGAGTATTTGTGAGGTTATTGCCTATATTATCATGTTTTAGCCATAGAAATTGTTTGCTTTTTGTTGACTTATTTATGCAGCAGCAGCAAAGGAACAATCAAAAACACATAAAAAACCAATTGTATACTGGGATTCAGGAAATCTGGATATTAACTTCAAGTCTGACCTGATCTACCTATATGAAAGGGTTAATCACTTCACGTCTTTGACCATCATTTTCTGTATCTTTGAAATGAAGAGATTTGATGAGATGATATCTTTTCTCTGTACTGAAATTTAACAATTTTATAGTTATTATTGTATATATATACACATAACATATACACACAGATAATTATCATCTGCACAGATATTCTAGCACAATATAACACTGATTGCTCATTATGTTCCATCATCCTATGACTATCTATTATGGGTTATTTTAGAAAATACCAATAACATTAATACCTCAGTTACATTTCCTTTAAAATCCAAATGTCCTTAATATCCAAATGAAATTCTGCTCAAAGCCTGAGCATCATATGAGAGACCACTTTTGCCTTGTATAGAATTCTTTGCTTTTGAGAATAATGCCATATTGGGACACATAATGCTAAACTAAAAGAAAACTAGAAATAAAAGGAAAAAGAAAAGAAAAGAAATAAAAGAAAACTAGACAATAAGAGTTCTTGTCCTCAATTCCACTAAGTGACTTCAATAAGGCACTTTGCCTTTATTTCCTCAGTTCCGGCTTTTTCCCATTACTCAATAAAGACATAATGCCTGGAGACTGTGAGTTTTACCTGGACTTATTGAAAAATGTAGGGCCTAAAAATTTTAAATAGACTTAGTATATGCATTTTAAAATAATTCAAAATATAAATTAATGTATTCAAATAAATTTCTATAAAATATAATTTCAGCTAGTTATTTGCAACCCAAAGAATGTAGTTATAAATAAATTATATTTAATGTGAGCTATGAGTATATGTGATATGCTTGGTATGACAGGATAGACCCCTCCAAGTCACCGCTCATACCTTTGGTAAAGGACTAAGAATCAATGCCTTCGAAGGACATAATCAAGAGATTATGTTCACTTTTTAAAACGCTGTTATTACAATTCTTGATGGTTTGTAACCAAAGAAAACTTAGAAAATATTTTGTGATAATTTTACCTTTGAAAGTAGAGGGCAAAGTATAAGGGTTTTGAAGTAAGATAATTCTAGGTTCCAGTAAGATAGTTTCTAGCTCAGTGGCTAAGCATCAGACTCCGGATTTTGGCTCAGGTCCAGATTCTCTCTCCCTCTCCCTTCTGCCCCTCCCCCTGCTCTTATGTGCTCACTTCTGCCCACCCAAAGATAAATAAAATCTTAAAAGAAAAAGTTCCGAATTTGTATCTCAGTTTTACCACTTAGTAGTTAAGGGATCTTACAAAAGTAACATAATTTTTTTGAAACACAGTTTCTTTACTTGGAAAACAGTACAGGGTTATTCATCCCATGTGAATATTAAATGAGGGTTAAAAGAAATAACAGTGATTGCTACATGGTAAATGAAATGTTAGTTTCCTTTTTTAAACAATATTTTATCAATATGGCTTTTTAAAAAAATTATATATATAATTAAAGTTATTACGTTTATATTATTAAATATATATAAAAATTATATATACAATATTTGGAAGAAAAACTGATTCATATTCCTTTATTCTTCATAGGTAAAACATGGTAACATTCCAGCTTCTTTAAATCATCATTTAGTCAGACTAAGTACCTAATTGTCTTTGTTTCTGATAACTAACTGTAAGAGTCCAGGTTCCTGATTATATGGTAAATTACCCTTCTTCCTCTATTAACTGCCTAAAAGTAGTTAGACATCTGTTTAATTTTTGTTATAGGCTAAGCCCTAAAATATTAAATTTGTGTGAGTCATAGCCAAATTTCTAATAGAGAACTGAAATTTTAATCTCACTTTCATCCATGATCCAAAAGGAATCTTTCCTTGTCATCATAAATATATGACAACATACAGTCTATTCATCTTTGCAGAGGTTTAGTCATCTTTGAAGTCTTTGCCAAATAGTTGGTAGGCCAACAGGTTTTAAAAGTTTATACTAAAGGTAAGCATTCCAAGAAGATCAACCATATCTTTAGAGTATTCGTGTCATATGTATTCATAAATTAATAAATCAATTAAGAAAAAGTCTACATTGCTGGAAGCACAGAAATGTAGTCAAGGTATGTCAATACATTTTGGGGTTAATAATTTATATTTTGTGGATATAGAGTTCTAGTCTAGGTCTCCCTCCAGTTTGTTATGGTACTTAGCAGGTTAATAAACTTTTCCAGGCATTTAGTCTGCTTATATATAAAATGTAGCAGTATTTTTTAAAATTATTTATTTATTTATTTGACAGACAGAGATTACAAGTAGGCAGAGAGGCAGGCAGAGAGAGAGGAGGAAGCAGGCTCCCTGCTGAGCAGAGAGCCCGTTGTGGGGCTCGATTCCAGGACCCTGAGATCATGACCTGAGCTGAAGGCAGAGGCTTTAACCCACTGAGCCACCCAGGTGCCCCAATGTAGCAGTATTTTATTTATTACGTTTGATGAGATGAGACCAGTATGGGCTTTCAGAGTCAAGGCTAAGTCCCGATCAGGGTCTTGGTAGGGTTTAGATACTAGGCCAAGTGTGAGGAAGATACTGGAAGTTTATTCAACAGAGCAGATTTGAGGTATAATCAAAGATAGAAAGGAGAGAAAGCAAAATCTTTGTACAAATCTGACATCAAAGACCACTCATATTCAGGAGAAGGATTATGGAAGCAAAAAGTTTTATTTGTCCATTATACATCAGTAAAGCTGGGAGGAAAAAGAAAAAGGCAACTGAGGAAAAAAAATAAAAAAGAAAAGCAAATGGAGTGGAGGTTTCCAGAAGCCTATTGATCCCTAAACTGGAAGTTGCTTATTGCTTCATTGGAGTTCTTCCTGTGAGTATCTTGCTTAGCTATAGGTAAGAGAAAAACAAACTTTTGTACAAAAACACAAATGAGAGTTACATAATGCAAAGTAAATATGCCACTGTAGAATTTCTTTAAATAAACTCTCAAAATTATGCTAAAGTAGTCTCTAATCTCTGACAGAACTATATTTTTTAACTCTCTAAACCATTACCCAGGTACCTTTTCCTATTCAGTATTATCAAAATAGATTTTTCATTTCACCCTAATTTTTTTATCCTACTAACTACAAAATTCATACTACTTTCTCCTTGCTCACTGTTCTTGCCCATATGGCTTTTAGGTTTTCATATAAACAAATGAAAAATCAGTGATGTTAGAATGAGAAAGGATAGAAATATTTCCTGTTGTTCAAATCTCACAATTCTAGAAGAGACCTCAGTTAATTCAAGTTGACTGTAAACTTCCAGAAAACAGTTCTGTGTGTTGTTGATCTTGCATCTACTCTTCACAGACTGCAGCACTGCACTTGCACATTAGAATATTAACACTTAGAGATGTATGGAATTGAAGTAATTTTTCTTTCACTCATTTATTCAATAAGCTAATAGGCTTTGAGCACTGACTACATGTTCTAGGCATTTGAAGATACAGTGGTGAAGTGATGCATTCTTTTGATACACATTCTACTGGGAAAAGGAATCATTAATAAATAAGTCCTTATCTCCAACATGGAGTTTCTGTGAGTTTGTGTTTTGTCACATAAGAGAAATAAGTTAAAATGTATAGTCTATGCTGTATTTGGCAAAATGCTTTCATTCACCTCCATGTTTACTACAAAATGCATTGATTTCATTGAAACTAAAGACATACTGCAACCTTTTGTGGTCTCAAAATAGATGTGTGATGCTAAAGTTTTAGATTTCTGGGATAAGTCAACAACAAAAAAAAATAATGCTCCTTCATTTTGCATTTTAAAATTACATGCTGTTTATATTGATGAATGGCTGTTATTCTGAGTTAATGTCAGTAAAAAGGACATGGTTATAGTTCAAGTTTTTTGAGACTTTTATGTCCATTCAGCCTAATCAACAATAACCATTTCTATTGATTTTGCTCAAATTTTGTCTTTGTGATTCTATTTTCTTTAATATTTAAAGGAAAAAATGGACAGTAATGTGAAAAAAACAACTTCATACTATATAGCTTTTGGTTGTAATGACAGATCCAAATGAAGCCAAACTAGGAGAACCTGGGTGTCTCAGTCGGTTAAGTGTCTGCCTTTGGCTCAGGTTATGATCCTAGGGTTCTGGGATCGAGCCCTGCATCAGGAAGCCTGCTTCTTCCTCTCCCTCTGCCTCCCCACCCCTGCTTCTCCTCTGTCTCCTTCTAATGAATAAATAAAGTCTATAAGCAAACAAACAAACAAATAAGGTGAAAATAAAAATATTGAGAATGTTAATAGTTCAGTTTGTATGCTATACATGCTAGATAAAATACACTGCAAGATTCGATTTGTGAGCTTATAAACTAATCTTGGGAAATAAGACAAGGAAATTAGAACAAATTATAGAGGTGAAAAACAATATAGTTACAGTAAGACAGAAGACAATTCATTATTTAATGATGATGTCAACAGTATATGCTTATAAGAGTTCAGAGGAGTAAGAACCCTCATGATGCTCTTCAAGTTACAGAGTTGTGGGAGTTTCACTCCAGGCATATCTTTATGAAGATAGAATGTGTGAAGCTGATTGCTCAGGTCAACTGGACTGGAGCAGATGGTTAACATAGGAGACCAATGAGAATTTAGGTATGTGGGAGCCAATGTGTAGAATGCTAGAATGAGTAATTCTGAATTTGCCTTGCAAAATGGAAATTATTGGTATTGTATGGGCTAGAGAATGTTATAATCACTGAAGCTCAGACTTGCAGCCCAAATACAGAAAGGGGAATAGCAGAAGGGTCATTTGGGAGACCAATGCAATAGTCTAGGAAAGGTGATAATGTTCTAAACTGAATAATGGAAAAGTAATGGATTGTGATAGACAAAGTTGTGAGTTGTTGAGGAAAATTAATCAATTTATCCCCTGAATCCTTGGTTACCTGAATGGGTACATGATGAGGAAGCTCAGAGAGTAAAACAGGGCTCCAAAAGAGGGATTGGGAGACCTGGAGGAGGGAAATAATTTTGCAGCAAAAATGGAGTTAATCATAAATGCAAAAATGGTTATGTAGCTACATTATAACACATTAAACTAATTCACAGACTATATGTAGCATGCACATCGCTGGTATTTTACATATTATAGTTATAAACATATTTATGCCATGACAACATGCCTATACACAAAAGACCCAACTTCAAAAATAAAGTCAAATGATAGAGTAAACTTAAAAATGAGATTCTTTAAAAAAGTAGAGGTTTGTATTGTCATAGATGCAGCCTAAAGTTCCTAGGTTTTCCTGACCTATGGATGTAGAGATGACCTTATTTATAATTCCTGAAGTTCCCTTGTGTAGTAGCCATTTCCTGCTAATGTAGGTCCTCCAGCCTCATACAAAGTGCTTTCCCTAATCAAATATTTTCTTAGATCCCTTGGGTGAAGCATCACAAGTGTATCACTGCTCATCATTTTCACTACTTCACTGGGTGCAGCTACTACTACTTTGAACTGTTTCAACCACCAGGCACATCTATTTTCAGTTTGCAGCTACTCTCTGCCCTGAGTCTCCTGGTGATTCAGTGGCACCATGCTTTGTTTGGTCAAAAATGCTTCTCTCAAGGCGCTTGAGTGGCTTAGTTGGTTAAGCATCCAACTCTTGATTTCACCTCAGGTCGGATTTTGGCTCAGGTCATGATTTCAGGGTCAAGAGATCAAGCCCTACATCCTGCTCCATGTTGAGGACAGAGCCTGCTTAAGATTCTGTCACTCTCTCTCTCCCTCCTCCCTGCCAACCCCCATACTATATCTTGCCCTCAAAAAAAAGGGGGAAAAAGCCTCTCTTTTCTTGGTATTAGCCAATAGTGGGGCTCTGAAATACTTAGAAGTGAAGTATCTCTTTCATCAGGTTTTACTTACAGATCCTTTCCCCATTTCTGGGTGAGGAAATGAGTTCAGAGAAATTGAGTAATGTGGCAGATGCTATATGAAAAATCAGTGGCAGAGCTGGGATTCAAACTCAGATCTGACTACAAACCCTGTACTTCTAACCACAGAATTTTTAATGATTATGGATGTCATGTAGTATCATAAGACAGCACAGAAATGAGCTCTGGGGATCAGATCCAGGGGCTTATTAAATCAACAAGACAGATACAGAAATCCCTGAAGCCAAGCTTAGTCACTAATTTGGTGAAGTTTTCTTCAAAATAGTCAATGACATGTAGATACATCTCTGTAGCAGCAACTTAATATATCAGATATATTAAGTAACTGAGATTCTTAAGAAAAAGTTCCCTGAAAATGTAAGCATGTTGAAACTGGTTCAAACAAATTAGATGTGTGTTTGACATTTAATATTGAAAACTCATTAGAAATATAATTAGTTCACAGATTAGAGCATGAGACTGCAGACAACTGAAGGGAAGATTAAAAGGACTACAATCCTCTACAGCTATTTAAATGAAAGTAGCATTATTTTGATTTTTGTTTTGATAAATTGTTTTAATATATTCATAAATATTCATAATACAAGTCTTCATAGGAAACCTGAAGTAAATAAGTAATATATTTTAATTTCCAAATTATCACTGCATAGAATTATAGGAAAGAAAAGGAATATCTTAAATAATAAAAATTATTAAATTCTAGATTTAGGGAATAAGAACAAGAAAAACTATACAACCTGTACTTTTCTATCTCTTTTTCTCTCTGAGAACCACATAAGGGTTCTTCTTAACCATGAGGACCTAAAGGTAAAGGGAAACATTTGAAGAAAGCTAAAGTAGAATTAATGGCCTCTTGAAATCCCTCCCACCCTGAACACTATTTTGCATGTTTCCCCTGACAGCCTAAGAGGAAATCATAACTTGTCTCAACATACAGTTTCTCCTTCTATTCTTGATTATTATCCTCTATTTTTATTAAAATTCTTAGTCCCCCATCCTCTGGTATCTTTACCCTCTTCCTTTCTTCTGCTTTGTAATGTGAATAGTAGCCTATATCTAAAGAAGATGAAAACTCTTGTCCTCACCTTGGCCAACCCTTTCTATATGTTACTTGATTTCTCTCTGGCTATTTATGACTCACTTTTCAAAGGTTAGCCTGACTTTGCTTTTAAATTCTCTTTAGTTACTCAACCCAGTTTCGTGTGGCTTTCACTAAATTGTCTAAGGTCACTTAGTCAAACACATTTGACTTTTTCTGTACTTATCTTTCTCAATCTCTCAGCTGCTTTTGAACCTATTAGCAAGTCCCTTCTTGAAATTTTCTCCACTTTGGGCTTTTGTGATTCCATGTTCCTCTTTTCTTTCATGGCCAGAATGACTTCTATTTCTCAGTATTGTTGACTGGTAGTTGTTTGTCCCTACTACCTTCAACAAATGGTGGTTTTCCAGGGCTCAAATGTTTACTCTTTACTCTGTTTCAGAACAAGTACAGTAGGTACTGCACATCTGTCAGCTAACTATAGTTTACCCACTAAACTGTGCATCCCTTCAGCATTTACCAACTTAAATTACAATCATGTTTAATACAAATGACTATGGTACCCTCTGTGTACCAATCTGTATGTTGACAGATTTACAGGGTAAGATTGCTCTACAAATGTCAGGGAGCTTAATCAATGTTTGTGGATTGTATTTCCACTTTAAAATAATTCAGTTATTGAAAAGTATGTATTTTCCACACATATTCTAAATTTAGAATTTTATAAATGGGAAATTTATCATTCTAATTATTTTTGTTCTAAAAATTTTTTGGGATGTATCTGTTGGAGACTTACACCTGAACTTGAATGGCACCCTAAAACTTACAGTTCCAGGAATATCTTTGAAATTAATTTTTAAAAAAATAGCCTCCCTAGTACATTTACAGCATAGACATAATAGAACTGTATATAGTGGCAGTAAAGATTTGTTCTAATAAGATCAGTACAATCTCCTAATTCCCCAACTAGCAAAAGTCAAATATCTTAAGGAAAGGACACAGTAGAAACCAGCTGTGAACCTCAACAGAAAAAAACAATTTTTTCAAATGTCAAGTGTGCCTTTCTAAAAAATCCAAAATATGTATAACTTAGAGTAAGAAAAGTACATAATTTTGATGCTGAGACTATATGGGCTGAGGTTATAGGGACAAATTTTAATGCAACATAAAGCACTACATTATGATAATCAAAGTCTCCACCATAAGTGAGAGCTGGAATGGAAGTGAATCTTCTGTAACTCAAGCAGAATTCAGATGACTCTGTCTTAGAAATATAGTAGTAAAGAGCCCTCTGTTATTTAAAGAGGAGGTATGGAATAGACTCTTAAAAGATTGCTTCTAGCTGTTATAATCTATTACAATGGCCCAAGTCATCTAACCTTATCTATTAAATAAGAGGTCTGGGAATACGTGAAGGAGTGAACCAAGGAGCCTGTCAGAGAAAGCCACCTGATCCAGTCAGGAACAGGGGCAAGGACGCCACACACCTGGAGACTCCAGACTGGGACTGGGACCCCACTCCAATGGCAGCTGCCAGTCTTGCTGGCCCAATAAAAGACTTTGGAAGTGCAAAAAAAAAGAAGAAGAAGAAGAAGAAGAAAAAGATTTTAGAATCTCTAATACAGGAAAGCAATCATTAATTATTTCTTTTTGCTTTTTTTAAACTTTTGGAAAGGAGAACAATTAAGCAGAAGGAAGCTAATAAGGTAAAAATACAAGTCAGATAAAGGGAAAATCAGTAAACTCTTGAAAGCATCAAGAAGTTATTTATTCCTTCACAGAAGAAAAGAAAGTGGTTATTGCAAAAATGGACCAATATTTTAGATATCAGGGCTACTCACTGGCATACTGTAAATGACAAATATTTACCTGTAAATGACAGAAATAATAAAAGGAGGAGGGAGCACAATTGAAAAGTTGTAATATGGTTTACAATCAGCATTAAAGGATAAAACAAACTCTACAATACGTTGTCAATGAATAACTTGTAAGTAGACCTTTCTTCTAGTCTTGTTCTAAATTGCATGTTTTCTTGAGAAATATTAAACAGAATTAGTAACAATGTTTAATTTATACTATTTAAATTAAACAAGTAATTTAATTACTGAAATCCCTACTGTATGCTGTAAGAAACAAATTGATGAAAAATATTTGGTTAATAAAATTTTTGCACTCAGATCAATTTATATTTTCAATGAACTTCAAAAGGCATTTTGAACCTCTGAGCTAGGCCCTGGGGGGAGATCAGAGATAAAGAAAGAATAACTCGGGGCGCCTGGGTGGCTCAGTGGGTTAAGCCTCTGCCTTTGGCTCAGGTCATGATCTCAGGGTCCTGGGATGGAGCCCCATATTGGCTCCCAGCTCAGCAGGGAGTCTGCTTCCTCCTCTCTCTCTCTGCCTGCCTCTCTGCCTACTTGTGATCTCCATCTGTCAAATAAATAAATAAAATCTTAAAAAAAGAAAGAAAGAAAGAATAACTCATAATCCTAGGTAGAGACAGTTTAATGGAGCTACATTACTTTCTCTACTTTCTCAGTTCTTTATAATATTAAAAAAATAAATAAATAAAAGCAGCAAGAAAATAGTAAGGTAAAAACTAGCAGTACCTAAAAGAGAGTAAAATCACATGCCATGAACTTTAAAAAGTGGCAGCCAAGAAAAGAAATAGATGATTCATCCCAATTCAGAATAGCTCCTCATTTCTCCTCCATCTTCAATCCCATCCCCATAAGTGATACAATACATCCTGGTTTTATCCACCTTCATTCTGGAGGGACCTCAATTCAGGGGCATCCAATAAAAGTTGTGAGGAAGAAAATAAAACCCTGAAGAATAGAAAGCTGTTATCCACTACTATAAAATCTCAATATCTCAGTAGAAGCTTGAAACCCCATTAGAGATCATCATAATCGGGTTTCCATATATAATGGGAAGAATAAGGGTATCTCTCTTATGGATAACATATATTACTAAATGGTGAGGAAAACCCTAAAGTGGGGAATTTAATAAGATTTTGAAGAAATAGCAGAGCCAAGACAAATGGAGTTCTCCCTCCCCACTCTTCCCCAGCTAAATTCTTAAATTATATAAAGTAGATTTAAAATTCCCAGTTCTCCATTGTAAATTGGCAAGAAGGAAAGTCAAATGTAAAATGGGAACTCTATCAAGAAGAATGATACATAGTTTATCATATTAAAAAAAGATACAGAATGGCAATTTTGTAAACATAATACAGAGAAAAAATGAACACTGAAATCACATGGCTAAATACAGATGATGAGGTTAGTATGGAAAAACAAATTGTACAAGGAACAGAAGAAAATTTCCTCATCAACACTAATAATACAAAAATACTTCGTAACAATGTGAATATGGTCCCATAGCTAAAACTTGAGATAAGAAGAGAGAATAAAATAAAAGGGAGACTAGAGGCCAGCTTACCACAACTACAGGACTGAAGAATACATTACCAACAGAAATGAAACATAATAAGCAAGCCAAAAGTGGAATTTCTAATAAAGAGGAAAAGCTTGAGAGACTCTGGATTTATGCAAAGGGAAAAGACAGATGGAAACAATTAGAAAAAAAGGATAGAGAGGGCAAAGACAATCCAACTTAAGCACAATTGGTTTCACTCCCCCCCTAAAGAAAAGTGAAATAAGAAACCCCAAGTTATACCAGCAAATTTTTAATTATAATAATGGAAGAAATGATTGAAGATTGAAAGGGCATTTGATGATCCAATAAAAGCTTGTGTAGTGTGACTAAGATAAAATAGTATTAGTATTAAATTATTATAATTCAATAATAAATGATTTTTCTGATGGGCAGGCATATAAAGAAAATTATTCCTTCTCACAACACCACTAAATTACAGAATGTGGTAGGGGAAATATCTACATAGATCTAAAGGAAAGTATAACTCAACATATTCATTTTAGCTAAATTATCTTTGTATATTAAAGTATAGATATTCTCAAACATGCAAGAATTCAGAAAGTGTTTCTCTTAGGTCTTTTGAAAAAAGCACTTAATAATGATAACCAACTAACTCAAAGAGAAATTAAAACAAAAAATATTCAGGATGAAGAAACAGGTTTGCAAGCTATCTACTCATTCTTACAATTAAGGTTAATCAACTGTGTTTCGGAAAAGAACGTAAATATTACACATCTGAAATATAAGGTTAAGAACCAAAAAATTCAGGACTTAAGAAGTTTGGGGAAAGATAAAAGTTTTAATTTCTTCATTTTTGTAGTATAGTCAATTGATAATAACTATAGTTGAAATATTAGTTAAAATAATGATCTCTAGGGGTGCCTAGGTGGCTCAGTGGGTTAAAACCTCTGCCATCAGCTCAGGTCATGATCTCAGGGTCCTGGGATCGAGCCCCACATCGGGCTCTCTGCTCAGCGGGGAATCTGTTTCCCCCTCTCTCTCTGCCTGCCTCTGCTTACTTGTGATCTCTGTCTGTCAAATAAAAAAATAATAATAATCATCTCTATTACCTTTTATTTTCATAATGTTAGAGTGATCTTTAGAGTGCTATTATCTCTTTGGTGAAAAAAATTTATTTGTACTGTACCAACTTACCTCAGTATCTTTTCTTCCCATTACATTGTAGAAATATTAGAGTATTTTTAGAACTAGAAAACTGTCAAACATATACTGATGACTTCCAAATCAGTGATTTGATCCAAAAATATTGCCTGATCTTCAGATGTCTATGTTTAAAAATTGTCTAGACATTTCATTTTACGTGTCCCAGAGGCATATCAAACTTAGCATATCAGAAAGCAAATTTATCACTTCCTTGCACTTCCCTAAATCTGCCCCTTCTCACATATTCTTTGACATCCAACCAAACCCCAATTACTGCCAATTTTATCTTCTATATGTTTCTCAAATGTACCCCACATTTCCATTGCTACCACCACTTCTTAACTCAGGCCCTTATCATCTTCATTCTGCAATAACCTTGTCTGGTTCATGCCAACTTTAATTTTATAATTCTCTTTTCCAACAGAATGACAGTCTTAAAATATACATCTAACCAGATCCAGATTGAACTGTATTCCCATAGTCCCTTACACACTTTTAACAAATACTTCCTGCACTGCACCATGATTTCTTTGGTTTGTGTCTTCTTGAGAGAAAGGAACTATATCAGATTTCACTCTGTATTCCAGTACCTAGCCCAGTGTCTGGCAGCTAGTTGCTCAATAACTACTTGGAAAGGGAATGAAAAGGGACTATGCCCATATATATGTCTGTTAAATAACTCAGCAGTCTGCCTGAGAATCTGGAGTCTTCATCACTACATCACTTTGCTTCTTATCCCCAGCAGGAGTAGGATACTTGATTCACAAAGTTTACTAAATGAATGAATGAAAAAATGGTTGTTATAAAACAAAGCTAGGTTTTAAAATCAAACCAAAAAAATATACAGAATGGCAATTTTGTAAACATAATACAGAGAAAAAATGAACATGTGATTGCATGTGATTACCCAGGTTCCTAGGTAAAATATTTTCTCAATGTTTCATCAGCTTTTAATAAATGTTCAACTTATGTTTTGGAGAATAAACCTCTAACTAGTCATGCAAGTTCTTTAGTTATAAAAATAATTGCCATGAGGATTTATATATATACTTTTCTGCATAGAATTTACTTCTTGGCATTTTTGCTGCCAACTCTAAATACCCTAGGGTGAAAAAAAAGAAGCTTAATTTGTTTCTGACCAATCCAGTAATGGCTTTACTACAGAGACCTATGCTGCACTCATTAATTTCATTGTGCTTTAAACACACTTCACTTTGCTTCTTCATAAACAGGGAGTATGACTAAGTGGTGGAAGGGAAAACAGATTCTCCAAAACAAGTCCTTTCAAGGAAAAGAGTCAGAAGGCTGCAGCTGCAAATTCACTGCAAATCGGATTTAAATTTATTTGGTAGAACAAGAGGCCCTTTCCCTCTTAAAGTCTGTAAGGCTAGACAGTTTCTCTCCTAAGGATTCAGTGGGTCTGCTCAGATCTGGTTTCAAATCCTGACTTTACCATTTACTATTTGATTGGTCTCTTTTACTGCCTAAAAAATTGAGGGTAATGAAAATTACCCAGTAATGTTGAAAGGCTTAAATAGGATAACATATATTAAAGGACTTAGCACAGTCCTGACATAAAATAAGTACTCATTAAATAGCAGCTATTAGATTATTTTATTATTGTTACTTACTGCTCATTTCCATTGCATATTTAAAATTCACATTTTATTTTATTGTTTTAAAGATTTTATTTATTTCTGCAGAAGAGAGAGAGAGATTGTGAGCATGAGGGGTGGGGGAGGGTCAGAGGGAGAAGCAGACTCCTGGCTGAGCAGGGAGCCAGATGCTGGACTAGATCTTAAGACCCTGGGATCATGACCTGAGGTGAAGTAAGACACTTAAATGACTGAGCCACCCAGGTGCCCTAAAATTCACAAACATTTTAAACATGAAATTATTACACAGGCAACTAATACTTAGTTCTTCTTCTCAGTATAAATTTAATTTTTAGTAGTAGATTTAATAATCTAACTATATGTTCATCTAGATGATTCCTAAGATAGTTCTATGAAGTCCACTATCAACATTTCATAGTTCTAAAATTATTGAGAACACAATATAATAATTATAACTTATACTTCCTGATAAAATATTTGACATAGAATCATAATGTACATTATTAAAATAGTTTTAAAAAGATTGCTGTGTGTGTATGTATATAAATATGTGTATATAAATATATAT
This sequence comes from Lontra canadensis, assembly GCF_010015895.1. NCBI lineage: Eukaryota > Metazoa > Chordata > Mammalia > Carnivora > Mustelidae > Lontra > Lontra canadensis. Next base: position 6,735,725 of record NW_022631005.1, read on the forward strand.
ATACACACATATAATATTAAATGACCCATTCATGAACACTTATATAAGTTACATTTTCAAGGTAAACTCACTACAAGACTATTTTTTATCCTATCCCTCTATTATGCTAGTTAACTGTTTTAAAAAGAATAAAGTCTTATACATTGTTTTGAGAAACAACACAAAGAAGAAAGAAGTAACATATAGCAACACATAAATTTAAGAGACTTTTGTGGATTTGTAAAAATTCTATCAGAGACTAGATACCAGAACAAGTTGAAGCTTGAAAATAAAACACACATACAAACTAGCTTTTGGATCCTTTAGGAGCAAGGGGGGAAAAGGCATTCCCAACTGTTTTTGTTAAGATGCTGTAATCTTAGCTTAAAAACAAGAGCAAATGAACAAAAAAAGGTCTCCAACTTTTATATCTTTCACCTCTTTCTACAAGAGGAATTTTCCTCCAAGTAAAAATGTGCTATAATGTGAGCATTGTTAAAAGAATGTAAGTTTAGTAACAACAAGAACAACAAAATGAAAGTGCTGCTTGTTACTTTAACAGGCTCAGAAAAAAAGTACATCACAAGGTAATAAAAGAATAGCAATCATGACCAAAGAGCTATTGCCGTCAACATTTAAATACACAAGTAAATAAGCTGGCGGAAGACTGTAGGGAGTCTTGATGTTTATAGCTAAGAAAATAGTGGAGTTTAAAAACTGTGAACTATTAATTTGACCTTAATTTGAAGGAAAATCTATTCCAGACTTTTAAAAATGTGGATTTCTAGGCACAAGTAGGTTCATTCAAAACAAATCATGTTCCCACAACTTTTATTTCTACTCTTTTAGCAGATTATACTATATTAATTGATCAAGGCAATGTTCAAAACATACATATATCAATAAGATATTTGGCAAATATCTCCTGATATTCATAAATATAGGATGGAAAATATTCCTGGATTATAATGCATTTAGACAATTCATAGTTTTTTAGGGAACCCTACCTAAAGATTAGTGGATATATACATGGGCCTGGTAAATATCTTAGTGATTTGCCTCTTCTTGAGCCATTTTGTTCAATATTTTTTATTAGTGACTCTAAGTAAAGTCTAGCTCAAGCCCCCAAACTGGAAAGATTTATATAGGCATTGGATGGTAGAATGAAAGACAAAAACAATCTTACAAAGTGTTTAGATGGGTTGAAAACTTCCAGGTTAAATATATCAGGGAAGAATATAAGATTCTTTAACTATTTAAAGTAAAGAAAGAAAGAAAGAACAAAGAAGAAAAAAAGTTATGTGAATCAAATCTATAGACATAAAGAGATAATAGGCTGTATGAGCCTATTGTGTATGGCAGCTGATACAATATTTTGTGATATTAAGAGAACCATGATATATCCTCATTTGGAATAGTGCTCAATTCTGAAAATCAGCTTTAAGAGGGCCATCTGCTGACAAGAGTAATGAAAATGTGAGCTAAAGCTCCTGGAAGGCAGATTTTAGCTCAGAACAGAAAACTATTTCCTAATGATTAGATTTTATAAGAGAGTCTATAAAAATTTCTCAATTAACTCCCTTTTGCTAAAACTGTTTAAGTTGATATTAAAAGACAGTCTGTTAGGATTCACAGAAAGGTTTTTTACTTTGAGCAGGAATTTTTTTCCCAGCTTTATTGAAATATAACTGACATATGACATTGTGTAAGTTTAAGGTATATAATATAATGATTTGGTACATGTACATCCTGCAAAATGATTACAATGAAGTAATCCATCACTTCACATAATTACTGTGTGTGTGTGTGAGATAAGAACATTTAATACCTGCTATCCTAGAAATTTTGAAGTATATAATACAGTATTGTGAACTATAGTTACTATGCTGGACATTACACCCCCAGCACTCTTTACTATTATAACTGGAAGTTTGTACCCTTTGGCCAACCTCTCCCCATCTCCTCCACCCCCACTGCCTGACTACCACCATTCTACTGTTACTATATTTAGCTTGTTTTAGATTCCATATGTATTTTTTTAGATTCTATATGTGTGATCATACAGTATTTGCTTTTCTCCTTCTGACTTATTTCTTTTTATTTTAAATTTTAGTCAACATACAGTGCAATATTGGTTTCTGGAGTAGAATTCAGTGGTCCATCGCTTACATACAACACCCAGCGTTCATCACAACAAGTTCTGTTTAATACTCATCACCCATCTAGCCCATCCCCCATCCACCTCCTTCCATCAACCCTCAGTTTGTTCTCTATCACTAAGAGTCTCTTAAGGTTTGTTTCCCTCTCTCCTTTTTTTCTTTTCCCCATCCCCATATGTTCATCTGTTTTCTTTCTTAAATTCCTCATTTGAGTGAGATCATATATTTGCCTTTCACTGTCTGACTTATCTCATTTAGCATAACACACTCTAACTCCATCCATATTATTGAAGATAGCAAAATTTCATTCTTTTTGATGGCTAATATTCCATTGCATGTATACACCACATCTTTATTCATTCATCAGTCAACGGACATTTGTCTGGCTATTGTTGATAATGTTGCTATAAACATTAGGGTGCATGTATTCCTTCAAATCCTTATTTCTGTATCCTTTGGGTAAATATCCAATAGTGCAATTGTTGGATCATAGGGTAGTTCTATTTTTAACTTTTTGAGGAACATCTATACTGTTAGCCAGAGTGGTTGACCGGTTTACATTCCCACCAACAGTGCAAGAGGATCCCCCTTTCTCCACATCTACACCAACACCTCTTGTTTCTTGTGTTGTGAATTTTAGCCATTTTGACAGGTGTAAGGTGATATCTCATCATGGTTTTGATTTGTATTTCCCTGATGATGAGTGACATTGAGCATCTTTTCATGTGTGTTATCATTCTGGATGTCTTCTTTTGAAAAATGTCTATTCATGTCTTCTGCCCATTTATTAACTGGATTATTTGGGTTTTGGGTATTGAATTTGGTAAGTTCTTTAGAGTTTAGATGCTAACCCTTTATCTGATATGTCATTTGCAAATATCTTCTCCCATGCCATAAGCTGTCTTTTAGCTTTGCTGATTGTTTACTTCACTGTACAGGTTTTTTTTATCTTGATGTCCCAATTTCTGCTTTTGTTTCATTGTCTTCTGCAACGTATCTGGTAAGAAGTTGCTATGGCCAAGGTCAAAGAGGATTCTGCTGTGTTCTCCTCTAGGATTTTGATGGTTTCTAGTCTCTCATTTAGGTCTTTCATCCATTTTGAATTTATTTTTGTGCATGGTATAAGAAAGTGGTCCAGTTCATCCTTCTGCATATGGCTGTCCAGCTTTTCCAACACCATTTTCCATTAGATATTATTTCCTGTATTGTCAAAGATTACTTGACCATATAGCTGTGGGTCCAGTTCTGGATTGTCTATTTTGTTGCATTGATCTATGAGCCTGTTTTTGTGCCAATACCATACTGTCTTGATGACTACAGCTTTGTAATATAACCTGTAACCTGGAATTGTGATGCCTCCAGTTTTGTTTTTCTTTTCCAGAATTGCTTTGGCTATTCAGGGTCTTTCATGGTCCTATTCAAATTTTAGGGAATATTCTAGTTCTGTGAAAAATGCTGGTGGTGTTTTGATAGGGATTGCATTAAATGTGTAGATTGCTTTGGGTAGTAACGACATTTCAACAATGTTTGTTCTTCCAATCCATGAGCATGGAAAGCTTTTTCACTTCTTTTTGTCCGCTTCATTTTTTCCCCTAAGTGTTCTACAATTTCCACAATACATAATTTTTACCTCTTTAGTTAAGTTTATTCCTAGGTATCCTATTGTTTTTGGTGCAACTGCAAATGGGATTGATGCCTTGATTTCTTTTTCTGCTGCTTTGATACTGGTGTATAGAAGTATAACACCTTTCTGCACATTGATTTTATATCCTGCAACTTCGCTGAATTCATGAATTAGTTCTTACAGTATTTTGGTGGAGTCTTTTGGGTTTTCTACAAAAGAGTATCACATCGTCTGCAAATAGTGAAAGTTTGACTTCTTCCTTGCTGATCTGGATGCCTTTTATTTCTTTTTGTTGCCTGATTGCTGAGGATAAGACTTCCAGTACTATGTTAAATAGTAATGTTTAGATTAGACATCCTTGTCTTATTTCTGACCATAGGGGAAAGGCTCTCAGATCTTCACCATTAGTGATTATAGTAGCTGTGGATCTTTCATATATGACCTCTATGATGTAGAAGTATGTTCCATCTATCCCTACTTTGTTGAGGGTTTTTATAAAAACAATGTACTATGCTTTTTCGGTTATCTATTGACAGGATCCATGTGGTTCTTATACTTCTTTTATTAATGCAGTTTATCGCATTGGGTTGACTTGTGAACACTGAACCACCCCTGCAGCCCAGGAATAAATCCCACTTGATCATGGTAAATAATTCTTGTAATGTACTGTTGAATTCAATTTGCTAGTATTTTAAGAATTTTTGCATCCATGTTCATCCAGGATATTGGCTTTTTACTCTCTTTTTTAGTGGGGTCTTGGTCTGGTTTTGGATCAAGGTAATGCCGGCTTCCTAAATGAGTTTGGAAGTTTTCCTTCCATCTCAGTTTTTTTTGAGAAGAAGAAGTATTAACTCTTTTTAAAATGTCTGGTAGAATTCCAATAGGAAACCATCTGGCCCAGGACTTTTCTTGTTGGGTGGTTTTTTTTTTTTTTTTAAGATTTATTTACTTGAGAGAGAAAGTGAAAGAAAGAAAGAAAGAGAAAGTGAGCATGAGCAGGGAGACGGGCAGAGGGAGAGAGAGAAGCAGACCCCCTGCTGACGTGGGAGCTTAACTCAGGGCTTGATCTTAGAACCCTGGAATTATGACCTGAGCCAAAGGCAGACACTTAACCAACTGAGCCACCCAAGCACCTCTGTTTGTTGGGAGATTTTTGATTATTGATTCGATTTCTTTGGTGTTTATGGGTCTGTTCAAATTTTCTATTTCTTCCTGTTTCAGTTTGGCAGTTTGTAAGTTTCTAGGAATTTGTCCATTTCTTCCAGGTTGCCCATCTGTTGGCATATAATTTTTCATAGCATTCTCAGAATTGTTTATATTCCTGTGGATTTGGTTGTCATCCTTCCTCCTTCATTAGTGACTTGATTTATTTGGGTACTTTCTCTTTTCTTTTTGATAAGTCTGGCTAGGGGTTTATCAGTTTTATTAATTCTTTTGAAGAACAAGCTCTTAGTTTCATTAATCCTCTCTACTATCTTTTTGTTTCCTATATTATTTATTTTGGCTCTAGTATTTATTATTTCCTTTCTTCTGCTGGTTTTAGGCTTTGAGATTTTTTTTCTTGCTTCTTGAGGTAGACCAGTATTATAATATACTTACCTCACAGGTCTATCTTTGCTATATCCCAAAGATTTTGGGCTGTCATATTTTTATTTCCATTTGTTTCCATGTTTTTTTTTTTATTTCTTAATTTCTTGGTTAATCTCTTCCCTCTTTAGTAGGATGTTCTTTAACCTCTATGTATGTGAGGTCTTTCCAAATTTTTTCTTGTGGTTGACTTCAAATTTCATAATGTTGTGGTCTGAAAATACAAATGGTATGATCTCAATCTTTTTGTACTTGCTGAGGGCTGATTTGTGACCCAGTATGTGATCCATTTTGGAGAATGTTCCATGTGCACTCAAAAAGAATGTGTACTCTGCTGCTTTAGGATGAAATGTTCTTAATATATCTATTAAGTCCATCTGGTTTAGTGTGTTATTCAAAGCCATTGTTTCCTTGTTGATTTTCTATGTAGATGATTTCTATTTAGATGTCCATTGCTATAAGCGGGGTGTTAAAGTACCCTACTATTATTGTACTATTATCAATGAGTTTTTAATGTTTATTATTAATTGTTTTATATATTTCAGTGTTTCCAAGATTGGGGCATAAATATGTACAACTGTTATATCTTTTTGATGGACAGACCCCTTAATTATGATATAATGCTTTTCTTCATCTCTTGTTGCAGTCTTAGAATTCTAGCTTGTCTGATCTAAGTATGGCTACTCCGGCTTTCTTTTGATGTCCATTAGCATAATAGATGGCTCTCTATCCCCTCATTTTCAATCTGCAGGTCTAAAATGAATCTCTTGCAGGCAGCATATAGATGAATCTTGTTTTTTTAATCCATTTTGATACCCTTTGTCCTTTGATTAGAATATTCAGTCCATTTACATTCAGAGTGATTATTGAAAGTGATGAATTTAGTGCCATTGTGTTACCTGTAGAATTGGTGTTTCTTATGATGTTCTCTGATCCTATCTAGTCTTTGGTATTTTTTCCCCCTCCACTCAAAGAGTCGTCCTTAAAATTTCTTGCAGGGCTGGTTTCTTGCTTACAAACTTCTTTAGCTTTGGTTTGTCTGGGAAACTCTTTATCTTTCCTTCTACTCTGAAATGACAGCTTTGCTGGATAAAGAATCCTTGACTGGGGATGCCTGGGTGGCTCAGTTGGTTAAAGCCTCTGCCTTCGGCTCGGGTCATGATCCTGGGGTCCTGGGATCGAGCCCTGCATTGCATCGGGGACTCTGCTCGGCGGGGAGCCTGCTTCCCCCTCTCTCTCTCTGCCTGCCTCTCTGCCTACTTGTGATCTTTGTCAAATAAATAAATAAATAAAATCTTAAAAAAAAAAAAAAGAATCATTGACTGCATATTTTTCCCATTCAGCGAGTTAAGTATTTCCTGCCATTTTCTTCTGTTCTGTAAAGTTTCTATGGACAGATCTGTTGCAAGCCTCACCTGTCTTCCTTTTTAGGTTAAGGACTTTTTCCGTTGCTGCTTTCAGGGTTCTTTCCTTGAATCTGTTTAGTTTGTCAATTTGGCTATGATAATTGCCTTGGTGATGGTCAGTTTTTGTTGAATTTTTTGGGAGTTCTCTGTGCTTCTACGATTTTGAAGTCTGTGTTCTTCCCCAGATTAGGGAAGTTTTCAGCTATAATTTGTTCAAATAAACCTTCTGCCTTTTTTCTCTCCTCATCTGGGATTCCTATGAAATGAATGTTATATCTTAATAAGTCACTGAGTCCTCTAGGTCTACCTTTGTGATCCATTATTTTTCTCTCCCTCTTCTTTTCAGCTTCATAATATTCTATAATTTCAACTTCTATATCACTGACTCACTCCATCCTCATTTTTATGGCCTTATGGCCTCCACTTACGTTTGCATCTCAGTTAGAGCATTTTTAATTTTGGCCTGACTAGATTTTAGTTCTTTTGTCTCTGCAGTAAGGGACTTTCTAGTGTATTCTCTGCTTTTTCCAGTCCAGCTAGTATCCCTATAATCATTGTTTTAAATCCTAGTTCAGACATCTTACTTATATGTGTATTGATTAACCCCTGGCCATGAGTTCTACTTCCCATTCTTTCTTTTGGGATGAATTTGTCCAGAAAAGAAGAAAGAGAAACAAAACAGAACAAAACAAAAAGCCAAAACACAAAAAAACTAGATCTTGGGTGTGCTTTTGTCTGCTTGTTTAAAGAATCTAGATTCCAAAGTACTATATATATGTACATATGTATATGTGTGTGTTACACACACACACACACACACACACATACACACACACATGCATATATTTTCACATTTTTTTAATCCCTTCATCCATCCACATATACTTAGGTTGCTTCCAGGTCATGACTATTAGGAATAATGCTGCAATGAACACGGGGGTGCAGACATCTCTTGTAGTTTCATTTCTTTTAGATATATATCTAAGCACTGGGATTGCTGGATCATATGGTGGTTCTATTTATAATGTGTTGAGGAACCAGCACACCGTTTTCCATAGTGACTGTTCTCAATTTACAATCCCATCAACAGTACACAAGGGTTTCCTTTGCTTTACATCCTCACCAGCACTGATTATTTCTTCTCTTTTTGATAACCACTTTAATAGCTGTGAGGTGATAGCTCATTGTAGTTTTGATTTGCACTTCCTTCCTTAAAATTACATATGCAACTCCAAACATTGAGCCACCAGAGAAATCAAAGAAGGAATAAACTAGGAAAAGATGATGGCTAAATATTAGAAGAGTAAAAGAACACACAAATCAGCATTTTTAAAATTCAATATTCACAGAATTATGTTTAGATGAGTGCAAAATGCATTTGGTCAACCACTTCATATTCAAATTTATGTGTATGGAAGTAAATTTGATCCATCTGTTCCTGAATTATTTTCTCAAACCACCAACATTTTATTTTACAAGAACTGATTTCCAACAAGTCTTATGATATCCCTGACCTCCTGCCAAACTTACTCAAAAAGTCTGAAATATGGCTATTGTACTGAACCCTCTCAAATACGTTATTTTTGTAATTAAGAGCAAAAAAGCAGGCAACAAAGTATTTATCTGCTACATTGCCATTCATGCTGAATGGCATGAACAAAAAGGAAAAAGATCAATACAGTATCTATTTTTATTAGATATATGTCCAGATATAGTATAATACAAATTACCTAGACAGAAAGCCTTGTGTAAGCTGTTTACACATATGCCAGGAGTTTAAAAGGGGAATGGATGACCTAGGATAAATTCATGTCCCCTCTGAAGAATGATTTAAATCATATACATCACCAGTGAAGTTTCTCCATCTACCCCATGGCTGCTCCTTTGTGTTATAGGTTTATCTTTCCCAGTCGCCCTCTTCACTTTGTTATTATGGTTGTCACAGGTACCTACCACTTCTCCAGTTCTCCACCCAATGGGCATTGTCATTCTTTTCCCATGGCATCACTGACCACCTAGATGCTCATGACTCCCAGACCTGTATCTTTGCTCTGCTTTCACTTCTAAAAGTGACAATTTCTGAACTCTTCCTACTTGGATCATCAATAAGTACCTCAAAATCAGCAATTCCATGAGTACTCAAATTATGAGCCAGAAATTGTTATAATATTTGGCTTCCTTATTCTCTCTTGTCATTCCCCTCCCTCACCCAGTCATAAAGTCCAGTCTATTCTTTCTCTTAAACATCTCTCTAACCTCATTCAAATCATTGTATTCTATCACAGTAATTACTGGAATACCTTCCCAGCTGAACTAGCTATACATCCAAATGGACTCCTACAATTTCCACACAACTGTCAGAATGATCTTTCTACAAAGGAAATCTAATCATACCTTTTTCTGCTTAAAACCCATCAGTGGTTTCTCATCACTTTAGAATAAAGTCCAAACTTCTTAATATTATTAAAAAACCCCAAATTATCCAACTCCTTCCTATCTAAAAATCCAAATTATCCAATGTCTTCACCCTTTTCTCTCTGAACCTAACACTAGTGTTCTATAGTTCAATATTTGAGTTTTGTTCAATTTCTAAAAAATTGTCATGCTCTCTCACACTTCAGGACATTTCCACAAATTGTTTCTTCTGATTAAAATCTCTTCTCTCTAGTCCCACTCCACCCAGCTTCCTTGTCCCACCAACCTTCTCTACCCTACCTACCTTTGCTGGCCATGTCAGCTTGGATGTCTTCTCCTCCAAGAAGTCTTTCTGGCTCTCTCAAAGCTAAGTTTGATACCCTTGAAATATGCCTTTCCACACTTTGTGTGTCCTCTATGACAGCCTTTATTTATATCATTGTATTGTGGTTGTTTCTTTGCCTGTCTCTTCCAATAGAGTTTAAATTCTCTAGAAGGGTTGGAGTCCATTTCCCAGCAGGATGCCCTTCACCTATTATACATGCAATAAACAATTGTTAATATTGGATGCATTTTAGATCCCTGGTGACAACCTTGCTAAAAAACACAATCTGTCATATAACTGATAAACTGCACTTAAGTATGGGTTTTGATTTAATTTTCCTTTTACATCACCATTCATAGGAAAAAATGTTTAAAGACATAAAAATAAATATAAAGCTATTTTTCCTCCTGATACACACACACACAAACACATACACGCACAGACACACACACAATTTTTTTCTGCTGTCCTATCTGAACTTGGTACTAAATATATTGAAGTATATCTAATTACAGTACTTTTTCCTCTAATAGTTCTTCCATGTGCATACTATAAATAGTCATTGCTTTTTATACCATGAAATCCTCAAGTAAATTATATATGAGAAAAAAAATTGAGAAATGGTGTGAAGGTTAAGATTTCCAGGACAGTAAAACACCAAGAGTTGAATACACAGATATTTAATTCCGTCAATCTTTAAAACTGAATGATTAAAGTATCTTTTCTTTAAAAATATTGCTCAGAATTTGAGGTAAATATTTACAGATGGTCTACTGACAAAAGCTAACTTCTATGTTTTCCAAGACTTTTAAGACTTTTTCTACAAAAAGTTATGTAAAGTAGAGTAGAATTCTAAAGATAGTTCCACTGGCCTTTCTTTCCATTACTAACAGAAACAAATTATCATTAATGATAGGATGCTCTCACTTGATTAAGCTATGAAAATATTATCATGTTGTTATAGGTACCCACATGTACTTAATGTGTACCATGACACTTTGTAACTTTTTGGAATATATCTTTTAGGAATATGTATACAACTAAAAAAGGGACATTTGCCTTTTGTTATAGAACATTCTCATTAAAAGGAGATTGCTGTTTTACTTTATGTCATTTTAGAACGGTCTACTCATAGTAGAATTATTCAGATAAAATTATTTTGAAATTCATAGTGGTATGTCTACATAGTTGAAACACAAAATAGTTTGGAAAAAAATTAAGTGTTTTTCAATAGAAGATATCAAATAGCATGATTAAAAACTAAGCAGAATTAATAAGGCATTGTCAATTTTGGCAGTTAGTATAAAAAAAGAGGAAACAGTCATTGAAGTGAAAAGACTACTAAATATACTAAATATTCCAAATACTGCTAAGCAGCTAATTCTTTTCCAACTCCAGTGCTACTCAGACCCATCTTTAAAGTTCTTAAGTTGCCTCAAAATTTTCTATCATTACTGTTCAGAGTGATTGGCCTCTGAATAATGTTTTCATGTTCACCTCAATCATTTCTCCTCATCTTACTTTTAAGGCACCTTGTTATGGAAATCATCTGGGGTATCTGCTAAGAGTATCTCTGTGATATCCTATGTGACCAAATAATGAAATTCTAGTGTTTGAAATTGGTTAAAAGCTGAATTATTCAAATCCTAACTATTTTTAAGTTTATTAGGCCAAAATAATAAAAAGCACATTGTTGGGAAGATAATAAGTATTTATTAAATAATGACTTGATTGTCCATATTGCCTGAAACATGTGATAATTAATTTTAAATAAATCTATAAAACTGATGCAAAAATAAAATATGTAATTTATAATCAGTTCTTTAGGTAGTTCTATGAAAAGGAGATAGAATTTTTAAATATTGGATTTACTAAAACAAGTGTGGATGATTAAACTGATGTCAATCCCCACCCCCTCCTGAAAAAAAAAATTAAGAAACATGCATTGAAGGAATCATTTTCTTTTCCTGGAGCAAATGTGTAAAATCTAACCTCCAAATAGGGAGAAAAATTTTACCAATGATTGAAAATCACAACTGATAAGATGATGAAAATCACAACAGTTAAATCATAACTGATAAGTTATGATAAATCATAACTGATAAGTTCTTTGGACCTCATGTAAGCTGGTTCTGTGGTAGGATAAAATGTTTTATAAGAGAAACTAAGTTTATAAAAATCAAGAATACTAATGAAAAGCAGACTTCTGAGGTTTTAAATGATCTGATTTTTCTATTCTTTTGCTGTGTTTGGAAATGGCAGCAGAAATGATGAAATATAAACATAATAGTAGTTTGGAAGATTTCTAACCCCTCTCACAAGACAATTACTGGTTGAGAGTTCTTAATAAACCAACATGATCCATTTTGTGTTTTCCTTGTCATCTCCTTCACTATTTCCACATAGACTACTTTGTACCTGATTCTCACCTAAAATGAACAATTTTGTAGGGGACTCTGAAACATAAAAACCTATATGGTAATGAGGTTGTGTCTCTACTTCTATCAATTAAAAGTGGAAAGCTAGAAATAATATTGAAAGAACAATACAGCTGTGTGAATCTTGGCACAACAGGATGAAACTATTTCTACTGTTTGCTTCTTTTCCCCATGTCCCTTTCCAGTGCATATAAATTCATTGCTCTGGTGGTTTTAATTTGGGCACCAGTTTTGACTAAATCTAAGAGCTCAAAGAAAAACACAGCTGAAACCACTGCCTAGTGGCTTAACTCACAGCCCCAAATGATAGGCCTCCAACAGAGCCCAGCAGGCTTTCAGCAAAAAGGCTGCTGACTAGAGCTCATTTTGAAAAGTAGAGAGTTTGATAATAAGTCAGGAAAAGAGGCTTCACTATAGCTGTCTTAGATTTTGCACTGTTCTACTAAAAAGAAACAGTGAGTGTCCTCGTGTTTCTACTCTATGTAAGAAATACGTGATAGATTTCTCTGGCACTTTAGACCGACTGATTCTATGCTAATAAAATGCTAAAACCACAAGGTAATGACACATACAAAATGAAGACCTGAGCTGTGCATGGCAATTTTTTCACTCACAAATGATTTATCTTATTCAGTCCTGAAGACTCATGGGTCAGTGACTGTTTTTGAACTAGTGGACCTAAAGCCATCCATAGAATTTCTGTCTTTAACTCTGTCCTTCTCTGTAAGGCACAGCCAGCCACAAATGATCTCCTCAACAGTTGTGATCTAAGGGTCTTTGGAAAGAAAGATGTTCTACCTTCAAATATGTTAGATACCAAAATACAGAATCTGCTAAAAGGTGATCATTTAGATTTCACTGCTGTTTTCAGAGATTTGATGATAAATTCCTTCTGAGATTGTCAAAGATAGCACCAATGTCCTTGTGATTAAATCTCTAGGGCACTTCAAAAAGAAGGCTATAAATTGCTTTCCTCCATCGCTACTCCTCTACAGAACAGAATTAATTTTTTTCCCCACAAATTAGTGCTAGGAAAATTTTAAAAGAAAAGCTGATTGCAAATACACTAAAGATCTAGGACAGTATCCCAGTTTTCTGCCAAAGCAGGTCACACCACTTATTAGACAAGGAGTGTAACATGTAACTGTTAAGATATGCTGAGCAAGTCTTCAATTTTATTGCTCTACTCCCACACAATCACCAAAATCTCTGGATTCTCTGTTCCCCTGCAGTGGCCCTCTGCTAGTGGCCAAATAGGACTTGTCAGCCTTTCCCTCTGAAATGTCTCTGATCTCTGTAGGTTGCTCTGCAGGTCTTGATGCATTCTGTAATTTATCTTGCTTTTCTAGTTCTAATAAGAGGTATCACTGACATGCTGTGAACTGGTACATACTACCCCAAGCAAAACCTCAAAATTTAATAAGCGGGTATTTTTGTTGTTGTTGTTCTGTTTATTTTCCTAGCTCTGTGAGTATCCCATATAATTTATATTGTCTCTTAGTAAACATCCTCTAACAGCCCAGACACTCAATGGCTGTATCCCTGGTCTTAATGCTTAGTTTCATAAAAGTTGTTTTTTACCACCTACTTATATGACCCTGCCAGCTTGTACTGTAATCTGAAATCCCAATTCTAGTCTTTAGGGCTGAATTGCCTCTCAGAACTCTATCTGCTGATATTGTTCAAGTTTAGTCTTTCAGATACAAAAATGCTGCCTCTACTACCCACGTCACACTCTGTAACCTTCTGCTTGTCCACATGTTAATTCATAATAGCACCTCTAGACCACCCATACAGACCCCACCCTCACTGCTTCTCTGATCAGTGTCAGACTCTGGTAATAGGTCATGCATTGATCACACAGCCTTGCTTAATTACCTTATTCTAGGCCCTTGACAAAATAAATACAAATTTGCCTCATTTAATCATAACTGTTCACTTGTCATCCATAAATCAGTACTTATATTTTTATAATAAAGTGAAACATAAAACAACTGCAAAGCTCAGAGGTAATTTCAAAGAAAAATATTTTAATGTAGAAGGTTTTTTTCCACATCATTTATCAATTTGGGTATGCTTTGCATACATTTCCTAGAGTGTGAGTCCCAGAACACATCTGACTGCAGTTTCAACCAGACTGTATTATAGCAGTCAAATATTTTCCCTTGACTAACTTTAAAAAGGAGAGAATCAAAAACATTCTCTCTGAATGTTCAGAGAAGCTTCCCATAGAGAAGGAAGTACATTCTGATTTTAAACAAAAACAAAAACCACAGCTAAGCCTTTCATAATCCAGCAACACACATGGGTTGGATGAGAAAATAAGCTATCTTTATCTGAATACTTTGAATTTTACTGAGGAACTTGATGGGAAAAGATGCAGCATTCACTTCAATACTAGCTCAACAGGATAGAAAAAGAAATGGGGGAAAAACATGTGCATGAATGAGACTTATTCTGCAATTTTCTGTACTCAATTTGTTATTAGTGTTCCTGAAAAATGGGAAAGAATAATTTAGAAGTTGGCCAGTGTGTAAAGTCTATGCAATTGTAGTCTTTACTCTCGTTAATAGATTAGAAGAGGTAAAAAATCAACTTTTTGTAACATTTACTATGGCAGCTGGAATATTGTGGTTTAACGAGGGAATTTTTCAGTACAGAACTACCCAGGGAAAAGTGGTAAGGTTCATAAGAGCTGGTCCTGGTTTTTCTTGGTAACTAAATATCATTACCACACGAGCTGCAGTATTTCCATTGATGAACATTTTTAAAAATTAAAAAAAATTAATTAAGACATTATTACTTTGTCTTCATAGCTTGTAAACTTATATGACCTCTGTTTTTTAGTTCAAACTTTGCTGTGAAGGCATATGAAATTCCTACAGATACATTAGATGAGTCTCACTGCCTCAGAAAACACGTAGAAAAATTTTTTTAATAAAAAATTTGACTTGCATATAGGAGTGAATGCTGACAAAAAAATGACCTCTTCATATCTATTCCCACTCTTCAAATATATTCAAGCCATCCATTTTTGGATATAAGATGCATATGAAATAAGTCAGGTTTACTGAAGACGGATGGTTAATATTTGTTTGTTTAAAGATTTTTTTAATTTATTCATTTGACAGACAGAGATCACAAGTAGGCAGAGAGGCAGGCAGAGAGAAAGGAAGAGAAGCAGGCTCCCTGCCAAGCAGAGAGCCGGACTCAGGGCTCCATCTCAGGACGCAAGACCATGACTCAAGCCGAAGGCAAAGGCCTTAACCCACTGAGCCACCCAGGTGCCCCCGGATGGTTAATATATTTTATAAAACTTTAAAAACTGTGATAATACAATGATTTATAATCTATTATATTTTTATTATATTTTTTAAAAATTATAAAGCATCAATTATAGATTGATGATTTTAATGATAAATTTGGTAGAAAAAGATTAAGTGACACTAACACAAATTTTAGCAAAATATATAAAAACTTTACTTCGTCTTCTTTTTATTTATTTGTGGGTTTTTTTGGTTCAGGGTAATCCAGTAAAATAGTATGATCTCTCTTCCAGGATTTATTTTAAGGGATGGTTTTGAATAATTATAGTTTAATTATAATATAATATGCTTATTATATTATAATAAACAATTAATATAATTAATTAATTTATACAGGTGTCAATGACCTCTGCTCCTATAATCACTGCCTTTAGAAGGATCTGTCTATAAAAGCACTGTCTTAGATTGCTTAATATGGGACAGAGGCAATATTTTTTTCCGTTATTAATAAAAGTTATGGAAAGTGCTATAAGTTAATGGATAGAACACTTAATTACACATATCACAAAACACCTAATTGTTAGGAAATTAAGAAACTTGGATCGATATTTACCCAGGTTTTTGTTAATGTAACATAAGCATTCAATTTATCATAGAAATAAACCTACACAGCAGAAAACTTGGTGGTGTCATGGTGTGGTGACTAACTAGAATATGGGGGTTATACACAAAATTTTTTTAGATTTTAAAATTCTTTTCACTTGACTTTATAGCCATTTTCCTAAGTAGAGAAATATGTACTAGTTAGATCATCAAGTGACAATCTTAAGTATCCCTACAAGGAGATGATCCAAGAAAAACCTCAATGTGGATGGCAAAGAGACATTTAAAAGATGCCATTCCAATGTTCATTCCTGAACCTTCCTTTGGTAAAGACAGTAGGGATGAGAGAATCTGATTTTTCTTAATCTATTATTCCAACAAAGTCACAGGCAACTAACAGCTTAAAGCACAGTTTTTATGGCAACTGCTACAAAGAAGAAAAGCTATGGAAACCGAATTTATCACATTGCAGTTAAATGATGGAGGGTACACACTGGATCAAGTGGGTGCCACTGACCACTAAAGCAATTCAAAACTGGTATTTATAATAAAATTCTGCAGATGCTTTAGCTGGCCAGAGCTCTCGTTCCATGCCAAATTGGTGAGATAAAATAAGAATCAGTGAAAACAAACCTACAGTCTTAGCCACCAAAAGAAAAGGATATTGGGAAATCTCAATTTCCTTCCTCCTGTTTGAGCAGGCATATTTGGCTCTAACTCTCTCTGTTAATAGTTATGTTTAGACAATGCCAAAGGAATGCCTTGATAAATAAAATAATCTAGCTAGGGGTGTGTGTGTGTAAGAGTAAGACTTGTCATCACACACAATAGGATTGAATTTCACAAAACCACCATTATTGTGTGTGAATTCTATTGAACTGGACGATGACTGGCCCCACTACTTTCTCCTATGACACTCCCATATGAATAAAACAAATGTGAGATCATCGCAACAACACAGCAGAATGTTGCTTTGCTGCTCCAACCTGAAATTTTGTAAACTGGTTAATATGAAATTATTACCACATTTTAGGATTAGTTATTTCTGCTTTTGTATTTTGGTGTGAAATAACTGAAATCACAAAATATGCAGTTTTTCTTATGTGCTAATATTTTCAGTAAAATCAAATGATCATATAATCATATAACAAACACGTTTGATTCTAATTTGTTGTCAGGTGACTAAAATAGACTAAATTTTTGTCAGCTAATTAGAACAAGCCTCAAATGAGTGTAGTGGAAAAAACCATATGTTTGAATTCTAAACAAAATGTAATTTATGTTTCTTTTTTGATACCTCCCCAAAATTCAGAGTAGAGAAGAAATATAAGCTACTTTGGATTCATGCAAAACAGGCTTGTAATGTAAAACAAAATTGTTTTTTTTTTAAAAAGGACTTTTATCTGGCTAACCTAATCTGTTCAAGACAAATATTAATAAGAAAAATGAACCAAGAAGAATAAAATCCTTTTTCATTGAATTATGCAACGAATGAAGTCTACACAGTTGCATTGGAAAGACACTGTTTTAGTTTGTGTTTTAGTCATACAGCAGGAAAGCACAAGGCTGAATGACTCGATACCATTTTGTCCTTAAAGCAATAGGTTCTGAGTCCTGGGCTGAATTCTGAAAACTCCTAGGGAATAAACAAAATATTAAGAAACACCACTGGTCGGAGTGCCTGAGTGGTACATTAGGTTAAGCTTCTGACTCTTGGTCTCAGCTCAGGTTGTGACCTCAGGGTCTAAGATGGAGCCCAGAGTAATCTCCAGCTCAGGGTGGAGTCTTCTTGAGCTTCTCTCTCCCTCTACCTCTGTCTCTCCCCTCTGTATTCTCTAAAAGAAATAAACAGATTTAAAAAAAAAAAAAAAGAAAAGAAACACTACTGGCATTTAACAATCCAATGGATCATAATACACGCATTGTTGAAATGGATCATATTTGACATTTACTTAAAAGATGATAGCAAAAGATTTTGCATTGATAGAATTGCTCAATTTAGTATAGTCACAGCTATCGGATAATCACCCAGATACTTCCAGTGATTATATCAAACAATTGTGATTGCTGTCCTCAGCCAATAATTTGTTTGCCTACCCCTATACAAGGGAGGGTAAATTCATTAGAAGGTTTCATAACTTCTAAAAAATCTCGTACTCAAAACATTAAATTAGAATGAATAATCACTATTATTCATTCTAGCTGTTTATCTATCCGTACCCATATCCATACACTATTCATTCTGGCTGCTTATCTATTTTTTTATTTTTTAGATTTATTTAATTAATTTATTTGCTGCTTGTCTATTTTGGTCTCTTATTATATGAAATACCACTGTGATCTTACATAGAAATTTTACTACATATATGTTTCTATATATCCACATGATACACATAGTTTTTCATTATGAAAGTAACGTAGGTTCACTAGAATAAGAAACAGTGCAGATAGAGAGGAGACAGAACAAGTTATTGAATCATCGAGAGGTACTACAGTTAAAATACTGACTATATCCTATGAATATACAGGCATTTCTCTATCTATCGCCTCTCTCCAGATAGTTTATCTATACTTCATGAAATAAAAATTACATATGTATAGTTTTGAAATTCTTTTAATCTACACAGTATATGTTTTCATGTCAGTAAATGCAGATCTACATCACTGTCTTCAGGCAGTTATTCTTTGATGAACTCATTCAGTTTTCAGACCATGGACTCAGTCTCTCAGCTTTGGCACTCATCTAAGAGTCAGGAAAGGGTAACTGAGCCAGTAAGTCAAGAGGCGGGGAGACCCACCCCCCCACACCACGGCGGCTAAAGTGGGGGAGGCAGCGGGAGGCAGGCTCTGGAGCCGGCACGCACACGCACAAGTCAGCAGCGGCGGTGCTTTTCCCCACTACCCCACTCTCTTCACCCTTACCCGCAGTGCCCACGCCCATTTTGGCTCCAGGGGATGGACAGGAAAAGTTTGAAACTGAAGTAATCACAGCGGATCGCTCGCTTCCGGGTGGCCTCCCCAAACGCGCGTGGACAATTTTGTACCGCAGGCATTCTTCCTGATTCAGTATAGAGATCTGCGGCAAAACAGCTTAGTGGAAAAACTGACATTTTCGCCTTCTGGTGGATCTGAGCAAAGGACAAGTTCTGCTTACCTTGGAAAATCACGGGCTCTTCTCTGTGGCCCTCCAGGCGTCAAGAGCGCCGCGTGCACCGCGTCCGCTGACTGGAGAGGCCGGCACACTGCGGCCGTCTTGTTGCCCACGTGCTCCCACAATCCAGGCTCACTGGGAAAGATGCAAACACCTGTCCATCCGAGTAGGAGGTCCTCCATAGGCGGCCTGACCCAGAACCACTTCTCCCCGAGGGTATTCCTGAGACCGCTTACTGGGAGAACACAGTGAGTCTCCACCGTTTCTGTGCCACTGAAAACACAGCCAAGATGGACGGTGAAGCCCTTCGTTCTTCTCAAACTGCTAACCACACCCCAGACCCCACCGCGCAGGCTGGGGTGAGTCGGAGCATGCGCAGCTGGTGCAATGCGCCAGGAAGTACCTCCCGGGAAACCGTTGGGCCTGGGCCTGCGAGGAGGCTGAGGACGCGGACAGATCGGTATTATGGTCCATCGCCACAGGTTGGAAAACGACCTGTCCAACGTCAGCCCGGGCCCTGCCGGTTCCCCGAGCTCACGCACATTGGCGGCTCATCACGGGAGTGTCAGCCAGGCTCTACGTCCGTGTGCTCAACAGGCACCACCACTGCGTGTACCCCCCAGAAACACCGCCCCCTTCCCCAAACATACACGCACACAGCTACAGAGACTCGGACCTGGAGAGGTTCATGTGCTTCCACGCCTGGGCCGACCCTGGACAGGTTCGAGGAAGGGTGGAAATCATCCCGAAGAAATTCAGTTTAATGGCTGGAATGTGGGGGTGGTGGCGCTGGAGCGAACCAAGGTGTGGCTCCTGTCCATGCTCATGATGAACCTGGAGTGCGGACTCATCTTCCAGGAGGTAGGGAGACAGGTGCTGACGACCCGTTCCAGAAAGCTGCCCCTGGACCTGTGCATACTCATGTGCAATGAGAAGCTAGAAGACAGCCGCAGAGTTGTTTCTGAAATGTTCTGCGGGAAGCCTGCAGTGGCCGCTCCGGGGCATTTGACTGACCTGCTGACTCTCAAGCCCTCCGGCTGCGTTGTGGAGCGAAGACACACACCTGTGCAGGACATCTGGGTTCTTCTGGTTGGAGGCCTTCCAAGATCCCACCCAGATAAGAGCTTTAGACAGAGCCCATGTTGAGGCATGTTTCTTTGGATGTGAATTTAGTGCCAAATTCACACGCGGTGCAAAGTCTAGGACTTTTTTCTTAAACTTGACCAAATTTATTGCCACTGAGCATAGCTCAATATCCTGCCTTCAGTATTAAATATGCCACTCAGTGGAATAAAAGGTTTACCTTCCCACTGAAGCGAACATTAGGATAAAGTGCAAGAAGGTTAAACGCAGCCTTCTGTAGGAAAACCAGGTTAGTGTTCCTACCTCTCTCCTGTGTTCCCTGAGATTAGCAGTTACCATTGTTGACAGCCAGCACCGGACTGCCTCCTCACAGGGACTGGAGGGCCAGTCAGCCCTGCCCAGCGTAGGGCAGGATTTCTTACAATTGCTGGCTGG
Source organism: Lontra canadensis (assembly GCF_010015895.1). Classification (NCBI taxonomy): domain Eukaryota; kingdom Metazoa; phylum Chordata; class Mammalia; order Carnivora; family Mustelidae; genus Lontra; species Lontra canadensis. Next base: position 6,756,196 of record NW_022631005.1, read on the forward strand.
GGTAACTGCAAAGCCTGTGAACATTTTAAAAGGTAGGAGACTAAGTTTCTACATGTCTGGATGTTTCAGGAGAGTTGAAGTCAGATGGCTTTGACAATATAGGATAGCTTTGTGGTTTGCAAGTTTGAACGATCACCCCCTACCCCTGTCAGGCGTCCCAAATGGGAATCCACATTGACCACTTCCAGTAGTTGCGATGCTGCAGTAGTCTCTGGGACCTGGCAGTTAGGGATTGCACAACATCTGGCTGCAGTTTGGTTGGAGAAGAGAGTCTCCAAGTCCTATTTTTTTTTTTTTTCTTTTTTAAGTAGGCTCCATGCTCAGGGTGAAGCCCGACTTGGGGCTTGAGCTCATCACCCTGAGATCAAGACCTGAGCTGAGATTAGGAGTGGGACAATTAACTGACTGAGCCACACAGGTTCCCCTTCAAGTCCTATTTTTTGAAATGTAGAGAAATCCAACCTCTGCAGTACAGATGAGAGAGAGAGAGAGAGATGTTTTAAGGAAGTCAACTAAACATTTAAATGTTAAAAAAAAAAAAGTCAAGATCCATGTAGAGTAGATGAAGAGGTATGAAAGAAACTCAGCCCAGAGGTCCTCCACCCATTGAAGGGCAATACATGAGCACCTCTTACTCCTCTCTCCTCCTTCTCACATTTCCTTTTTATAGAGATAGCCTACACATTTCCCTAGGTTTGTTATAAGAAATACTTCTGACAAAGTAACATTCTTTACAGGGGCATATGGAAAAGAGGATGCTGCCACTCTCTGAGTCAGAGTGATAGGACAGAATGGAAAAGGAGCTTTGTTCAGCTTAGTGCCCAGCTTGGGGAAATTTGACAAACTACAGTGAGCAGACTGGCAGCAAAATTCACAAAGGAGATTGTTTATGCCTTAAAACTGTGAGGTTGATGACACCAACAGTTGGTTCAAGAGCCATTTCCCTGGTTTCCTTTCTGGATTACTGGAAGGAGGGCAATTTGGAATTTCAAGAGAGATGTCTTTTTTTTTTTTTAAATGCTTTTTTTTTTTAAACTTAGGGAAAAGATTATCTCAAAAGAAAACCATCTCCTTCTGCCCCTTTTCCCTAAGCCACAGAGATTAAATAAACATAAGGCAGGGCACCTGGGTAGCCAAGCACCTGCCTTTGGCTCAGGTCATGATCCTGTGGTCCTGGGATCAAGCCACACAGGGCTCCTTGCTTAGCGGGGAGTCTGCTTCTCCCTCTCCCTCTGCCTGCCACTCCCACTGTTTGTGCTCTCTGTCTCTCTGTCAAATAAATAAAGTCTTTAAAAACATAAGGAGATTATTTAATTATTTTTATCAAATTGCCAAAAATGTTAACATGCATATTATAAAGAAGAAATCATCTTTCTAATGAAATATATCTACTTCTTTTGCAGAAATAGATGACAAGAGGGTGACCAACACCCAAGCCGAGGTAAGTTTTCTTATATTTTGTATAAATAGGTATTCAAATCAATTAGAAACATAATTAGGTAGGCTTAATGTTTTATAAAATATGTCAGTACAACTGATATAGAAACTACTTTGCTTTTCCTGACTGAAGAAATAGTAAAATGGGGTTGTTAATTCTCTGCCTCTGTGCTACTTTCGTTCTTGACCTATGAAATGCCAACCCCTGAAAAAACTTGTAAAATAAACCTTTGCTTTTAGTGACAAGATAATGGTATTGATATTTTTAATTTAGTGACTAGTTGTTTATGACCAACTACAGGCTAAGGCCTGCCAATGTTGGAGTCCTAGAGCAAGAAAATAGGGAGCAGGCACCTCTTAAAGTGTCTTCTGGTATGTGAAGGCAAGAGAAGACCTTGAGGCTAGAGGTTAACATACACATGGGGGAGTTCAGATAGAAAATAGGAACCAGGGGAAGCTTGCAGAGCTGATAATATAAAATATATTGGATACAAGGAAGTGAGTAAATTATGCTCAAAAATAGAACAAATATTGACCAGTCTGCAGACATATGAGTCAATTCCATGGCTGTATTAGTTAGGCATAGAGCAATACCCGGAGGAAAATGTAGAAAGAACAAAATACCAAATAGTATCTCTTGAGATTTTCTAAAAATTTAATGAGATTGTGTATGTGAAAATGCCTTGACAACTGAACTCTTACATACATATAAAGCAGATTTTATTGCTTGATAAGTTTTACTACGTGGTACTAAACAAACTTTTCTGTAGGATTAATTTTCTACTTGATCTTTGAGTGTGTATATGGAAATAAACATGTGAGAAACCCAAAAAGTTATTGCTTTTTGAAATCAACCAGATGAGACCAAATACAGTAAAGGGATGCCAGCAATATCAATCATCCACACGCTGAACATTAACATAGAGTCACTCTGTCTATACCTGTGCATAATGAACTGGTGGTACTGAAACATTCTGTTTTGGAGAAATTTGCTTGTACTATTTGTTTGGCTGATATAGATTTAACAACTATTGGTTGAATTTTTTTTTACTTTTTAATATATTGTTTTTGCATCAAGCAAGTGTATCTTGATGATACTTTCAAGGGCAAATAACCTTTAGTGTGTATAAGGGAAGATACCTCAAATTCTATGTACTGTCAATCAAACAGTTTCTAGTTTTGCCTAGCATAATTGCCCAAAAAAGTCTTGTAAATATTTATTCCTAACTTTTTCAAAGCAAAAATGATCCAGACATGAAAGCTCATTGATTAAGACCACTGCCTTTGCCACATTGAAATATAAATCAATACACTAAGAAAAAGGAATCTTTGACATAATCTGATTGGGATGTAAACAACATATATGTATTTTATCATAATAAATAATATCATTTATATATTCATATATATATGATTAGTTTGTGGTTTTAACCATGACATGTGTTTTTTGTTCCAATTTTTGTAATTTTTATTGCAAAAATTCTCTCATCAATCATTCAACCCTGATCTAGTGTATGTAGGTGAGAGTATTACATACCAGTTTTGTTAGGAAAAGACTTATTTATCTGTTGAAAATAGAAGAGAATATTATCTCAACATTGTAATTCCAAGTAAATGTAGATGTTAACTTGAACGTATCAATTCCAGAAGTTTATAATTGATATTACATACCAAAGCTCTCATTATCTAACCAGAACCACTCAAAACTCCTATGAGCAGGTATAGTTATCCCATGGACATAGCTTTTGGAGTATACATTGTTCTGGAGTTGTGTTTTTTTTTCCTCAAAAGAGATTGGTGTCTCTTCTTTCTTTTAAAAATAAATGAATGATACTAGGTGACAAAAAAGAGTAATTTCAAGACTGCGATGAAGAGTTTTATGATAAAAATCGCTTTATATATCTCTTAAAACTGTGCTGTCAGCGAACATGTCTGTAATTTCTCATTGATTTGAGTTATATATCATAATAGGGAGAATCAGAAAGCTCTTTGAAATATGGCACAATGTTTTTCCCTCACAGGGCTAATTTTTATTCAAATAATGCTTTTCCTCTTTTCTCTTTGTCCACAGTCACAAAATGCATCCCCAAAGCAAAGGAAGCAGAGCGTGTACACACCACCGGCCATGAAAGGTACTGTTCAGGTACTGTTTCGGGTTGCTGTGAGTGTTGAATTCATGGCTGGCAGTCTGCCTGTTTTCTTGACCAAATGCTTGATTATAAGCTGGATCTAGTCTCAGCTCTATAACTTAATAATGAGACTTTCAATAAGATATTTTATCCACTTATAACTTAAGTTTCATCAAGACTAAAATGGGTAACTAAAGAAGGAATAAGAGATGTCTCAGAATTTCAGTCTGGAAATTTTCATTTTCCAAGATAATGACAAAGATTTTTCTTTTACCCTTCCTCACATATTTTCCTGAAGGGATCTTTGCAGAATCCCTAATTACTCTTGTCCATGGTGCCAGACCATTGCTATTTTTTTTTTCTTAGCTTTTTTCTTAGTGAAGTAGAATAACTTGAATTTAGGGCAAATTTAATGTAAAGTGTTGCCTCCTTGCCTTGTGTCAAGAGTAGCTCTAAGAAACCCAATCAGCCAGCTACTAGCTGTTTATGTAACAGCTATTCAAATAACAACTAAAAATGCCAGCTCAGATCTTGGCACTTTCCCAGATTTCTCCCCCAAAACTGGAACTGCTAAAAGAATATCTAAGTATGTTAGAACTTTGACTGACACCAGATTCAGGGAAAGCCTCTTTTCTTTCTCACACAAAAATGTTCCTGACATGAGGCAGAGTGTGCTCGGTCCAGCAGCTCCTGTTCCAGTCTGTCACTTGGGCCGTTGGCCCGGTGGCTCATTAAGCTCAGTTTCAACCACAGGAGAGGCCAGATGAGCAGTTTCATCTGGAGTCTGGAGAGATGTCTACATTGGGAGTGAAATTTTCCACTCTGTGTTCTTTCTAGATGTGAGGCTTTTTCCAGGGAGGTAGAATACAAATGGACATATTAATAACTGCTTTCAATAAACTTCCTTCCTGTGCAGCTATAAAATACCATGTTTGTTTGTTTGTAATACCACAGTAAATAACACGGTTATCAGTATTGCACTTTGTTCTGGGGTAATTATTGATAGTATCAGGTTTCCCTCTCCAAAGATAAATATCATTATTTGAAGATATATTTCCTATTGCAAGCCATCTTGTATTTTTAAGACACACCAGTTTTGGCATGAATGGGAAACAGTAAAAGATATATGTTCACTATTTAATGATTTCCTCTGTTCTATTTTAGGATGGCTTAACTAAATAAAGTAATACTGTTCTCCTGTCCTCAGAGAATAATAATATTATTTTTAAAGGAAATTCTTAAAATGAAAGCCCCAAGAGCTTTCATTATATTTAGCTCTCAAATATCATAAGAATGTGGGATCCTAACATTTAGGGAAGTTAGTCATATTGCATATTTTCACATGTGACCTTACTTTACTACTGTCTGTTCCTCCAAGATGGCCATTCAGTGATAGTCATTTTGGTCATGAGTTAAAGGCTTGGGAAAGTGCAGTAATTCTTTTAAGAGGCTACCAGGGTGTTATTATAAGCCACTTAGGCCCTCATTTATAACGAGTAAATACCTGGATAAATCTCCTGCTTCTGATAAAAAAAAAAAAAAAAAAGTTGGGAGAGAAAGAGAAAGCCAAATCCACATGTTTTATTCAGTCTACCTGTCCCCAAGAGCTAGAAATGAATATTTCAAGACAAGATTAAGCTATGGTAACATATGGTGCATTGTGAGCACATTAAGAAGCTTCAATCATAAGAAAGATGAATTAGCATAGGAAATGTTATTGAGATGCTAAATACAATAATACAATTGCTCTGAAATGTGTAATTCTTCAAATTGCAGTGGAACATCATTATACATTATTGAGCATAAAAAAAAAGTTTGCTGGGAGAGCAAAGCCTCAGCAGATGTGATTAATAGTTCTAAAAAAATTACCCAGCAAATAACTGGTTAGTAGAACAAAACAAAATACAACAAAACAAACAAAACAAAAACAAACTGGCCAAATTCCTTCTTTCTCCCTTCGTTTGCTCAATTGTGAGGAATTACCAGGTACAGAGACCAAAGTGGCAGGAAGGGAGAGATGCTACATACCACCTATTTCTATTTCAATTAATGCATGGACAGATTAGTCTCCTATCTCCTAAGTGCATTTAATTTTTCTCTTTCAGTAACAGTGGTACTTATGTCTCCACCAGGTTTCAGGAAACAGAGACATGTCCAGGTCTACTTATCCAAATGCTTCTGTTTCTCTAGTTTTAATTTTTCCCATTCCCCTCCCCTCTGGTCAAAGAAGAAAATATGATTTGGTAAATTAATTACCATCCAGAATGGTGCATCATTTGGGCTGAGTTCTTAAGAAAGATCATTTCAAGGACCACTGGAATCATTGGGTGGTTGCCTTTTAGGGCCTGGTACTTGGATCAATTAGTTTGTGGCCAAGGTGGCAGCACCATCTGATACAAATATGGCAATGTAAAAAGAAGAATCTTTATATGGCTCTCTTCCTTCAGAGGTGTTTCATGGTTTGTCCAGCACATTTATTCTTAGAATGTAATAACAGATTTAGTACTTGGTCTGGCTGTCTTTCTATTCATAACATTATAGATATTCAATGTGTTCAAGGAGCTTAAATGTTAACTAGTCAAGTGATGACTGAATTTTTTCCACTGCATCTAAACTCAGGGTATTGTACTGGCTATGTCCTCTTGAGGATTCCAGTATATTAGCCCTAAGGTAGAGACAGATAATCAAAAGTTCCAAATGATTCTGCTGTAGCAAGTCCAAAGATTGACCAGACTCAAATATCCAATCACCTACCTAACATGTCTCATGGAGATCAAAGAGATAATGAGATCAAAATTAATATGTTCATGACTGACTTTTGAATCTTCTCAGCATCAAATCAATCTGTCTTGCACTGTTTCCCTTCTCAGCAAGTAGAATAGCCATCTGCCTAGCTGAATATTGCTGAGTTCTGAGAGCTTCCAGGGATCCTCCCTCTCCTTCACTCTCTTCAATAGTAGAAAACTAGCTCTTATAGGTTTCCCCCATTGGTATTTCTTATCTCTCCCATCCTCTCTCTTCTCTCCCATCCTCTGTCTTCTCTTATCTCTGATATCACCACCATATTTCAAATCACAATCATCTTTTTGCCAGCATATACAGGCATAACTCGAAGGTATTCTAAACCACTGCAATAAAGCAAATCAAATGAATTTTTGGATTCTCCAGTGCATATAAAAGCTATGCTTACACTATAGCATTTCATGATTTTTTTTATTTTTATTTTTTAAGATTTTTTATTTATTTATTTACTTGACAGAGAGAGAGATCACAAGGAAGCAGAGAGGCAGGAAGAGAGAGGGAGGAAGCAGGCTCCCCGCTGAGCAGAGAGCCTGATGCGGGGCTCGATCCCAGAACCCTGAGATCATGACCTGAGCCAAAGGCAGAGGCTTTAACCCACTGAGCCACCCAGGTGCCCCTATGCTTACACTATACTGTAGTCTATTAAGTGCACAATAGAATTATGTCTAAACAAATAATGTATAGGCCTTCATTTGAAAATGCTTTATTGCTAAAAATTACTAACCATTGTCTCAGTTTTCAGCAAGCCATAATCTTTTTCTGATGGAGGATCTTACCTCTATATTGATGGCTGCTAACTGATCAGGGTGGTGGTTGCCAAAGGCTGGGGTGGCTGTGGCAATTTTTTTTTTTTTTTAAGATTTTTATTTATTTATTTTAGAGAGAGAGCATGCAAGTGAGTGTGAGCAGGGAGACTGAGAGGGAGACACAGAGGGAGAGGGAGAGAGAAAATTTTTAACAGGCTCCCTCCTGAGCATGGAGCCCATCTCAGGGGCTTGATCTCACAACCCCAAGATCATGACCTGAGCCAAAATCAAGAGTCAGCCAGCTGAGCTACCCAGGCTCCCTTGTGACAACTTTTTAAAAAATTTTTTTTAAAAGATTTTATTTATTTTTTTGACAGACAGAGATCACAAGTAGGCAGAGAGGCAGGCAGAGAGAAAGAGAGAGGGAAGCAGGCTCCCTGCTGAGCAGAGAGCCCAATGCAGGACTCCATCCCAGGAGCCCGAGATCATGACCTGAGCCGAAGGCAGTGGCTTAACCCAGTGAGCCACCCAGGCGCTCAAGGCAGAGGCTTTAACCCACTGAGCCACTCAGGTGCCCTGGCAACTTCTGTAAATAAGACAACAATGAAGTTTGCCACATCAGTGGACTCTTCCTTTCACAAATGATTTCTCTGTAGCATGCATTGCTGTTTGAAAGCTTTTTACCCACAACAGAACTTCTTTCAAACTTGAAGTCAATCCTTTCAAACCCTGCCACTGTTTTATCAACTAAGTTTAATGTAATATTCTAAATCCTTTGTTGTCATTTCAACACTCTTTATACATATTCATCAGGAATCGATTCCATCTCAAGAAACTACTTTCTTTGCTCATCCATAAGAAGCAACTCCTCATTTGTTAAGGTTTTATCATGAGATTACAGCAAGTCAATCATATCTTCAGGTTCCACTTCTAATTAGTTCTCTTGCTGTTTCTACCACATCTGCAATTACTTCCTCCACTGAAGTCTTGAACCCCTCAAAGTCATCCATGAGGATTGGAATCAACTTCTTCTAAACTCCTGTTAATGTTGATATTTTGACCTCTTCCCGTGAATCATGAATGTTCTCAGTAGACCTGGAATAATGGATCCTTTCCAGAAAGTTTTGATTTGCTTTCCTCATATCTATCAGAGGAATCATTATTTATGGGAGCTATAGCTTTATTAAATGTATTTCTTAATTAATAAGACACAAAATTCAAAATTACTCCTTGACCCATGAGCTACAGAATGGATATTGTGTTTACAGGCATGAAAACATTAATCTTGTACATCTCTATCAAAATCTTGGGTGAGCAAGTACATTGTCATGGAGCAATAAACTTTTAAAAGGAATCTTTTTTGTCTCAGCAACAGTTTTCTACAGTGGGCTTTAAAATATTAAGTAAACCATTTTGTAAACAGATGTGCTATCATTCATGCTTTGTTTTTCCATTTATAAAGCACAGGCAGAATAGATTTAGCAAAGTTCTTAAGAGCCCTAGGATTTTCAGAATGGTAAATGAGCAATGGCTTCAACTTAAAGTCACCAGCTGCATTAACCCCTAACAAGAGATTCAGGCTGTTTTTTGAAGCTTTGAAGCCAGCATTGACTTTTGCTTTCTAGCTATGAAAGTTCTAGAGGGCATCTTCTTCCAACAGAAGGCTGTTTCATCTACACTGAAAATCTGCTGTTTAGTGTAGCCACCTTCATGAATGATCATAGCTGGATCCTTCTGGAGAATTTGCTGCAGCTTCTACATCAGCACTTGCTGCTTCCTCTTGCACTTTTATGTTATAGAGTTGGCTTCTTTCCTTAAACTTCATGGACAAGAGGTGCTTGGGTGCCTCAGTCTGTTAAGCATCCAACTCTTGATTTCAGCTCTGGTCATGATCTCAGGGTCATGTGATGGAGTCCCACACTGGACGCCATGCTGGGCATGGAGCCTGCTTAAGATTGTCTCTCTCCTCCCTCTACCCCTCCTCCACCCCCACTCATGTGTTCTCTTAAAAACAAAACAAAACAAACAACCTTGAATCAACCTCTGATAGCCTCAGACTTATTTTTGGTAGCTTGCATCTCTGTCACCCTTCATAGAACTGAAGAGAATTAAGGCCTTGCTCTAGATTAAGCTTTGGTTTAGGGAGTATTGAGGCTGGTTTGATCTTCTATCCAAACCACCCAAACTTTCTCCATATCAGCAATTAGAATGTCATATGTGCGTGTGCACTGGAGTACCACTTTTAATTTCCTTTAAGAACTTTCCTTTGCATGCACGGTTTTGCTAAGTAGGCGCAAGAGGCCTAGCTTTTGACCTATCTTGGCTTTTGACATGTCTTCCTCACTAAGCTTAATCATGTCTAGTTTTTGATTTAATGTGAGAAATTTGCAGTTCTTCCTTTCACTTGAACACTTAGAAGCCATTGTATGATTATTCATTGGCCTCATTTTAATATTGTTGTGGCTCAAGGAATAGGGAGGCCCAAGGAGAAGGAGGGAGGAGGAAGGTAATAACTATTCAGTACAGTAATCAGAACACACATCTTTCAATTAAGTTTACCATCATACTTGGGCACAGTTCCTGGAATTCCAAAACAATTATAGTAGTAATATTAAAGATCCCTAATCAGAGATCACCATAATATAAAATAACAATGAAAAGTGTGAAATATTGTAATAATTACCAAAATGTGATACGAAGACACAAAGTGTGCAGATGCTATTAAAAAATTGTACCAGTGGACTTGCTTAATACAGAGTTGCCACAAAACTTCAATTTCTAAAAAACTCAGTATCTGCAGTGTGCAATAAAGAGAAGTACAATAAATCAAGCTATGTTGGTTGCTCCACACCTAGTCTTTCTCTTCTTGCTTCCCATGAGTTTTCCATACTACAGTATATTAAAAAAAAGTACTGTGAACTTTTATATGCTATTTCCCTGGTTAAAACTCTTTACCAACTCTCCATTGTCATTAGATAAAATCCCTATTCCAGATCAAAGTTTTCAAAGCTTACTGGCCCATGGCTCCAATCTGCCTCTTCTCTCCCATACTGGATCCTAAACATGCTGGTATTCTGCCAGCTTCTGAATGCACCAGCCTCTTTGCTGGTTCAGGAGATTCACACATTCTTCCCTTCACCTAGAATGTTCTTCCCTGCCTCCTCCATGTCCTCATTCTTCATTGGCTAACTCCTACTTATCATTCAAGCCCTGTCCTTAAAGATCAGTTTCTGAAAGGAGCTTCCGCTAACCCTCCCATCTAAATTCTCTATAGCTATAAAGTCTCCATTGATAGTTACCATCTCTAAATTTCTTTCATAGCAAGTAAATATGATGTCCAGCTATTTACTAATGTCTTTCTCTTCAGCTAGACTGCAAGTGATGCATGTGGCAACAGTGACAGTGTCTATTTTATTTACTACCATATCTGTAGGGCTTCATATAATGTTTGGGAAATAAGCATTATAAATTTTTTTTTAAGATTTTATTTATTTATTTGTCATAGAGAGAGAAGCGAGAGTGAGCACAGGCAGACAGAGTGGCAGGCAGAGGCAGAGGGAGAAGCAGGCTCCCTGCCAAGCAAGGAGCCCGATGTGGGACTCAATCCCAGGACGCTGGGATCATGACCTGAGCTGAAGGCAGCTGCTTAACCAACTGAGCCACCCAGGCGTCCCTATAAATTTATTTTTGAATAATTTTTTAAAAATACACCCAATGCACAAGTGTTGGTGAATGAGTCATTTCCTAATGATACCTACCTTCTCTCTGGTCTATTAGACCTTTTTTTCTGTTGAGGGCCCTAGAAATTTGTATTCGTGTATTGTTTTCATGTCTTATTGCTGTTTGTGGCAAATTTTAAAATGGCAACTATCTAAATATTTCAGGATATCTATTGTGTCCTCACCTCACCCTTAATTTACTACTTCTTCTTTCAAGGTTAAAATATCTCAATTTCGGTTATGCCTGCCATTCCTTTTTTTTTTTTTTTTTTAACATTCTTTCTTGATACCCCAATAAGCTCCACTTTGCCTATATCATTCTAGAAGTACATCATTTAATAACAACCTTATATTTAAGTGTGGTTTGATGGGAATAGAACAGAGACTTCAATTATGACTAGCACCTTCTTCCTCCCAGATTATTTAATTCTAATAATACAACCTAAAATCTTATTAACTTTTTCTGGCAGCCATATTCATTGATGAAAAATAGTGAACTTAGTATAAATTCAAAACTTCCAAGACTTTTTTGTGTGTTGCTTTTAAGCCCTCTTACTCACCATACATTTCCCATTTTAGCATTATGTCTTTTTTTAACCAAAAAGCAAGACAGTGCTGTCATCCCAATTGAATTTCCTCTTGTTAGAATCAGTCTGCCACAAGAACATGTCATATTTTGTACTGTGATTCTATCATCCATTTCTTATCTCAATCATGTGTCATTCACAGATAAGATAAACTTATCTTTGGTACTTTTATCCACATTTGTAATAAACATATCAAACAGAACAGGGCAAAGAGAGGGCCTTGTAGCACACATACCTCTCTGTAGTTGACATCAATCCCCCTGAAAGCTGCCATTCAACCAATTATCAAAGAGACTTATATGTCAGGACCCCATCCCATAAAACCAGAGGACATTGTGAACACTATTGTTACATACATCATCGTGTTTCAGATATTTTGTGCTGACTACTTTTTTCATCTATGCAGATGAGTCATAAATTTATAATGTATAGGATGCATAAAAATGACAGAAGTTGAAGTCTGCATAGAAAACAGAGTTCCATTACCCTTTGTAACATAGTGCTTTATAATTATGTAAATAGAATGTTCTGAGGATTATCAGAAAAATGACAGCTGATTACTGAATACCCGTGTGCACTTTTTTGGTGTTCATATGGTGGTCAGCCTTGTCATTTATAGCACAGCCAATTAGATTACTGTTGGATAGCTTGAATCATGTTTTCAGAAAAGCAAAGTAGGTTTGAATCTTGGGACAGGAAATAGCTGACTCATTTCCATCCTCATTTTGTGCATGTGCCTGTTTTACTGGAAAGCAAATGCCTTCAACTGAAGAGAGCAAAGCAAGTGCTATCGATTTAAAAAGGAAATTTGAACATGCAGCGAAACAGCTGACTGAAAATGGCATTGTTTAGCTGGCTCTATTAGTATTACATTACCATTTTTAATGCATAGTAAGTCAGATGCTATGTGTACTTCTGAAAAGGTTCTTCCTCTCATTCTTTGTAATTTCTTTAAAAGAAAGTTTTAGTTGGGGCACCTGGGTGGCTCAGTGGGTTAAACCTCTGCCTTTGGCTCAGGTTGTGATCCTGGGGTCCTAGGATAGAGCCCCGCATCCGGCTCTCTGCTCAGCAGGGAGCCTGCTTCCCCCTCCCCCTCTGCCTGCCTCTCTGCCTACTTGTGATCTCTGTCAAATAAATAAATAAAATCTTAAAAGAAAAAAAGAAAGAAAGTTTTAGTTACTTCAGTGTCCAGAGATTGTTCTTCTGGTATTCAAAGAGGTCTTTGAAAGCTTGCAGCATTGGAACTCCTACATTCTGTTTTCTTCAAGGATGGTTGTGATCTCACTATTTCATCTTAACTCAGCCTCTTTTCGTACTTTAGCAATAAATGCAAATAAGGAACAACCTAGGCTGGGAAACTATAAAAAGGCTAACTAGGTGTTTAGAGGGCGGGTAGCGGCAAGGATGTGACCTATGATAATAACTGAAGGAGGATCTTCAAATCAGGGCAAGCCATTGGTCATAATAATTTTACCAGACCCAACATGAAGGGACATGGATTTTGAGGGGCAGGCGATCAGTGTTCAAACCTCAGCGCCACCGTTTATTAACTGTTCAGCTTCAGCAAGTTGATGAGTTTAACCTCTCTTTTCTCATCGGTAAAATGTTGATGATACCTACCCCACAGGATTGCTGTAGAGGCATAGGGAAACAATATGTGAAAAGAGAAGGTTTAGAATAGGCATGGAGTAGGCAGGAACTACTTTGAGTACTTCTTTGAACCCTGGATGAAGAGTCAGGTGTGCTCCTTTTCCATTTCCACTGAGCCTGAGTGAAGGGAGGAAGGAACCCAAGAGAGGGATGGAAGGAGGACAGAAGGACTTGGGGGAGAATGAAATACCTGCCAGGGTTTTGCTCTTATCCTGATAGGAATTGAAAAGTCAGAGGTGCCCAATCCTATAAGGTGCCAACCTACCTAAGGGTGCCCATCAGATAAGCATGGGGATTACCCAGCCTTGAGGCATCTGCTCCCCTCTCCTTTGTACCTGACTCAGTTAGATTTGTGCAGCTAGTCTTTGACCTTTCAGTTCCTTTTCAACGAAACGCAGCTGGCTTTTCCTTCAATTCACCTCAAACACTGTGTCCCTTATTTCCCAGCTAACAGCCCTCTGAGAAGTATTTATATTTAATTTATAAATCTTGTATTTCAAAAAAGCAGAACAAAGTGATGGTGAGTGGTGAATTAAGGGATTGCTAAAGATTATCCAATATATATGTCTAGTTGGAAGGATGAGCAGGAATCACATCATATAAATTCAACTTGTAATTAGCCAACCAAGGTAGATTAACAATGATTATATTGAATTATAACCAATTAATTCCTCCTGATTTCAAGCCTCTTATAATTCTGACTGAAAAAATACTCTGAAGGGCTAGGCCGGTCTGTTCTTATCACACTCTGCATAGTCAAATTGAAAGCCGGGAGAGAATTTGCAAGATCTTTTAATTTCTCATTAAGCAATCTCTACCATACTACATTCTTTTTTTAAACATTTCTGTCCTTCTGTGGGTGTTTTCCAGGTATTCATCATATTTGCCTCTCTAAACCTCGACTTTTTGTTTGTGCTGGCTTAATTTATTTATTGTGTAGGGTAGGGTTTATTTATGCAACTCAAGAAACATTTTAACAGATTTCTAGATAACAAGGAATATTCTAAAGCTACACAAGTCTTTCTTATTCTTAAAAAAAAAAAAAAAGAGTATGCTTCTATTTCCAGATCCACTTTCTTCACTTCTCTTTAATTTCTTCCACTAAGTATTTTTTTTTTTCATCTTTGCTCATATCCTTAAGTGCAGAGGGTGATGTTAGGGTGTAGAACTGATCTGAGAACGTCCCTTTCTTGAAAGCCACTATGATGTCTTTTTTTCTGACTTCAACATTGAGAGAGAATGAAGCAGAAGAAGAACATGCCAGCAAGTATGAGTGGACTTCGCATTGACAATAATCCTTGTCAATGATTATTAGGTTGAGAGGTCCAAAGGACCTTGAGATGGATTAAATTGCAACTTTAATATCTAGGACAAGAAACCTAATCTCATGAGATGTTACTTATACTTTGAAAAGGAGGCCACTATTTGTCAATATGGTTCTGCTTAGTGTTTATATATATTTACCTATTTTTAAATTAATCTTTTAAATTTACATTGCTGTATAAATAATATGCAACTTTAAAAATTGCCTCCTATCTTAGAAGCAGGGAAGGAGATAAACTTTTGCATTTGGTTGGAACAGATGAATTAAGATACAGTGTAAAGATCATTTCCAAATATGTAAATGGTAAAATTCAGTTGTATAAGCACTAATCATATACTTCCACAAATCATGTAAGAGCTTCCACAGTGTATCAAATACCACAATGAAATGTCATGTTTATAGAGATGAAAAGCAAAGTCTCTGACCAATGGGAGACCAGTCTAAAAGAAGCAACACATAAGTAGACAGGTAGAGCACATCCAAGTGAATCCTTGAATAGGGATTTGACAGAATCATCAAAGGATCTGAGAAGACTCACTAGGCCTGGGGGACAGCAGAGTGAATCCACTTTTATATCACAGAAGGAACAGTTATCATTACACATGTTCCTGGAGAGTAAAATGGATCAGGTATGGAAGAGTAGAATACATAGCTCACCATTTTCATTCCTCCTGTTCATGTGAACTTGAAAAGCACTTAGGATGACAGCCTAATGGAGAGAGTAAAATCCTGCATGGGACCTCTGCTGCAATACAAAGTTTAAAGATGTCCCACTAATGGACTATCCAGACAAAACTTTCCAAAGCATATGGAAATCCTTGTGCATTTGATTTCATTTTAAAAGTTCTGTTTCACATCTGTGTCTTTCCTCTTAATAATGTTACTTTTAAAACAGTAATTTCCAGCTCAAATTATACTTAAAAAAATAAACTTCATATTATTGAACAGTGTTAGATTTTCAGAAAAATTACGGTGATAATACAGAGATTCCCATGGACCCAGTGTCCAGTTTGCCCTACTGTTCATACCATTTATTAGTACAGTACATTTTTATAATTAATAAACTGATATTAATGCATTATTATTAACTGAAGTCCATATTTTATTCACTATTGTTCAGTTTTTAACCTAATGTCCTTTTTCTGTGCTAGGAACCCATCCAGGACACCACATTACATTTAGTTATCAAGTCTCCTTCGGCTCCTCTTGGTTGTCACAGCTTCACAGACTTCACTTGTTTTTGATGACTGACTGTTTTGAAGAATACTGGGCGGGTATTTTCTAAAGGGTCCTTCTATTGGGATTTGTCTGCTGTTTTTCTCCTGATTAGACCGGCTTTGTGAGTTTGGGGGAGAAAGACTGCAGATATAAAGTGACTTTTCATCACAGGATATCCAAGGTTCCTACAGTTGACCTGACTTCTCACTGCTGATGTTGACCTTGATCACTGCCTGAGGTGGCATTTGCCAGCCTGCTCTACAGGAAAGTTACGGCTTCTTTACTTCCTTTCCATCCTGTACTCTTTGGAATGAAGTCCCCATGTATAGTTCACACTTAATGAGGGGGAAGTTGTGTTCCATCTTCTTGAAGGAAATGTATAAATGATTTGGAATTCTTCTGCACAGGACATTTGTTTCTTCTCCTCCAATTATTTTCTTATTCAATCATTTATTCTTATGAGTATGGAGTCATGGATAATTATTTTATACTTTAGATTATAAGTCAGCATGACTTTATGTTATTGCACAAATTGTTCCAGGTTTGGTTCTGGGGAGCTTTTCCATTGGACATACGTGTTATTGTGGAGGGTTTGTTGTCGTTCAATTTTTTGTTTGTTTTAGCATATTCTTACCTTCTGGCACTTCGAGATCCTCCAGGCTCATTTGTGTATTTCCTGACCTAGTCTTAGAATCAGCCGTTTCTCCAAGAAGCCCTCACGTTACAATTTTATTTTCTATTTGAGTCAGTATACTGTAAAATGTATGTTTGCATCAGTGCATAGTTACTAAAAATAGAGAACTCTATCTCTTGCTCTGCAGAAATGTATGTGGCTCATATCCATTAGCGTTTAGGAGGGTTAATGCTACACTATCAGCATACAGATGTACATACTCCACTCTTAACTAATGCTAATGGAAATTCTGGGAAGAGAAAACAGCGCCTAAGAGTAGATGATTTCTATATGGGCTGGCCCTCCTTCATTTAAAACCTAATACAATGTTTCTGGGATGATATTTGTATTGTTGTTTCATAGATGTGGAGTGTAATAGATTTACAACCTTCTTGGAGATTGGATATTTGCTTTATTTTAATCAGAAATTTGAAAAAATAACATGGATAGCATCTTCTATTTGTGTAGTGCTGCAACGTGCATGTTTTTGTATTTTTTTTATAGCAAACTTGTAAGATAAGCAGCATTTTTTATTTTAGAGGGAAAGTGAGGTGCACAGAAGAGCAGGGTTCCTATGTTAAATGTCACTCTTCTTTACAAGGCTAACTTGTGACATGAGCCTTTTTTGCTTTTTTGTTAGAATAACAATAGGCCTCATGTTTTCCATTTACTGTACTCATCTGTGCTGTTTACCCTAATAAAATCCAGTGATCCCTCAACCTCATAACTTAATGGAAAGTTTTTATAAGATCTTTTATACCAAAGTTCCTGTGGAATGCTTAGCACCTTTGTTTTTAATTATTTTGTATTTTAAACTCACTTAAAGGTCCCTATATAATAACAATTTTTTACGCAGACTAAGCTTGCGTTTAATCTTTCTCTACAGTCCACCTTCCCTCTAACCCCTGACAGCTGACCACACAAACCTGATCCCATGACATTTTGTTTTACAACCTTTCAAATGTGTACCAATTCCTTTAGTATAAGGTTCTAGAAAGAATGCGCAGAGCTATTTAAGATCTGACCCCTCATACCTGTCTAGCCCCACCTCCTGCCACTTGTATTTCAGGCCCCAGCAATGCTGAGCTGTATTGAGTTCCTCGAAAATAATACATGGTTTCCAATCTAAGCATTTGCTCTGAAGCTTCATTTGCATAGAAGGGTTTTTTTCCTGTTCCCCACCCCACTTCTAAATTCCTTGAGGTGTGCTAGTTGGAGACTCAGAATACATTATACACACTTATTTGTATGTATTTGTAATTCCACTTAGCTAAACTGAATTTCTTGAAGACACAACCAATGTCTTATTTGTCTTCCATTTGTCTTGCAGAAGGCTCTTAGTAAATGCTGAATCAGTGAGAGAATCATATTTCTGGTTTAAAAATGTGAATTTAATGGCTTAATTTTAGCCATATGGAAAAATAAATTATAAATTTCTGGTGTGCATTTTATTCACCCACTTATTTATTCGACAACCATGTATAAAATGCCTGCTTTCTGCCAGGTCATGTATTAGGCTCTGTTATTTTAGGATGAGTTAAATGCAGTCTCTGTCTATAGGAAAAATGTAGTCAAGTGAAAAAAGTAAGCTGTGTAAGAAGTAATGATAAGTTCCATAACATTATATGGATGGCAGTATTTGGATGCAGAGGAGGAAATCATTAGTTTACCCTGTCACACATAGGGAAGACTTTGAAGAAGAGAGGGACTTCATTTATTAGTTGAGGGAATAAACAAGGTTTTCATAGAGAAGCCCGAGGGGTGGATTCCAGGCAAAAGGTAGAGGAGATGGGGAGGCACAGAATGTGAAAGGGCATGTGAACCTGCAATGTTGTGAAGCTGGGGGTAGAACGTGGGGAGGAGAGATGCTGGGGACTTGTCAAACAAAGGTCCTGTGTGTCATGTGCTTGGGTGTGGGGAATTTATCCCAAGATATCAGAGGACTTTTGGACAATTCTTAAGATTCCTGAATATGTTACCATGTTCTCTTGAGTGCTTTGAAAATAGGGACCAGGAGGAAGGGACAGAGAATTTCATTTACAGAGCTTATTTTTAAAGATCAGTCTACCTTAGGTTTTATTTGCCTCAGTTCATCTGCTTATTTCCAGTGCTCTTATTTATATAAAAATGGCTAACTGCTAGTACCAACCCCACTTTCTTTTTCTTTAACACACTAGACTTTCTAAATAATAGCTATGACTTACAAGAAGCCAAAATAGTCATCATATCATCTTCCAAAATAAGTTAATGAAAATCCAATTAGTAATGTGTTATAACATAAAAATGTCAAGATAAATTGATAAACTGGTGCTTAGTGGACAAGTTTAAGATAGGATTACATTCTTTACAAATTTGTGCCAGTCTATGAAACCTTTCTAAACATTTTCCCTCGTAAAACCTCACATTCTTGTCTAAACCTTTCAAAAAAGGTCTGAGCCTCAAGACAATTTTTAAAAGTCTCATTAACTCCTTTCTCAAAAGGTCCTCATGACCAAATATCCCACATTTCAGTTGCCAGAGCTGGTTGTACTCTTTCTGTGGTGAGTTTATTATAGGATAGCAGAGGTATCAGCATTGCTGTCAATCAGTATACAAATATTTATTTAACTCAAACTCTGTGCTAAGCTCTGAGCTGTGTGTTACTTTAAACGAATCACCCCAGGTCAAATTTTGAAGAAGGTTTACTACTTTAGTTTTTTTTTGCATTAAAGGACAAAATACCAAGTAGAAGAAACAATGTCCAAAGGTTACAGTTTCAGGATATTACTAAGCCTACAAGATAAAAATGACATGGTAAACACTGCATTTATGATCTGTATTCTACATCCCTTCCTTTCTGGAGTAATCACCAATGGGAGCCAAGCTGTGCTTCCCTTATGCTTTGTCTTTTAACATAAATTTTACTCACTGCACTCTTGAGTAACTTCGTAAGATTTTATTCTCAAAACCAAATTTAAAATTATCTTACTGAGGGATACAGGGCTGGCTCAGCCCATAGAGCATGCAACTCTTGACCCTGGGTCTGAGTTCCAGCCCCACATTGAATGCAGAGATTACTTAAAAGTTAAAAAGAAGGGGCACCTGAGTGGCTCAGTGGGTTAAAGCCTCTGCCTTCGGCTCAGGTCATGATCCTGGGGTCCTGGGATCGAGCCCCGCATCGGGCTCTCTGCTCAGCTGGGAGCCTGCTTCCCTTCCCCTCTCTCTCTGCCTGCCTCTGCCTGCTTGTGATCTCTGTCTGTCAAATAAATAAATAAAATCTTAAAAAAAAAAAAAGTTAAAAAGAAAGCTCTATACAAAATTGTCTTGCTGGTGTTTAAGAAGCTGTCATAGGGCAAGGCTCTCACATGTTTCCATTAGGATAACAGCCAAAAGACATCTTAGCTTTACATACAGCTGGACTAGAATTGACAAAGGACTTTGAGCATTTGAAATGACGTCATCCTGTCTCTTCTGCCTCTGAGGCTGTTGCTGAGTCTTTAATTAAATATTTAGTTTTGATAGCTTATTGGTCATCCTTGACCCTGGCAGTCTAGAGGCAAATGAAAGAAAGGAAGGAAGGAGGCAGGAGAAGTAACAAGTAAAATGACGGCAAGAGCTTCAAGAGCTGTCTGAGCAGGGAAGAAGCAGAATTGCACAACTACAGCACTGCACAGGGCAGATGACCAAAACAGTGGGCTAGAGTCACGAAGGAAAAACTCGCACTGTTTTAATTATAATATGTATTTTAAAACACAGGAAAGTGAAACTACACGGCAAAAGATTTTAAATCCTGCTTAAAAAAAATAGTTTGTGTTCAGTGTGGGATGTGCTCCTCATTCCACAGAAATACAAATGCATATACCCTCTCTCGTCCTTCCTTTTTCTGAAGCCTTGATGTCCACCCACTCTTGTTATCTTGAAGAGTGATGACTGGGTTAATGAGGGTGTGAGATGACAGGAAATGGGGAGAGATCTAGAGCTCAACAGCTCCTACACTGGCGTTCTAGTCATTCCAGGACCTTAGGAAGGGTGTGAAAACAAAGTTGGCCTACTTAGGCAATGTTTCTACGTCAGCACCTTACCTCCTACGGGCAGCAGAGGTTGCCTTTAAAATCTTTCTCAGAAATGTAAAAGAGAAGACCAACTTTCAAGTTTTCTTTCAGTCCCTACGAAGAATTTCATCTGGTTTGGAAAGTTAAAAGGGTCACTCTGAAACAATAGGAAGTGTTTTTATTTTTCATTTTGGAGTGGTGAGCTCTCTGGAGCCAAATTGCCAATGCCATCAGGATTTATTATCACAGATAATCACACTGAAATGTTCTTTTTATGGACTATTTCAGAAAATAATTAATAGAGTAATAATAAATCTTTCTTCCATACTATGGTACTTGGAGGACTGTATCACTTCATTTAAAATTCTTAGACTGTTGACCTTGTGTAAGAGTCTGTCCACTTCATGTCAAACTATGAAGTTGAAACATTCTAGTTCAAACTTTGAAGATAGTTTCCATTTTGGGTTCATTTCATAATTTCTAAATTATCAGTTTTGCCTCTTAGAGTACTTACGTGAAAAATAAACATATTCATGTATTGGAAATTACCACGGCATAAGGACCCTTACCTTGTGTAACAACAAGAGGTCTCAATACAGAGTCTGTATGGCAAAAACAATAACAAAAAACAAACAAAAAAAAGTTTTGAAAAGCGATTTAAAATGTATTTTTAATGTATTTATAATGAATGTTAAAATAAATAGTTCTACTATTTAGTATTTTGATGTTTGCCTTGAAAATATTTATTTATTTTTTTTAAATAACATTTGTTCTGTTTTTGTGGGAATTAGTGTAGATCTTTTGGGACAGTGGTCAGTGTCTCTAACGGTGACTATCTATAAAGGATTTTGAACTTCTAGAAGAATAGGGCAAGAAGAGAAGTTCCATCTGTTCATCTTCTTAAAATTCACAAGCAAAAGGTAACTGCCCTTACTTTTGATGTTATGGGAGGAAGAACATATGTAAACATTAGGTCAGAGGAATGGAGGGAAGGATTATTGGATCTAAAATTTCCTTCTGGCACTGCTCTCTTTCATGCTTTAAGTCTTGATGGCTAATTTTTTAGCCATCAGAATTTTTTCTAAATCTTCCAACTCTACTCCTACTCCCTACTCCTACTCCTCCTCCCTACTCCCTACTCCTTGATGTAATTCCTCCTCTATACTTCCCTCCAAAATTTTTTTTCTATTGCTCTTTCCTAAATATGTATGCTTATAGTATCCCACATATGCTACTGTCTTCGACATTAAAATTTTTCACTTTTAAGTAATTCAACTGTGTTTTTAGAACACACCTACAAATTCTGGCATGACGAAATATGGGAAAGAGATTTGTTTGCCAAAGAATCTTAGCCTATTCAATATTGTTAATCCCTACATACTCCTTTGTACCAATCTTACTCATCCTAAACATTGTGAAAAAATAATAATACAATTAATTTTACTTTGGGCTTTCTTAGAAGATGATAGGCAAAATGTCATTTGATTATTATTTAATCTATAATTACTTGGACATACAAATGTGTTCTAAAAGTGATGAAAACTTTAAAAAATTCTAGTCTGTTCAAATTTTTTAAATTACACGAACCCACACTTGAAAAATGAAAACTAAAACCATACTTTATTACCTCAAAGAATCCCAAAGCATGACAAAATGTTTTAAATTTCATATTACTCAAACTGTGCTACATTATGCTATTTGTTTTTGAAGAACTTAAAATGTCATAAAGTTAAATTTTTTGGAGGTGGTATTAAGATACATTTTCTAAGAGCTGAACCAAGATAAAATGGGGAAACACCCACATAGCCTTCATTTTAATGCAAATATATTTAATTAACATATCAATTTATTGAAGTTAGCAATGAAAAATATTCCAAAAGTAAATATTGCGGGGCCTTGTTAAATGCCAAAGCTTTCTTTCATCTTATTAAGATTAATTAATTGTTGAATTACGACAGGTCCCATGTTTTACTTGTAAAGCCAAACCAAAGAATTCTTTGCATTTATATCAGCATTCCTAGTTTTCCAGACAGACATTTTAATCCCTTCTGATCTCTGAGATAAATATATTTTTCACGTAATTATATAATTACTCAATAGAACAAAACAGATCCCATGGAGCCACTCCAGTGTGAGCTGTGTAAATAATGTTCTGTTCTACCCCTGGTAATTGGCCAATAGACCCCCCAGGAGTGTTTTGATCCCTTAAATAAACACTATATGGGCAAGGAGTGGGGGAGGGTCATATTTTCTTCATTGGCAATGAAACCAGAAAGAAGAGCTTCACATGCAGTACTTAGTACATCATTAAAAAAACAAAAAAAAACTGCTTGTGACCATATAGCTCCCTCTGCTGGTTCACTAAGTTTTAAGAGTAGGATAGAAAATGTTATGGGTGTGCCTGGGTGGCTCAGTGGGTTAAAGCCTCTGCCTTCAGCTTAGGTCATGGTCTAAGGGTCCTGGGATCGAGTCCCGCATCCGGCTCTCTGCTCAGCAGGGAGCCTGCTTCCTCCCTCTCTCTCTGCCTGCCTCTCTGCCTACTTGTGATCTCTGTCAAATAAATAAATAAAATCTTAAAAAAAAAGTTTAGAAAATGTTATGAATTAGAGCCTCTTAAGAGAAAAATGTGTCATTTCAGCTATGCAAGGGCATTAAACTAAAGAAATAAACTAAAGAAATAAACAACAGAAAGACTTCTTATTTTTGTTTCTTAAATTGTGAGCCACCCTTCTCACTCTCTGTCTTTAATCATTCTACCATTGTGTGCCTGTATTATCTTACTCTTTGCAATAAAAAGCAGGCTTTAGAACAGTAGGCAGGAAATTTTTCTGGACAACTCCAACAAAAGTGAGATTCATGAGCCCAGGTCCACCTTAATAGCTGTATCCCCCCATAAAGCAGGATATTATTCATAGGGGACCTTAAGCTATCCTTACTCCATCTATAGGGGTGGCAAAAGAAAGATGTGAAGAAATAAACATCTTTTTCAAACTGACCAATTAAAGTCCTGTGCATCTCATTTTTATGGCATTGGTGACCATATTCATTTGCTATAGTAAGCTAATAGTCAAAAAGGTCAGAAGTTGGAGAAACATGGTCTTGAATCCAAATTTTGACAAAAATCTTTGTAGTCTTCTTCAAGGCATTTATTTTCTCTACTCTTTCTTGTTCATATCTATAATATGGAGATAAAATTCTCAGAGTCATTGTTTAGCCTCAGAAGACTAAATAAAGTCATGTATGTATGTCTGACATGTAGCAGATATATATTAATTGTAGTTATCACTATTACTAAGAAATTTGGGTTTCTCCTCCAGTGAACCAGATGATCCAGAGAAGTGTCAAAGAGAAACAAAGTCCCTTCCAAAAACTCTAAAAGCTTGGCCACATAATATATGTTCAATCATACAAAACATATAACTTCTATCAAAAAGAGTTAATGTGATTTGACTTTATCATAGTCACACAATCAACAATCCAATCCTCTTTTTTTTTTTTTTTGATATGGAGACAAGATCAGAAGTATAGTTGACCCTGCAGAATTGTAGGTCCCAGAAACCTATTAAATTGGGCTATAAAAGTAAAGCTAGGTAAACAGTATATTCTGATGAAGAGGATTTAGATAATGAGTTGTAGAGTTTGTCACAGATTATTAGATATAAATTCATGTCTTTGATAGTTCTCTTTTGCTACATATGTAGTAAAAGTGTTTATTTTACTATATTAGGTTTTGACAAGACAGTAAATAATGGTTTCACAATCAAATAGCAAGAGAGGGAAAAGTGGTTTGAGGCCAGCGTTTCTATTTTTCTGAGTGACAGTTTGCCTCTAGGGAGAGCTGTGCTGTCTCTAGTTCTATGTACACAGGCTAGGTCACTCTTTATTGGGTAATAAAAAAATAATAGAGGCAGAACAGGTAGTGGTTAAGTGCCAAACTCTGAAGTCAGAAAGTCTGGGTTTGAATTCTAGTGGGCTTCACTGTCTTCATTTATAAAATGCTGGTTTAAAAGTATATGTTTTGTAGTTTCCTAGGACTGCCTTGACAAATTACCATAAACTCAATGGCTTAAAACAACAGAAATTTATTTTCTCACAGATTGGGAGGCCAGAAGTCTGGAACCAAATTATCAGCAGGGTCGTGTTCCCACCAAAAGGTCTAGGGAAGAATCCTTTGTTGCCTCTTCCAGCTTCTGGTGGCCCCAGCTGTGCCTTGGCAAGTGGCAGCACATCTCCAGCCTGTGGCTCTGTCTTCATGGAGTCTGTCCTCTCTGTGTGTCCTCTCTTCTTCTTATGAGGACACCAATCATTGGACTGAGAATACTGATATCCAATCCAGTAAGACCTCATCTTGATTATATTTGCAAAGACCCTATTTCCAAATAAGGTCTCATTCTGAGGTTCCAAGTGGACATGAATTTTAGGGGGCACTATTCAACTACTACATACCTCATAGGACAACTCATATGTTGACTTCTAAAACTTTATCTGTGGCTCAGGCAGTTTCACCCACATTACAGATGCCCAATTACAAATATATACAGTGGTCCTGTACCTTAAACACAAGCCACTTAAAACTTCCCTCATTTTTACCCAAAATGAGAACCACTGGCTTCCTTAATTCTTATAAGTGGTATCACCAACCCTATTTACCTGTCCTTCATTTCCCAAGATTCAAGGTCAATGCATTTATAACTCCTCCTTCTTCGTTGTTTTATCTAATCAACGTTTGGGCCTATTAAGTATATCATAAGAACAATTAATTTGCTATACTCTCTCTTTTCCCTTCCAGGTCAGGCTAATTTAATATTCACCCAGATGAGAAATAGCATAATACAGTCACACAGTAAGTCACAATGAACGCGCGCGTGCACACACACACACACACACACACACACATTTCAGAAGGCAGAAAAATAACTACATTTCCTTCAATTCAGATATTATGTCTATTTAGTGATTTAATGAAAAAATATGGGGTATAATATATAGTAAAGAAGGCTTAGTAGTTCTGCATGTGAACTAGCTCTATTATAGAGAAAGGAAAAGATTTGGGGGGAAAAGGAAAATAATTACTAGACTTCTGATCTAAAAGATGTAAACAAAAACATGGTGATCGGCATGGATTCTGTCCAGACATTTTACAACCCTGGCCTCAGTTTGTTAGCATTAAAATGTGACCTTGAAAGAGTTATTTAAATTTTCTAATCCTATAGATGATGCTTTATCATCCATTGATTAAGATCATACTTACCCATAAGTTTGACATAAAAGTTAAATGAGAAAACTATATGTAAAATGCTTTGGAATACTATTATGCCCCTAACACATGCTTAATAAATATTAACTATTAGATATAATTTTAGAATCCTGTAGACCTTAATTCTCTAAAATTCTTGCACCTATTTGTTGTTTCGTTTGATGGCTCATTTCATTTAAAGTGTATTTCTAGGTTCTGTTGCATTTTAACAAAACCGTGTGATTTGGGTGCAGTGTGTGCAATTGTTAGGAAGAACTTAGCTTCTAAGTCATTAGCGGCTATTAGGCAAATCCTTAAGGCAGGCATGTACTCTTTCTGAGCCTAGTGCTCTCTGGTGTCCTTATCTACAAAAAGGGGTTAAAATGTGTTACAAGAACTAAACAACAGTGAGCATTCAATAAATGGTGGCTGTCCATAATAAAGTGTTTCTGGGTCCCAGATTCTAGGTGAATGTCAATGGGTGCTCTTCTTTTCATTCTTTTGAAAAGAGGATGTAATCTGCGTTGGGGGATAGGCAAAAATGGGTGAAGGCAAGCAGATGAAACAGACTTGCAGTTACAGAATGAAAAAGTCTTAGGAATAAAAGGTGCTGCCTAGGGAAAAGCCAATGAAATTGTAACAGTATTTTGTGGTGGCAGGCAGTAGCTACAGTTGTGGTGAGCATGGCAGGAGATACAGAGAAGTTGACTCAGGTCAGCTGGAAGCTAATATAACATTGTGTGTCAATTATACTAAAAAAAAATTTTATAGGAGTATGCAATCCATTATGGTGCAGAAATTACATGAGATATCTGGGCAGAAAGAATTAAAGCAATGGGATAGAAGCTCTTAAAACCCTTATATTTCTAATGTTAGGACCATCAGCATATATTCAGCACCTACTGAATGTGAGATTCTGAAGCATGCTGGATCAGCAGAAAGTGATCACTCAGTAAAGTGAACAAGAGCCTTAATTCTGAGATAGAGCAAGCAAGATTAAAATAGAGATGAGCTTTCATAACTTCTGGATGACTTCTTTTAAAAATACCATGATGTCAATAAAAACTGCATTTAACAGAAATTACATTAACTGAGTCTAACGTGTGTGGTTGAAAACACTCAGACAACTCTTTACGTATACCTCATATCCTGTGTAAAGCCATGGCTTTTTCACTATGGATAAATATTTTATTCCATATATTAACAATGTCCTCCAAAGTAATAGGTTGTAAATGTCTAAGAGAGAAGTCTCATGTGAAAATAAATACCAAAAAGTTCAAACTACATATACACACATCCATCTCTAAAATGTCTTTTTTTGAATCAGCTTAAAGAAATAAACACTGAGGTATTCCTTTGACAATGTAAATAACAACATATTGAAATGTGTGCAGGGTTGCATATTGTCCTCTACCTACTGCTCTGTTTCCCAAAAAGACACACAAAAACAGCTTATGAGCTGGTTAGGAATTCTCACTGCACCCACACAAAGGACAGAAACACATCACAAAGCAACAGATGAGTATATGCAGGTGATATTGGAAGTCATTTGCTCTTAAAATGGTAGAAAGGTAATCAGGGGCGGGGGGCAGCTAGGAAAATACTTTGTAGCAAAAGTCTCACCTGATTGTTAAGGATTCAGATTGTGTCTAACAAAATCATGAAGCATTGCCTCTAAAGCACATTTGCATGTCTATGGCATAGGAATCATGGTTGGAAAATTACTCTGAAGGACGAAGGGACCCACCTCTCAGAGTTTCAGTTTGACTTGGTAAGAGAGTCTTGGTCATAGAAGAGGCCTGAATCTGAGATCGAGGTCCATTCTGTCACTCACACTTGTTTCCTGCTGTGCTTTTATTGGCCTCATGTCTGAGTCCTAGAAGAATGTAGGTTTAATCAGTGCTGAATATATGTTGACTATGTGAGCATGAGAAATATGAAAATTGTTCCAGTAAAGGCATGATCAGACATCAGAGACCTAAGCAATATTACTAGGGGGACCCTTTAATCAACTGAGCTGTGAAGGGAGAAAGGACATTTTTTCCTACTTTGACCAGACCACCCTTTGCCTTGACATCAAGAGGAGTCTAGTTCACAGCCCTTTATGGAGCAATCATGCACCTGATGGGAAGCTGCAGCACTTAGTGGAGTCTAGTGACACCCAGTGGGAGACCACTGTACCTGGTGGAACTGGGTCAATACAGTCCCGCTGGAATACACTTATGTGTAAACAATTGTTACACATTTACACCCTGAAAAGTCCTGGATGCCTTGGAACACAGGACCAGGGCAGAGTGGATTTTTAAAGATGCCTAAGGAGGGTCTATCAGTCAAAAAAAAGAGATTTGAAGTATCACTGATTTTAAGATCCCGTTACATCTTCAAGTTGCTAAAATCTGGAAAAATCAAATTATAAAAGATTAAATTTTCATATTTCCAATTATTTATAGATTTTTGGTTTGAGTCTTCCAATTGACAGGGTTGAAAAATTAAAGACAAAAATTAGTTTTCCCTTAAATATTTTATTTTGCAAGTTTTCCCTTACATACACTCATCTCCATGCACATAAATATATACACCTCTCTCCAATAAAAGTAAAACATTCTAAGTATTTGTCCTTTAGTCATAGGAAATGTACAGCTCTCTCCAACAAAAGTAAAACTTTCTGAATATTCATCCTTTCATTGTAAGAAATAGGTAGTTACTAAAAATAATTTTCTAAAATGTTTATCAGTATTTTATGTAGCTTTACCCTCCATTGGACTATAAGTGCGAATATGGGTGCCAAAGATAATACTTCTAAGAGATAATTAAATTCTGGTTCAATTCACTTTAGACAAACTGGGAAATATCTTGTGTTTTATCGCCTCTAGCTTCTCACATTAAAAGCAATCCCTAAAGAACTTGCTGCATGGAATGTTTTTTTCTATCTAAAGCAACTGTCGGCTTTGACTCTATGACAGAATCAACCCCAGTTGTGTTTCTTGAAGTTCAAATATTTGGTATTTCTTCAATGAATAAACTACACTGCAACATGCCACAGGGGAAATTGTTTTAAAACTGAAAAGGGACAGATAAGAAAGCTGATCACATAACACACATGTTTGGCCTACTTAGCCCTCCAGTTTATCCTAGTGTTTTGGTCAAATGAAAGCATATTGAGAAATATATTTTTTAAATGAATTCTAGATGGATCACAGAATAAAAACTTTAAAGTCATAGTATAAAATAGCCTAGGAGACAATGTGGGTACATACAAAATATTGAGTCTGGAAATAAAAAATATATTTATAGAATATATCTAAGACATAAATGAAAAGTTAAGGTGAGAATTTACAGAGAATAAAAAACGAAAGAGAGGACTACTGAAGTGAATAGAAAATATTCTGAAAACCAAAACATTGTTGAAAAATAAGTGGCATATTGGAAAACATGGCAGATAAAACAAATACTTTAAAAGAAGAATGAATTAAATAGGCATGAAAACTTTGTAGAAAAATATTAATTTCCCTAAACAGCTAAATCTTCTTCATAATTAAAGAAATATAAATTAAAATACCTAAAATTTAGAGTTCTCTTTACAAAGAAAATATTCAAACTTTTGAAAGCATAGGAAAAGAAATATTCATACGTTGTTATTGGAATATAAATTGATTCCGCTTTTGCAAGAAACAAAAATAACCTCTTACTATTCTGCATTATGGATCTGTTATAAACATGACATGGAAAAAATAACTGTATAAAACATTAAGTGAAAAAAAAAAACCTGGATTCACAAGGATACCTGCCTTAACTGTTGTATGATCTCAATTTTATAGTGAAATGGAAAAAAATACAGCAAATTAACAATGGTTACTAGTATGAAAGGCAGTTTTAAATCAAGGTAGGAACTGAAGGATTTAGTAAAACAATAGGGTACTACATTTGTACACAAAATATCAGTTAATATATCTAAATCTATCTCATATCAGATAAACATATAAATTCATTAATTAACAAGTTAACTACCTACGTAAGACCTACTATGTGACTGATAAAATTTTTCACAATGGATAGTATTGAGGGAGTAAGTTTTTCTTCTATT
The DNA here is from genome assembly GCF_010015895.1 of Lontra canadensis. NCBI lineage: Eukaryota > Metazoa > Chordata > Mammalia > Carnivora > Mustelidae > Lontra > Lontra canadensis. Next base: position 6,785,832 of record NW_022631005.1, read on the forward strand.
TTTCTTGTCCGGTAAAGAATATAGTCTTCTGCAAACAAATTGGAAGGTTCGTAGTGATCTAAAAATTGTATAATCTCTCTCTCAGGGTACCTGGGTGACTCAGTGAGTTAAGCGTCCAGCTCTTGATTTTGGCTCAGGTCATGATCTCAGGGCGCTGGGGTTGAGCCCTTCGATAGGCTTTGTGCTCAGTGGGGAGTCAGCTTGAAGATTCTCCCCTGCTTTCTGCTCCTCTCCCTGCATGTGTATATTCTCTCTCTTTCTCAAATAAATAAATCTTTAAAAAGATGTATTTTTCTTCCTCTACAAAGATGAGTTTAGATAGCCTTAGGATATTAATATATTAGTGTATTTGACACTGTACCTTCTATATTAAGACTAGGCCATTAAAGTTTATAGATCTATCAATGCAAGAAATGATGAACACCACACAACTTAATATTTGTAGAGTTGAAAGAAAATTTATTACTAGTTGATCAGTTACTACCTATTACTGAGAAGGTCTATTACAAATGGTTCTTTTGTGACTTGAATCATATTTTTAATTATTTTTCTCATATTTCCATTACTAGGGTGAGTTACCACAAGATTAACTTGGCAGGATTTGACACGTGATTACTTTCTCCTCCGTGATGTAATTTCTCTTAGTGACTTCCAGGCTCCACACCTCCCAGTTTTTCTTCCCACCTCTCTGGTTAGGCTTTCTCGGTTCAGTTTTGTTTTGTTTTGTTTTGATCCTCCTCTCTCAGACCTCTCAATGGTGGAATGACCCAGCAATTAGTTTGGGTCCTCAGCTGTACCCATATTTACCTCCTTGGTAATGCCATCCAGCCTAGCGGCTCCAAGTATCTTTATGAACAATTGATTCCAAAATTTATATCCTTCAAATTCCATGTTCACATTTCACACCACCTTGGAAACATAAGAGATATTCTGTTGGATATGCAACAGACACCTCAAACTTAATATGCCCCTAACAGAAACCGTGATCTCCTGACCTCTAGAAACTCCCTCCCTAAGGGGGAAAAACACTCCCAAAACCAAAAACAAAACTTGCTTCTCTTGCAATCTTCTTCCTCCCAGTTAATGACATTTCCATTTTCCCAATTTCTCAGAACATAAACTTTAGTCTTCCTTGACTTCTTTTTACTCTTATATTTCACATCCAGTCTGTTAAGAAATCCCATTGTCTCTCCTCTCAGAAGATATTTCACTTTCATTTAAGCTATTAATAGTCTTCACCTGGATTATGGCAATTACCTTTTTTAAATGGTTTTGTTTTTAACTTTGTACACTAGAGTCTATTCTAAAGACATCAACAAGAGTAATACTTTAGATTTCTCATAAGACCCGCAAAGCCCAGGATCTGGATCCCTGTTACTTCTCTGACCTCTTCACCTATGACTTTCTCACTAACTCACTGCTTGAAGCACAGTTCCATCTTTTTTCTTCCTTGAAAATGCCAGTCATCCACTCTCCTCAGGGCCTTTGCATTGTCTATTCTCTTTGCCCCAATATTTTCTTTGTCTAGGTACCTATGTGGCCAGCTTCCTAGCTCCTTTGAGTCTTTTCTCAAATGTGTCACTTTCTCAATGAAACTTACATGGACTACCATGTTTAAAATTGCAACCAGTCAAACTTAACTTCTGAGATCCCTTCCCCTGCTTTATATTTTGCCATGATACTTTTCTCTTTCTAGCATATTTTTTTCATTTATTTATTTATCATGTTTGGTGCTTATTATTGGAAATTTTCCACAAAAAAAATAAGCTCTGCAAGGTCAGGAAATTTTTTTTCTTCTTTGTTCATTTCCATATTCCAGTATACAGAAGAATGCCTGCCATAGGGTGGATACTCCAGAAATAATCCATTGAATGAACTGATGGACAATGAATGATTATAAGCTGTGATCTTATCTGTGTGGGTCACTGCTGGATTCCCAGAGCCTAACACACAGTTTAGCACTTAGTATACTACAAGAATATTTGTTGAATGAATGAATGAATGAATGAATGAAAATGAGAATTGGATTTATTAATCATGACACGACCTTTGGTCACAAGTCCATAGTTTATGATAGCATATATTTTTCTTTGTTGTTTCAAATTAGTAATGCTTATAAAGTCATATAAGCTACACAAAGATAGTAAGTTCTTAATGAGTTCCCATAGGGCATAACTATAGGCTAAGAAATGGAGTGATGGTAATCACCTGCTCCTGCAAATGATGCTATGAATATGACCTAGTCCAGATGCTGTCCCCGTCCTCTGCGAGTGGAGAGATCTCTCCTTGGCTACATTCTGAGTAATAAATTTTTTTTCCCCAGTAGTTCTTAGTAGCTGTTTTTAACTTTTGTGATGGTTTTCTCCCTCACTTTTATTTTGAAAATTTTAAAACCTACATACCTTCTCTAATTGTAGACAGACTATTGCATGGAAGATTCAAAGCTTTACAGATAGCTCTCTCTCTCTTTGTCTCAGGCAACTGCCTTGAACATTTTCTCTCTATGGTTTCCTGGGATAAACAATAAGGAGAGAGTAACAACTCTCTGTTTCCTATTCAGGGACTTTACTATCAGTGAATTCTAATCGCCATGCTTTAGACTAGTTAAAAACATAGTTTCCACATGTTTTGGGGACTCTTGTTGTAGAAATTTTCTAGTCCACAATTACATTTCAAGAGACTTCTAAGCTGTCACTAAACTGGAAACCACAGCTGGATAAAGTTTGGAGGAGGGTTGTTGGTGTTCATCCATAACTGTCCCATAAGTGGTGTTTATCCATCTGCATGGTCATCAGCATTCATAGTGAGTAGTAAGGTGATGTGTGACACAGACTGAGCCTTTAAGGAAGATGTGTGCATGATTTCCCATGACTACACAGAGACTGACATCTGGCAGGGCTGACTGAGGGTTTGTCAGTTTTCTTATCACTCAATTCCTCTTACCCTGAAAAGCTTCATGGATATTTCAACTACATTGACTATTCCTTTAGTCCTGCTCCTTAGTAATGTGTTTCTTTCCTTAGCTCTACATGTTTGTTTCAGTGTAGTCAAAACTAAGATGAGCAATTTCGCTCATATGGTTTCCAGTAGAGAGCACACTGTAAACATGTTTGATGTAAATGAATCAGAATTGTTAGTTGGTGCACAAAACATTTCTTATTTAAATTCATATACACTATCTTAACAAAGCCCCAATAGGAACTAGACCTCTACACTACAACTTTTTGATATGATATGATATGATATGATATGACATGATGTGTGTGTGTATGTGTGTGTGTGTGTGTATAATTAAGATAATCTCAAATAGTGGAGAAAAAGAATGAATAAATAGTTGGGGTTTCTTCTATTTAGGCAACCAGGTCAAACTGGCTCTGTGCAGGAACACCGTTAATGGCTTGGTTTTGTAAACTAAATTCTGTGATTACAGTAAAAATCCAGCTCTGAACAGGAGGCTTTTTTGCAAAGGCATATCCTGCGAGAACCAGACCATTCTGAAATAGATTCCAGCTGTTTAGATTATCTCAACCCAAGAACAACTAAATACTGCCATGAAAAGGACTATCAGTAGTAAATTCTGGGTACATAAAAGCCAAATCCTTAAAGAGCCCTCCCACGCAGCAGGAGCTTGGAAAGTGTAGTAAGAGGAAGAGATTAATTCTCACTTGTGGTTTTAACTGGCCCAACTACCTCAGGTCTTTTGGTGTCTCAAATTATTCCAAGCATAAGAACGAATATTTGCTAAATGTGCTTATTTCCAAGCTGGAAATCTAGTCCTTTTCCAGGAAAATTTAAAATTTACTAGTTCTGAGATAAAATTTTTATGCATTTTCTCAATAGTTATAATTGTTCATGGATTGTATATTTTGTTTCACAATTAACTTTTTTACCTTTTTATTTTTTAAGTTTTTATTGAAATTCCAGTTAGTTAACATAAAGTGTAATGTTAGTTTCAGGTATAGAATTTAGTAATTCATCACTTACATACAACACCCAATGTTCATCACAAGTGCCCTCCTTAATCCCCATCACCCATTTAACCCATCCATCCCCCTGCCCACCTCCCTTTGGTAACCATAGTTTGTCCTCTATAGTTAAGAGTCTGTTTTTTGGCTTGCCTCTCATTCTTATTTTCCCCCCATGTTCACTCATTTTTTTTTCAAGTTTTTTTTTAATTCCATTAATATACAGTGCAATATTAGTTTCAGATATAGAATTTAATGATTTATCACTTACATACAGCACCCAGTGCTTATCACAACCAGTGACCTCCTTAACACCCATCACCCATTAGCCATCCCTCACCCACCTCCCCTTCAGCAGCCCTCAGGTTGTTCCCTGTACTTAAGAGTCTATTTTAGGGTTTGCCTCTCTCTTTCCCCCACCATGTTCATCTGTTTTGTTTCTTAAGTTCCGCATTTAAGTGAAATCATATAGTGTTTGTCTTTCTCTGGCTGACTTATTTTGCTTAACATAATACTCTCTAGCTCCGGGGCGCCTGGGTGGCTCAGTGGGTTAAGCCTCTGCCTTCGGCTCAGGTCATGATCTCAGGGTCCTGGGATCGAGGCCCGCATCGGGCTCTCTGCTCAGCGGGGAGCCTGCTTTCTCCTCTCTCTCTCTATGCCTGCCTCTCTGCATACTTGTGATCTCTCTCTCTGTTTCAAATAAATAAAATTTAAAAAAAAAATACTCTCTAGCTCCATCCACATCATTGCAAATTGCAAGATTTCCTTTATTTATTTATTTATTTATTTGCCAGAGAGAGAGAGAGAGAGAGAGAGAGAGCGCGAGCGCACAGGCAGGCCGAGTGGCAGCAGAGGCAGAGGGAGAAGCAGGCTCCCTGCCGAGCAAGGAGCCCAATGTGGGACTCGATCCCAGGATGCTGGGATCATGACCTGAGCCGAAGGCAGCTGCTTAACCAACTGAGCCACCCAGGCGTCCCTCCTTTTTATTTTTTTTTTATTTTTTTATAACTAACAGTCAATTGCGTGTGTGTGTGTACATTATCCATTCCTCAGTTGATGGACATTTAGGGTCTTTCCATAAATCTGGCTATTGTTGGTGATGCTGCTGTAAACACCTGGCTGCATGTGTCCCATCAGTACTTTTGTTTCCTTTGGGTAAACCCCTAGTATTGGAATTGCTGGATTGTAGAGTAGTTCTATTTTTAACTTTTTGAGGAACCTCTGTACTGTTTTCCAGAGTGGCTGCACCTGTTTGCCTTCCCACCAACAGTGCAAGAGGGTTCCCCTTTCTCTGCATCCTCACAAACACCTTGTTTCCTGTGTGGTTAATTTTAGCCATTCTGACGGGTGTGAGGTGAATAGGTCATTATAGTTTTGATTTGTATTTCCCTAATGATTGGTGATGTTGAGCATCTTTTCATGTGTCTGTTAGCCATCTGTATGTCTTCTTTGGAAAAATGTCTATTCATGCAAAGGAATGAAACTGGACCACTTTCTTATGCCATACCCAAAAATAAATTCCAAGTAGATTAAAGACCTAAATGTGAGACAGGAAACCATCAAAATCCTGGAGGAGAACACTGGCAGTAACCTCTTTGACACTGGCTGTAGCAACTTCTTACTAGATAAGTCACCTAAGGCAAAAGAAACAAGCAAAAATAAAATGTTGGGACTTCATCAAAATAAAAACCTTCTGCACAGTGAAGGAAACAGTCAACAGAACTAAAGGGCAACTTATGGAATAGGGGAAGATATTTGCAAATAATATATCTGATAAAGAGTTAGTATCCAAAATATATAAAGAATATGTAACACTGAAGGTGCAAAAACAAATAATCCAGTTTAAAAATGGGCACAATTTTTTTTTGCCTTTTTATAAATACAAGCAGATAGAGATATTTCTATAGATTATCTCATTTTCATTAACACAGCATTAAGAATTATTTAAAATATACAAAAATACTCACGGAGCAACATGATAGATAACCAGTTGGCAGTTTCCTTTACCCACAGTAATCATCACTATATTGCTAATTAATTTGGTATTATTCTTAGCTATATATACTATCTTACTAACAAAATGAATAATAGTACATATCAATCTCTGAAAATTAAATTGAATAATTTCATTGGCTAGGTAAATAAGTTTCCTTAGTTTAAATCTGTGCCCAGCATTATCTTCCAATAGCACAGATATTTTAAAACAATTTATATTTATTTAAATCTATTCCATTTTTACATGCTTATTATATATTCTCTCTTAATACTCACATATATATAAGTTATACACTTGAATTTGATTTTCATCTGAACATCTGACCAAAAGCAAATAATTTCAAGTATAAAGAGTCTTTCAAGAAGAAATGGATTTATTTTCCTTTAGCGTACATGTATAGTATATATACTCCACTTGGACATTTTTGTCTCTCAAGACTTAACAAACCTACCCAAAAAATACTTTGTATAAAGATAAATACTAATTCTGATTAGGTAGCAGTTGAAAACCTAAGCCAAAATTGATTTTGTCACCTGATATTATGTCAAATTACTTTTAAACAATTCTCTTGAACTGTAAGTGTGTGTGTGTGTGTGTGTGTGTGTGTGAGAGAGAGAGAGAGAGAGAGAGAGAAAGAGAAAGAAAGAGAGACAGGGAGAAAGAGGGAGAGATGAAGCTATGTAGTTGAATATACTTTTCTTAAAATAAGGCTGCGGGGTGTTGGTGAGTGAAGGATGTTTTTTCAACCCTAAACAAGTAGTAAATTGAGTGACATTTGGTGTTTATAACAGATGAAAACCAGATGAAAATTTCTTTCTGCTCTAACCTCCGATGACTAGACAAGCTGAGTTTCTTTAAATTCTGTGCTTAATAATTACACTGAATCTTATTTGAAAAGACAGTGTAGGATGAATAGATAAAAAACATTCCAAATGCAGTCTCCCAGGAATGGCAATATAATGTTAATTTCCTTAAGAATAAATTTAGGTAATATGCCAGGTTTTGAAAGTCAGGTGTTTTCACATGGTAACATTTAAGTTTCCCATAACATGTAAAGCCCCAAACTAAATTTTTAATGCCTAAGTTATCTATTTAAACACACACAGTCTTCATAATTACATAAGAACATAAACCATTATTTAAAAAATAAAAACTTTAAAATTTGAAAATAAAAATAGGTAACCTATTTCCCAGGGCAGATCAAATTATTCAGAAGTTTTGCCTTTCTTTCCCAGAGACAAACACTGAAAGCAGTTAACCAAGATCCATATTAAAAGAGAATAAAAGAATATATGGTTTTGGATATTTTGCATTCGTGGTGCCTTTGTTGGTAGAGGCCTTTTTTTTTTTTAACTTTAAAGAAGTAATAAACTACATTGGGAGAATACTGACATTTAAGAAGAAGTTAGAAAAAGCAGAAAAATAGAACACAAAGATGACTGAGGAGGACTAATTAAGGACTAATTAAGTACAGCACAGAACTACCAGTAGAATGACCTCTCAGAAGGCAAGAGAAGTTGAACCCTCAAGAAAGAGTGGCAGAGGCTGTGGAATGGTGAAATTAGGTTAAAGCTTGAGGAACACCAGGTCAATCAAAGGTCGCTACAAACAATTTTGATGAAGAGATTGTAATGGAAATCATATCAGAATAGGTGGTTGAGAGCACAAGAGGTGAGAAAGAGGGCTCAGCTGCGTAGACAGCTCCTTTCTTTCAGGATAAGATAGATACAAGCAAAAGGAATACGGATGGTTAAAGGAGGTTTGTGCTTGTTTGCTTACTTTTGGAATAGAAGATAGTTGAGTACATTTTACAAACTGAGTGGAAGAAGGCAGTAGAGAGAGGAGAGAATGAAGTTCTAGACAGAGGGCGGAGGCAGATCCCTGAGCAGACTGGAGTTGAGAGTGTGCGTGGGAATCCTCCCAAGACCACCGGCACTCCCAGTGCCCCCTACCCTGCTCTATTTGTCTTTTCTCTGCAGCTTTGGCTACTTTCTACATAATTCATGTATTCGTTAGGTGTATCACTTGTCTTCTCCACCACTCCACCCTCATCTCTTTTGTGAATTTTTCATTTCCTACTATTCCCACTTATCCTTTAAATGGAAGTGTCTTCCCAGGGCTATAAAGTTCACAGGGGCAGAGATACTTATCTTTTTTTCATTCATATATTTCAAGCACCTAGTAGTTCGTGGGCACTCAATAAATACTCATCGAAATAAATAGATATTGGATTGTACAGTTTTTAAAAAATGTTGGGATTAGCTTGAAAGATTCTATTTTTGGGATGCCTGGGTGGCTGAGACGGTTAAGTGTCTGCCTTCAGCTCAGGTCATGATCCCAGGGTCCTGGAATCGAGCCCCATGTCAGGCTCCCTGCTCATCAGCAAATTTGCTTCTCCCTTTCCCACTGTGATCTATCTCTCTCTGTGTCAAATAAAATCTTTTAAAAAGAAGGATTTTATTTTTTCTTTTTTACCTGTGAAGTAGGAATAATTAAGCTGCAACTTACAAGAAAGGTAAGGTAATGAGAGATTTCATATATACTGAAAGTTTAACGTTCAGTATCAGATGTAGTGATCAGATGTTATTTGTGGAGTAACTCATAAACCCTGTTTAAATGGCTCATAAGCCCTATTTAAGTTCATCATTTGTTCATCTGATATAATGGTTTATTTTCTTTTAGTAAATTGGCATCATTTAAACACTAAATTTAACTCACAGTTTCAGATGTATGGCTTGTCATGGAAAGCAGGAGGAGGTGACAATGCTTGACTCATCTCTGCATGACAGCAATTACCTGGATCTGATCTGAGGCTGTCCCCTCACCACCACCCTCCAGGACTTGGGCTCACAAGATAAAGCATGTGATCTTCATTTGCCAAAGTCTTACCCATTCACTGCGATATCCTCAACACTTAATGTCTATTGTCAGTCACTATTTACTCTTGAACTTGAGCTACTATTTTTCATAGTAAAGCTTCTTCATCCTGCCTGTCCTCTTTGGGCAAATGTGTCTGCAATCCATAATATTGATAGTATTCAACTAACAAGTAATTTGTGTCCCAGTAGGATTTTCTAGAATTTTTAGAAGTAGATGAAACTCCTCCTCATAGCTACTCAAGGCCTACATGAGCTGGAATCTCCCATCCCATCCTCTGACTTCCATTCACAATCTCCACTTGGCTTTAAATACACTCCTATTTTCTGTTTTCACTGGCCTGCTTCCTTTTTCTTAAATATGTCAAGCTCCCTCCAGTCTCTGTGCCTTTACATTTTCAGTTTCCTTTACTGCGATTTCTTTCCTTCAGATAATCAATATGGCTGACTGCTAATTTTGCCACATGCGCAAACATGCATTAACAAGCAGCTCCTTCCCTCAGAACCATACAAGTTGTTTTGAAATCTCAGTGAATTTCAGTTTTCCGCCCTTTTAAGTTCAACAAGCAGCTTACATGAATGGCTTACTCAAGGCAAGGCAGACAGTTTCCTAGTGGCAGGATTAATTTAAATTGCCAGGCAGAACCATGTGACAAAGACTATACACAGAACAGATTGGACTCCCTAGATTCTACTCTGAAAAATAGGCTTACTGGATACTCAAACTGTACTCATGCAAATGCAAGTGTGCCCATTCAGTGTATCTAGCCAGTAGAAATATCTTGACTAACACTCATTTCCCTGAAGAAAAATTATTCCTAGCACATTATAGACTAATAAACTTTCTTATATTGATTGGAGTTACAAATGGGGCTCCTGTGAAGTGGCTTTAACATTAGGGTCCTTCAAATGCTAACTAGCTCTCCTTGGAGTGTTAGTCCTGATTAGTGTACTTGAAATATTAAACAACTGTCCCTAAGGGGTAGTTAAAATTAACACGTATTTACTCCTGTACATGTACACTCACACGTATCCCATTCTCTATTCTGATGTGTTTTGCAGTACATCACAGGAAATACACAGGATAGGGATCACTCATACATAAAGCCAAACAATGAGAATACTTTCCTCCCCACCACTCCCAAACCAATTTTGAGTGAATTGGCATGAAAATAAAAGAATAGTTTACTATGGGACTAAGAGTGACATTCAACCCTTCACTCCATCTTTGGGAAATAACGGGATTTGAGAAAATTGTTTCTGGAACCTCCCATCATAACTTGAAATATATCTGGTTACAGAAACAAGGCCAGTCTTGATTTGGCTTAAAATGGATCTGCTGGTTTTGCATTTCTGGATCTTTATGGGTTGAATAGGCATTGACGCCTTCCCTGAATAACTGTCATGAAACCCACACTATGTCTTTCCATTTTTTTTCCCCCGATCCTTCAAGCATATGTATTACACACAGGTATAAACAGCAGTGTAGAATTTACTGACAATTTTGTGAGATAAAATGAGGAGAGGGTCTAATATAAAATATTTCAACATAAACTCTCAAAATTCTTATGAGACATTGCTCTCCTCTCAGGTATCTCTGCCTTTCATGTGATCAACAGATAGCATCCTCTCCCCTTCCCTTACCTCAGATGTTTCCCAGGTCCTGATTCTGTCCCTTCTCTTCTAAAAGCGAAAGCTTCCCTTTCCTTCCACATGCATGATAACCCTACATTTTTCTCTGAATCCTAGATACCAACTGATAGCCCAGGCCCCAAAGCCTCAGCCTCCATGATTAATGAATTTATCAAAACAGCAAATGTAGGTGTTTTCCTCTGGAGGATTTGTGTGTCAGCAATCTAGAAAAATAAAACAAAATTTCCCACATTTTACATCTGTCCTTAATAAGGACAGATGTATAGACTGAGTTCCAAACACCTATGAACACATTTTGGAACACAATCTGTTCTTAATTTGTAGACTTCTTGACTAATGGAAATAGAAAAAAAATGCTCATTAACTTTGGATTTTCTTCAAATATGATGGATGTGGTTTCTTATGATGATATTTATTATGTAACAAAAAGGTACATGTTGTTCTGTCCCAACACACAGGAATATACAGTTATTTGTGTACAGAGTATTAACTAAGAACAAATATCTAAAAATAATTGGGAGATCATAATAAGCTTCCTAAAATAACTTTGTAGGAAAAAAAAAAAGAAAAATTTGATTCTAGTAATCGACTCTTCAACAGATGTAATCTGTCTCTCTGCATTCTTTTAGTGATGATATTTTCTAGGAAAATAATCAGGACTGAGGTCATTTGCAATTTTGCAATATTGTTGTTACAGGATGTAGTTCAAGAGATGTTGGAATTCCTAGGACATTTCCATAATTTATGGGAAAAGTACTTAAGAATATTTGGAAGTAGTACTGTCCTAGAAAAATATCTGCTCTATCCCTTACTAGCATCAACCCTGCAAACAGGCAGAGAACAGAGACCTATCTACATATTATGATGTAAAGGGGCAGTCCAGAGTCCTAATTTCCTATATCATCTCACCTACTGCCATTATTTGAACCTTTTTTCAGAGGTATGAGAAAAGAATACAAATTCTCCAGGGGAAAAAAAAAAGCTAAAATGTTCATCATATTATGCCTCAAAGGCATGGAGGAAGAGACTCAATTAGGAAGAGCTTGTAACTCAAATAATGAGATCTTGACCCAAAAGGAATGAGAAAGTGGATGACCTGGTAGAAAAAGAACTAGATTAAAATTTAGAAATTTTGAGTTCTGATGCTAGTTCTGATATTGTCTTGCTAAGGGATCTTGGGCAACTCATTTAATTATTGGCAGACATAATTTCTCCAACTGTGAAATGAGAATAATAGCAGCAGTCCTTCCCACATTTCAGCATTATGTTAAGAGTAGAAAAATATGTTTATTGTCCTGAAAAATTGAAAAGTGCTATATATGTTATTACTATTAATAAAAAGGATGATAGAATTAGAATCAAGAAAATAATGGGAAAAGCAGAGCAGAGGTCCATTTTAGGTTAGCTAGTGCTAATCATAAACATTGATAGTATAGGATGAAGGTGCAAAGAAAGAAAAGAAAAGGAAATTTCCAAAATAATCTTCTACCCCAAGACAAATTAAATGTTCCACCAGGAGGTTGAAGTAAGCCATGTATTAGCTGAACCTTAATTCTGCCTAGACTTGGCTGAGATCGTAATGTAAGGGTAAACTAGGTGAGTGGGAAAACATAGATGAACAACAGCAAAAGTATGGCATCAAAAATCGTAGATCCTATTTCCATGTATTTCAAAGCCAAATTTGTTGTTGCCCCCCTCCCTCAAATGGGTCCGTGATTAAAGGAGTGAGACTGATATAAAGTGAAGGTCAAACAAAGCTTTATTTTGCGCCAAGCATCAAGAATCAAACTGACCCTCCAGGGCCATGCCTCTTACAGAGAGGGCGACCCTGTTTCACAGACTAGCTTTTAAGGGCAAAGGCCATGTGGTCGGGCCTGGCCACGCACAGGTGGCCAATGAGATTGTAACACACAGAGAAAGCTGCACAGTGATGCTAGGTGACCAACTGAATTACAATTTACCCTATAGTAATCATTTGACCTAGCCTATCACACCTTGGTTAGAATTGGCGCCCAAAGTCTCCCAAAGGGCAGAGCCCATACTCCTTGGTAGCTAGGGAGACAGTATGCAACCCCCCACTGATTGGATGTCTCCACCTGGCCTGACCCACCCTTGCATCTGGGCTTTGTTACCTGGGGCTGGTTTCCGGGACTTGTTTTTAAGTCAGTCGCCTGGGGCAAGGGGAGCAGGGACAGTTTAAGGGTTAAACAACAAGGTTGTTGTTTAACCTTAATGGAAGCCTCTGGTTAAATAAGTCCTTACAAAATTGAAATAATGATTAGGAGGAAGCTCCAGAGCTAACTCGGGTATTTAAAACTTTTTATTTGCTATGTTTTTCTAGAGTCTTCAGGAGATTGCTTTTAATGTGCTGTGATATCATGTTTATCAATATCTCATATGTCTTCACAATTTACTGGAGAGATGTTTAATCTGAGAAAACTGACAAATTTTAAGCATTTTAAAGCCTAAATTGTGATAATTTTGGACGAAACATTTTAGAACCACTCAAATTCTGTCATCTGGTTATTTACAAATCCACACAATTAGAGCTGACCAAAAATGTTCTGGGTTTTGTGGTAATAAAATTATTGCCTCAGGAACCAAAGAAAGCATAAAATAAGTTGTGATGATTTTGACCTCTGACCTGCAAGTCTATGATATCCATCCTTCAAAAGTTGCCTTGCCCATAAGGAGACAATTATTGATTTTGTAAAAAATCTCCTAAATTTTCTCTATTACTTTAGTTCTAGTAATGAGTCTAAGGTTTAGATTTAATCCTAACAATCCTGAGACATAATGGAATATTTCCCATTTTTGTCTGGTTCTCAGCTCATTATATATTACATTCAAAGCTGGAAGTAGAGGCAAGAAAGAAAGAAAGAACAAAAAAGAAATACCCCGTTGCCTTCCATTTCTCTTTCCTGTCTTCCATGCCAAAAGAAGGTTTCAGGGAAGATATAAGATAGGGAGAATAGACTATTCAGGTCACTTTGGGTTTTACATGTCAAAACCCAAATCTAATTAGTTCAGGCAAAAGGGAAATTTATTCAAAGATTACTCAGTTACTTTACATTAAGGGAAAATAAACTATTAGGAAGGGAGAGGAAGCAGCTGAGCCTCAGGAAATAGATAATCAAAGGCTGCCATGTCTTCCATGTCTTTCACTTTGCCTGTCAACCTCATCATCAAAGTTCCCTGCAGATGAGCCCTCTTCTCATGGAGGAAGTATGGTCATCAAAAGCAAACAAGTTTAACATCTAACACCACCTATAATTTCAAAACTCTTGTGTAATGACTTGGTTTCAGATGGCAAAATCATGGGGGAGAGATTATGATTGGCCCAGCAAGGATCAAGTACCCCTCGTCTTGGCACAATGGCCAGGGGGCAAGGTAACATAAGAACCAGGCAGTGCTGATGGTTCCGCATGTTTGGAGTGATTCCTGAAGGAAAGTAAGTGAAAAGGAGTCATTCCCTGTAAACAGGGGAGGGTAGAGAGCATGGCTGAAAAGACTAATCAATAGATACTCATTATATAAGAACAAATCAGGAATACCTGGGAGATAATATTATTTGTTGAGAAATAAACAAGTCTTCCTTAGAAACTTAGAAAATTGTAATTCTTATTTCTGCCTACTTCTATTTATATTCCGATAGTACTATTGGCAAATTTTCACAACATGCAGCTTCCAATTATAAAAAGGGACTGTGTCCTGAAAATTGACTTTTAAGAAATTTGGATCTAAAAATTCATAGAATCAGTGCTACAAGTGGTATTTTTTAGGTCAGTTGATGAAAGTAGAATATAATGTGCCTAAATTATTACAGTAACAGTCCATTTCAATATCACTGAACATTCATTAGAGTGTCTAAAGGGCCCAGCTTCCACGCACCATGGAACATTTTACCTCTTAGTGATTTACCTCTTAGTGGACATCAGGCAACCAGATCAGAGTTAGGTAGTAAGAAAAGGTAGGAAAGGGAACTCTGCTTGGAATTCCCAGGCACTCTCTGTGTCTGGTGCAGTATGATGTAGAGAAGATGGAATGAAAGTCTCACAACCTGTGTTTTAGATTAAGTTCTACTTGCTGTGAGACTTCAGAAAACAGGTCTTGGTTTTCACATCCTAATATGATGATGGTGATGGTGGTAGTGATGGTGTGTGTCTGTGTTAGGGGGAAGTTGGGCTGCTACTTAAATTCAAGACTACCTTTTAAAGTTCTTTCAACCCTTGTACTTCTGTCATTGAGAAAATGCTCTTTCTTACAGCACAATAGCTACTTAAGGGAGGGCAGTTCTCTGAGCTAATAGTTATATGGGGAGGGGACCAGAAGGGAAGTAAACCAGGAGCACAGGCTATTCTTCTGTGTCCATTGGTTTATGTTTTTCTTAATAAACCCTCTGGCTGAGAGGGGGGCCAGACCAGTCTCTTTTTCTGAGGTTCCCTGTATTAGCAAATGAAGTAATGCTAAGACAATTGCAAAAAGGATAGATTGTCAATATTTTCATTTGACACAACGAAACTTATGATATGATGCAATTAAATTATTCATAATTATATTTACAAAAAAGAAAAATTCATGACATAATCCAGGTAGAATGATCCAGTAGTCAAATATGTGTGAAGTTTAATGAGATATATTTTTTAAAAAATTGTCAATAAATTAGTCCGTAAATATATCTGTGAGTATTTATATGAACTCATTTGGAGAAATATTGAAAGTTTAATTCATGGCCAATTTTGCATAAGGTTTAGATTTAGCCAAATGATCATCTGGCATTTTGTGTGAGAGATGCTGCTGCCTTGTGTTAATAAATGAGAAACTTATTTCTAGTCAATGTATCAAACCAAAAATAAAAGTGCTGTTTATTCTCAATAATTTCATGTTATTTCTAGAAATCTGGTGATTACCTTATCAGTTATCTATGCATTTTTTCCTCAGAGTAGTTTCTATTATTTGAAGGAGAAATAAAAATAAGGAACTCAGAAAAGTTAGTAGATGTGCAGTAAATTTGGGGAACAAATTGAAATGATTTTATATCATTTTGGGCTGGGATAAGTCATAAACATACTTCAAGAGAATTCTTCCTCTCAGACTGTGGGTTTAATGAAATTCAACATGGGTTTTGAAAAACTTTAATTTTTATTAATAATTTTAGAAGTTTTCTAACACAAAGATAACAAATTTTTATAAATTGAATGCAATGTGTATACACTGAAACTAAGATTGCTTACTTTTTTAAGAGAAGAATTTGAAAATTCAAAAGCCATGATCTTAGAGCAATTGACTTATAATGTCTTGAGTGGGTTGAAGGTGTTCCAATTTTGGTAATGAAAAGAAACTTTTTTCAGTAAGTGTTGAGAAACTAAGAAATTGGGTAAGTGAATACTTCTTTTTCCTAGTTATTACATTTGAATATCACAAGATAGAAATAACAGAAAGTTACAATTTTAAGCAAAAAAATTTATTAATTTTTTTCTTCCTTATGTAGACTATATAAAATTGCTACTGCCTGTAGAATGAGTATACATTTGCTCATTTGCATCAAGTATTCTTAATAAAATCAAAATTTAAGAAGAAAGAAATAAAATGGTGTCAGCTCATCTAAAGAGAGTTTGCCTGGTGGTGGGTATAATGAAGGGCACATATTGCATGGAGCACTGGGTGTGGTGCATAAACAATGAAATTTTGGAACACTGAAAAAAAAGTAAAATAAAATAAAAACATAAAGAGTTTGCTAAAGATATGTAAAAAGAAGAGATACTGTGATTTTACATATGGGAGACCAGTGGAGCAGACCAACCGTAGAGCAGCACATCAAAGAAGAAAGTAGGTCAGTGAGCCCCATGGCAATACAATGAATTGCTGTTATTTAAAGGGATGGTCAGAGAGTTAAGCTGCCTGTGAACAAGAATGCCTGCGAGAACAATGGTAAATGAACAGAAAAGCAGGGTCAGAGCAAAACAGTTGCAAGGCTCAGAGTGTGAACTTCATGTCCTTGGGTCGGGCAGAGGATGAAAGGGCAGAACAATGTCGTCATTCAGAAGCTTCCTGGCGGCAGCAAGCTGTATAATGAGAAGCAAACTGAGCTGAGACCCTCCACAGACAAAGTGGAGGAAAACAGCCTCAGGATATGGAGAGAACTGAGCAGAATTTGAGACTGGATGTTAACTAGCAACTCATCAGGATGAGCACTTTCCAATAAAAGAAAATTTTAAGTAATAAAAGAAACACTGGGGAGACCACAATACTTAAATCCATTTGTTGTAAAAGATATATATATACTCAATGGGATTAATTACCTGTGTTTAGGGATCAGAACAACATTATAAACTGGGGCAAGTACCATTTCTTGTTTCCATCTTTAAGATTTACTATGCATTTTCTTGAATTGTAATTGCCAAGTCTAGAATGGTAATCTAAAAAACTATAGGAGACTGAGAAGAACAAACTAACTTCAGACCAAGAACACTACTTTTTCTGCCATAGAAGATGTGACTTAAATTAGTGGGGCAGAATTTCATTCATCTGAAAAAAAAAAAATGACTAGGTTGAAAATTATGTATACTTTGAATGGGAAATACTTTTAATGAAAGTGAGGTTGAAGTCAGTTATTTTTTCACTTAAAATGAGCTGAGCATCTATGCTGTTCAGGCATCGTTCCAGGAGTGAAAAAATTTAATGATTTTTTTTTTTAAGATTTTATTTATTTATTTGTCAGAGAGAGAGAGAGAGTACAGGCAGAGGCAGAGGGAGAAGCAGGCTCCCTGCCGAGTGAGAAGCCCAATGTGGGACTCGATCCCAGGACGCTGGGATCATGACCTGAGCCGAAGGCAGCCACTTAACCAACTGAGCCACACAGGCATCCCAAAAAATTTAATGATTTAAACAGGAAAATAAGGTAAGTTTTTCAGGAAATGTTAAAGCTTACTTAAGAGATGTGGTTTAAAGTTTTATGTGAAAGTGGTCTTCAAGGCTGTAAGCTTTTCGTCAGTTGTGTTTCCTTGTCTAGGTTCAGGCATTAGGAATAAAGAATTGGGTTTTATCTCAGTTGTAGTTTTGTTAGGTATAATGCCCTCCTTTATTTCTGATAATTTTCCTTGCTTTGAAGTCTATTCAGTCTGAAAGCATAATCAAGCCAACATGAGTTCCCTCTTTGGTGAGTTACAGATAAACCAGGTGGAGTTGATGTACAAAGTCAACTTTATTTTTGCAGCAAATAAGGAGATCACAGGGAGTAACTTCCAAAGCTGTGATTCCCTGAACAAGGGTGGATGAATTCCTTTTATTTAGGGTTAGGATAAGTATTTAAAAAGGCGAGCCTTGTCATCATATGTAGAGGCAGGCATAAGGTGGTGCTTTATGGAAACATGCCTATACATACATTATATGTAATGTAAATGAGGCTTTACTACTTGGGCAGAGATTTTAGTATTACAATGAGGTAAGTGTAATTACTGGTCATTCTTGAGGTCACTCCATGGTCCAACTGTGCAGGCCCAAGTTGGGGATATGCTCAAACTGGTCTGGGTGGTCTGGGTAGGCACTCTCTCTCAAGGGGCAATTTTGCTTTCCATTTGCTTGAGTTTAGAGATAAGCTGAAAAAGAGTTTAAAGAAAAATGTGGGACAAATTGTGAGTGAGTACAAACAGGTGGGCAGTTAAGATCAAGTCTTGGGGTCTAGCTGGTGAAAAAGTAATATGACTACTCCTGCTTTCTTTGATTAATGTCAACAAAATATATTTTCTCCACTCATTTATAATTTTAATCTATACATACTTCTATATTTAAAGAAATTTATTTTTTAAAAGATTTTATTTATTTTATTTGAGAGAGAGGAAGAACAAGAGCAAGCATGAGCAGGGGAGGTAGGGAGAGGCAGAGGGAAAAGCAGACGCTTGGCCGAGCAGGGACCCTGATGGAGGTCTCAAACCCAGCACTCTTGAGATCATGACCTGAGCCAAAGGCAGTAGCTTAACCAACCTATCCACCCAGGTGCCCCTATTTAAAGAAATTTCTTATAGACAATCTATAGTTGGGTCTTATATTAATAAATACGACACTTTCTATTTGTTGCCCGTGTTATTTGTCTCTATTTTTGTCTTCCACTCTTTCTTTGTCTTTTGTAGTTTTTATGGAGCATTTTGTATCATTATATTTTCTCTTCTTTCTTAGCTTATTGGTTATACTTTTTAAAAAAATGTTAGTGGTTGCCCTAGAATTTGCAATATACATTCACAACTAATCCAAGTCTACTTTCAAATAACACTATACCACTTCACAGATAGTGTGAGTACCTTATAATAATAATGCAGTAGTCTTATTCTCTCGTGTACCTTATATGATCACTGTCATTTATTTCACTTATATATAAGCATGCATAAACATATATATCAAACATGTATACATAAGCATACATAAATGAATATATTATTGCTATTATTACTTTGGAACATCAGCTGTTAGATCAACTAAAAATAAGAGAAGTTAAGGTTATGTGTTTTTTTTTTTAAGTTAAGGTTTTTATTTTATCTTCATTTACACTTTCATTGATGATCTTCCTTTTGTCATATAGTTCCATGTTGCTGATCTATGTTACTTTCCTTCTGTCTAAAGAATTTTGATATTTCTTGCAAGACAGGCCTCCTGGCAACAAATTCACTCAATTTTTATTTGTCTGAGAAAGTCTTTATTTCTCCTTCTCTTTGAAAGATAATTTCACGGTGTATAGGATTGTAGGTTGCTGGGGTTTTTTTCTGTCAGCATTTTAAATATTACTCTTCATTCTTCTCTTGCATAGTTCCTGAGAAGTTGGATGTGATTCTTATCTTTATTCCTCTCTAGGCAAGATTTTCCCCCCACTCTGGCTTTTTTCAGTATTTTTTTTTCTTTTTCTTTGATTTTCTGTAGCTTGAATAATATATACAGAAGCGTAGTATTTTGGATATTTATCCTGCTTGGAATTCTCTGAGCTTCCTGGATCTATGGTTTAGTGCCTAACATTAATTAGAGAGAAATTCTCAAGTCATTATGGCTTCAAATATTGTCTCTATTTCTTTCTCTTTTTTCTCATTCTAGTATTCCCATTACCTGTATATTACATCTTTTATAGATGTCCCACAGTTCTTGCATATTCTCTTTCATATTTTCCTCTTTGCTTTTTCAGTTTTGGAATTTTCTCTTGTTATATCTTCAAGCTCAGAGATTCTTTCCTCATCCATATCCAGTCTGCTAATGAGCCTGTCAAAGATATTCTTCATTTCTGTTACAATGTTTTTGATCTCCAGTATTTCTTTTTTATTCTTCCTTAGAATCTCCATTTCTCTCCTTATATTATCCATCTGTTCTTACAGGTTATCTATTTTTTCCATGAAATTCATTTGTATATTAATTATAGCTTAAAACACAATTCCTGGTGTGATAATTCCAACATTCCTGTTACATCTGACTCTGGTTCTGATGGTAGTTTA
Organism: Lontra canadensis; assembly: GCF_010015895.1. Taxonomy (NCBI): domain Eukaryota; kingdom Metazoa; phylum Chordata; class Mammalia; order Carnivora; family Mustelidae; genus Lontra; species Lontra canadensis. The sequence goes on from NW_022631005.1 coordinate 6,805,792, forward strand.
GTCTTTTCAAACTGTGTTTTTTGCCTATAGGTTCCTTGTAATTTTTGTGTAAAGGTGAACATGATGCTCTGGGTAAAAGGAACTATAGTAAACATTTTTTTTTTTTTTTTTTTTTTTGACGGAGAGAGCACAAGTAGGCAGAGAGGCAGACAGAGAGAGAGATGGAAATAGGCTCCCCACTGAGCAGAGAGCCCAGTGGGGGGCTTGATCCCAGGACCCGGGGCTCATGACCTGAGCTGAAGGCAGAGGCTTTAACCCACTGAGCCACCCAGGAACCCCTTCAGATCTTTAGTAACATGGTGGTAAGGGTTGGGGAAGAAGTGTTCTATGGTCTATGAAAAGGTTCACCCTTTTAGCGAGCCTGTGCTTGTGGACCGTAAATCTCACCAGTGCTTCTTGGTCCTCCTCCTCCCCACTTAAGTGGGATAGGATGGCTAAATGGGATGGAATTTGGTAGTTCTCTCCCCCCAGGTAGGTTAGTCTTTGATATAATCCCAGGAGGTTAGGCTCTGGTAAAAGCTTCCTGAGAGCTGACCTTGTTAAGAAGAATAGAATGCTCTGTTTTTGAAAATGGCCACTATCCCCCTTCCTTTTGAAAAGCATGAGCTTTTTCTCAGATTTTTACTGTGAGAACCTAGTAGAGCTCCAGGAGATAAAATACACGAGATTGTGAGGGCCCTAAACAGTTACTCTCCTGCCCCCAGAGTTTTTAATCTGTCCATCTTTTTCACACTGAGCCTTCAGGCATTCATCAGTTAATATTAGCTCAGGTTTTCCTACCCTGGCACTAGTTTCCACATGGGTTTCTGCTCCAGCAAGTTGTGTTCCTCTATATCCACCTTTCTGTATATCCATATTTTGGCAGTGGTTTGCTCTGTGACCTTGCTTCTCTAATGGATCTAAGAAGAGTTTATTTTTTTTTAAGCTTGTTCAGCGTTTTCCTTGTTAAAATAGAGTGGTGACGTCAAAGCTTTTACATCGTGGGCTCTGGAGTGAGTCTTTAAAAATGCTTTGAAAATCAGATCATGTTGCTCCTTTACTCAAACAAACAAACAAAAACACCAAAAATATCTGTCAGTAACTTCCCAGAATAACAGCTAAAATGCTTATAATGTCCTCTGAGATCGTATATTGTCAGGCTTCTCCTGCGCCCAGCCCGAGTTCTGCTATCTGAGCTTACCTCCCACTATTGCCTCATTGCTGACAATCTAGGCTCATTGCTGTCCTGTGATCATGGCAGACATGCTTCAGACAAAGTGTTTACAATTCTTGTTCCATTTGCCTGGAACGGTCTTCTAGATAGCTCCACGACTCACTTCTACCTTCTTTACATCTAGTCAGGGTCATTTCTCCCTGTGAAGAAGCTCTGTTGTTGTCAGATGTTTCTCAGTGAGATTGGAATCAGAGCTGGATGATTTGGCTATTATCATTGGGCGTATATTGACATCAGGCTATGGTAGCCTATAGAGATCATTGCTTCAGTAGAAAACTACCCTGCCTGGAAGACAGAGCCTTCTAAAATGCCAGCACACGACACCCTCCTATGGGCATGCTTAAAAAACACAGACAGCATTAGCTTCTGTGGCTGTAAATGCAACTCCCCTTTCGTTATTTTATTTTTAGTGCTTTCAAGGCTAACCACTGACTCCTGCTGATTGATGCATTCTTTATTTTAGACATGCTATTGTGTTCAATCAATGGCAGTCAAGTCTTGCTAGCTAGGAAGCTGTTCTGTCCCTTTCTAAAGTGAAACTGCTCAACACATTTAGTTCCATTATATGGAGGCTTAGAAATTTAACTCTATTTCTGAGTTCATAGGGAATGCATTAGCTTAGAAGCAAAAAGGAGTATTGGAAGGGCACTTGACTATAGAGGGCAAAAGAGGTACTCAGTTCCTCAAAGTGATTCTCATCCTAGCCTGAGTAGTAGGATTCTCGCAAAATTCTGGCTCCTACCTCATACTTACTGACAAAGATGTGGGCACTTTACATTTTAAGTAAGACTAAACTACTCTCCAGAGATATTATTTGAATTCACACTTCTAACAGACAGTATGTAAGTGCTCCTCCTACCCTATCTTCTCCTTTGTATTTATTGCTAAATCTTTTACCTAGGGTTTACTCTTGGGCAAGAGCTTTGGTGAAATGTATCATAGTAAAAATATGCATAAGATATATAATATTCACAAATAGTTATTAATATCACATAAACATGCTGCCCCTATTTCTGTGTATGATGAAGAGAAATGCATATCACACATTTAATCCTCTCCAGAAAAATGCTTTCCTGAGTAATAGGGTATTAAATGAAATGACCACATGTTGATTTGCAGCTTATGTTAACTGACCAGTCACCATATTAGAACAGAGATTAACTGTACTGCTTATATGTAATTTACTTCAGATAAAGTAGAAAATAGATTTAAGGTGAGTTCAGGTCATGATAATGTGTTTAGCTTTCATTCCAAATGAAATTGATGTATCTCTTGATCTCTGTGACCCTAAGTATATTAGTATATTAATGCATAGATAGGCATTATAAATGAATGACAAGAATATTAAACAAATACATATGAAAGCATTTTGGGAAATGGAAAGCAGATTTTCTGTCTGAGAGATGATGGGCCTGCTGTATCATTTTTTCTTTTTTTTTTTTTTAAGATTTTATTTATTTCAGAGGGAGAGCTAGAGCACAAGTAGGCAGAGTGACAGGGAGAGGGAGAGGGAGAAGCAGGTTCCCAACTGAGCAAGGAGCCTGATGCGGGGCTCAATCCCCGGACCTAAGCTGAAGGCAGATGCTTAACTGACTTAGCCACCCAGGCCCTGCTGTACCATGTTGTAGGATACATTATATCCCTCAAGTATATCTAGCATGATTATTTTGATAAAATTTGAAGGGTCAAAATACCAGGAACCATTAGAACATAATCTTTAAAAAAAAAAAAAAGATTTTATTTATATATTTGACAGAGAGAAACACAGCAAGAGAGGGAACACAGGCAGGGGGAGTGGGAGAGGAGGAAGCAGGCTTCCCGAGAAGCAGGGAGCCCAATGTGGGGCTCAATTCCAGGACCCTGGGATCATTACCTAAGCCAAAGGCAGATGCTTAACAACTGAGCAACCCAGGTGCCCCTAGAACATAACCTCTATAGGGCCACTGAAATCACTCTTTTGTATGTAGAAGGCCTTCAGAAAATGAATGGCTGTTAATTGTATTTTGCAAATAGTTCTCTTATATAGAACTCAGACTTTCCGTTTCCTTCACTCTATCTAGTATATTGCTTAATAAATAGCTCTCCAAATTAGTATCTCCCAAGTTGGAGTTCCTTTTTCCCATACCAGAACTCTCCAAATGTATTATTTGTAGTACTGGTCTGTAACACATATTCACAGAATTAACTTCATTTATATATACATCATCACCCCTTGACCCTCATCCCCATTTGGTCTATAGTTGTGTCTCTCCTATGCCTAACACACAGCAGGGACTTTATTACTTTATGGTGTTTAACTCTTATTGCTTGATGACTACTAGGTCTCATCTCCCAGACCAGACCATGATATGTTTTCTGTGTCTCCCAGAATCCTGTCTCAGGTTTGAGCATGGCAAAGAGAAAGGCTGCTTCTTTTCTGACCATCTGAACATTATTCGTAACTTGGTTCTATTCTGGGAATGTTCCTGGGTGAGATTAAATTCTGTATCTTTCTGATTCCAAATTCCATTAAAAACAGTAGCAACAACAAAAGACTGGCAAATTACATCTGAATCTATCAGCTATGTAAAATTCTTGCAAGGAATGTAATAATAAAAAAGGCACTTATAATGTTAGTGCTTGATTTTCCTTCAGGTCTTAAATTGGGAAAAGGTCAATGACAAGGCAAGATTGGGTCCTGGTGACCCAGGTGAAGAGCCCCCAATAGGAATTAGGGACCAAGGTTTATGTCCCAGCTCAGCCAATGAGTGCTGTGTTAAGCAAGTCGTTTGCACACTGGTATTGCTCCTTCGTCTTTAAGCTAAAGAGATTAGATCAGGATTCATATTCACAATTATTTGTGGGTCAGAGACCCTTCTGAGATTCTGCTGAAAACTATGAGCCTTTTTCCCCCAAAAAGCACAAATACAACTATAAATAGAATTCCAAAAGGGTCAGAGACTCTAAAATCCACCCACATATTCTCTAGAGGACTTTAGAATGATTTTTAAGGTCTAAAGTATGTGGTTGGGAAAAAAAAAAGAATCCATTTACAGTTGCTACTCCCAATGTGAATTAGTTTTTAAAATGTGGATTTGAGTCATTTATGTCATTAGAAGCATAATTACTTTTTTTGTAATTTAAAGTACACATAGCAGAGCAAATTTTTCAATAGAAAGAAGATCTCTTTTATGGATTAAAAGCATCTGAGGGTCAGCAAGATGGTCAGTCTCTCCTGTTACACAATGCAGGCCTCCTTCTATGACCCATCTCAGAGATAGACATTTAGCTTAGACTTGAATCCATATAGTGATGAAAGCTCACTCACATGTTTATTGCTGGGCAAAGAGTTTAAGAATTTTCTTTTCTTTATTGAGCTATAATCTGCCCTCACTACATAAATGTCCACTATTGACCCTATGTCTGCTCTCAGGAGCTACTTAGATAAATTTCAGTTCTTTTTCCAGTGTGTTAGGAATTCAATGGCAGCCTCTTTGTCCTCTCTTACTTACTTACCAGGCATTCCAGTTTCAAATACAATTGTTCTAGAAAAGCGATTTCATAAGACTACTTTTAATCTCAATTACCTTCTTCAGTGGAACTCTTGAAACAGAGAGCTCACAATCAGGCAGCATATTCCAGAAAAGTCTGTCAACCTATGGTTAGGGAGCATTCCTTAAACTACTGCCTGCTGTTAGGAATGCTCTGACACCACCAAGAGCCTAGTCCCTAATCAGGTGACTCTGCCCTTAACTGTAATCGGTTGAGGCCCCACTCATTCTCTATTTCTTAGAGGCCAAGAAATCTTTCTAAAAACAAAACTCCGTGTTCAGCAGCCCCTTACCCACGTCAGCCTCTTCCCTGCTCTTGGAAAGCTTTGGGAATACTAGTTTTATCATTCTTCAATAAGCCTGGCTTTTTTTTCACTCCAAACTAATTGATAAACATATTGACCCATGGCTTGCCAAACATAAGCTTCCCTCTGTGGATTCATTATTCCTAACTCTTTGCTCAGTCACTTCACAATTTCATCCAACTCACTTATACCACCACCTGATCTAGAGAATGGAGAAGAGCAGGAGGATTATGTCCTGTTTGGAGCAACATTTATTTCCTTTCCTTTTCTTCTTTTACTCAGTCTCGTTTCCTTTCCTCCGACTGTTTTCTTCATTCCTTCATACTGCATATCTTGGTCTTACCTTTGGTTCCTTTGCCTGTGTTCATTTGCTGTGGAGAAGAGAACGCCTGTTGTGTTTTTTGGATCTCTTGGCTTTTTCTTGTGTGCAGGGCTGGCTGAGTCTGTTTGCTCCAGGAGCCTCTTTGCTGTATGCTGTGCAGTCAGTCCTGTGCAGGCGAGGTGTTTCAATATATGCTTGTTAGCATTCCACAGAGGAGGAGGCTCTGAGGATTTTCTCAGGCCCCCAGACCAAGTCGTTTTCTTCCACCTTCAGAATTACCTTAATATTAAATGAAGGTTTAAAGAAAATGTAAATATAAAGTATCTGTGTGTTTGGGAAAAGGAGAAGGGCGTGGGGAGACAGAAATTATTAGATAGTCCTCACAGACCTCACACAGACCTGTTAGTACTACTGCCTCCATAACCAAACAAATATTACTCATAGGAAAAAAGACTCAAGACACAAGTTAACCAACTATCCGTTATTCAGTGGAAAGATGACATGAATGTAAATTGCTTTGAGAACCAAGGAATGTGTGGTTCTGTAGAGATGTTCGTGTTATCAACTCCCATCTCACCAAATCTTTCACCTAGAAATAGTTAATGTCACTCATGGAAAAGGCTAAGAAACGCGTCTTCCGGGGTTTGCCCTAGTGAGTGATTTTACTTTTAAAAAGGCTTTCTTATATAACGCTATGACCATTATTGGGTGATAAAATAAATTAAAAGCAAGTAGGCCTATACTCAAGTAAGGGAAATGATGACTAATTATTTAGTAAGTTGGACTTTTTGGTTACCATATTTTCTTAATGTTTCAGCCCCTCATATAAATGAATCAATGTTGCCATTAAGTTACTAACTCTAATTTAAAGAAAGTTGTCTTAAACACAACTTTATTACTCTGCAGTTGCCTTGTGGGTGAAAGGGATGAGCTCTGGAGGTTAACAGAACCTTTTCAGACTGGGAGAGACAATTTCAGCTTAGGAGAGTGAAATGTGGCTGAATGATTACTGTGCTTTAATATTCCAGAAGGAATCCCAACATTGTCTAAGCAAGGTTAATGGATACTGTAAACCTATAATAAATTCTAGAGGAGGACAGGAAAATCTGTATCAGCATCCAGAAAAACTAAAGGTGAAAATGAGTTAGGGTCTCCTGAAAATGGAACTTTTATGCCTCATTCACTATTCATTCAGTCAGTCATTAGTGTACTGAGGAAATAGGATGTGTCATAACTTCTCTTAAAACTACACTGTCCTTATATCCCTGAACAAATCACTTACCTTTTTCGAGTCTAAATTTCACCATCCAGGCATTTCTTCATGGAGTTGTGAGGTTTAGAGACCAAGGTATATGAGACCCTAACAGAATAACTGATTGGATGTTTATTGAATGAATGAATTACCTTACCTTCTCCTTAATATTTAGACATCTCCCTCCCACCCTGTAATTTATAATATATAAGATAAGCTCCATTTGTTAATAATAAATGTCCATCTACTGTTTTGGGTCAACAGGAATTTTGAGTGATCTGTGTTTACAGATGAAATTAAAGTATTTAAATAATATTACAACTGATCAAATATTTTTGCAAGATAATCCACCAAGCCCAAGGATGTTGTTCTTTGCCAAACAGCATTCTGAGGCTTGCTGACTACAGTACATGCAAATCCACATTTTTTTTAGTTTTTTTTTTTTGTTTCATAACAAACATGAGTAGTGACTTCCTTTCATTTATCAATTCTAATTGAATATTTTTCAGTAATATTTAGAAAAATCTTATAAACCAATTTTCTAAAATATGAAATATGTATAAAACTTTTCACGTTAAGTAGCAATGCATGGAGTGTCTGCTGGTATGATGTTTTAACAGAACAGGACCCAAGTGAAACAGGAGGTAATTCTTAGATTTTGAGTGTATGGTTGTGGTAGTTGCCTTTTGGTTTATACTCCAAATTTGGGTTAATTTTGAAATCTTGAAAAAAAATATGCCACATACACCAAGTTATGTTTTAATTGTATCAGCCATTTATTCAATCACTATGGATGAGTACATACTGTTTGCCGGGCATTGTGTTTGAGACCCCAAACTGAAACTACATAATCTTGACATCAAGAAATTTGCTTTAATGAGAAAGATGTGTAAACAACTCAGTTCTGTATGGTAATTGAGACAAGAGAAAATGATCCACGAACAGTAGGGAAATATGAAAAAAGCCTAGCTAAGTCTGTGTAGGGAATTAGAGGAGCCTTCCCAGAGGAGGCAAGCTGAGGCAGCGGCATGAACAGGAGAATATCGGGTGGGTGAGTAGGAAGAGGCTATTTGGCAGTGAGAAGACAACGAGAAGAGCGTGGAGGCTTGAAGGAGCCGGGAATGATCAGGGAATGTGGAAGAGTAGGTTAGGGTCCTTAACTAGTAACTCATAAATTACTGTGAAAGGGGGAAGCAGGAAGGGCTGGGAAGGAATGAGGCCAAATAAGTAGGGAGAGGCCAGGATCTATAAGCCTGTGGAGCAGGCAGAGGTGTGCCAGTGTTTTGCCTCTCTGTGGGCTGTGGGGGAAGTTACTGGAGAATTTTGTATACAGAAGTTTCGTAATCAAATGAATACGTTCTGATTTCTGAAGGAGACTAACAATATCGTGATTCTTTTGTTGTTTACAAGTTATAGAAATGGCACACACACCCCTTTGTTCCTAGGGGTTTCTTCAATGGTTCTTGTTGTAATGGAATTCAGGGATGCCAAAAGAAATATTTGAACTAAATGATATATCAGAATTACAATAAGAGCCTGTGAGTGGATTTTTAGTTAACAGGTTTTTAATAGGCTGTGAGGCAATTCTTAATGGAGAAGATTTAATTATAAAGGAAGCCTGTCTCTAATGGAAATTTGGCTGGGTGTGTTTTGATTTTCTCAGTGAATTAAAAGGTTTATATAGGGTTAGATGGTTGAAATTCTTGTGGAAAACATGTATACACCAGCGAAAACTTTCCACTCATTTTCTTTATCTCTTGCAGCAAAGCAATGAATCTGCTAGAAATAAATTTCACTTAAATAGAGCATAATTTTTTATAATTTCAGGGGTTAAGCATCTGAAAGGCCAGAATGAATCAGCATTCCCTGAAGAAGAAGAAGGTGTAAACGAAAGAGAGGAGCAGTGGGAACATTAATTACGGGTCTGCAGCAAGAAGGCTTCTTGGGAATAACTGAACTATTAACTTTTCTGACTATCCCATGGAAGGCCACTCCTTGACCTCCAGAAGCATTCTCCACCTCTGCTCTCCACACTCATACAATAGTAATACACCTTATGGGAAGCTCTCCCTTGACTGAACTTTAGAACCAAGTACAGATTGTTCGATATTACAATTAAAGAATAAACATTTATTTTATGGTGATTTTTCTTTTTAATGACATTTGCATAGACATTTGCAAATATGTGAGTGTTCTAACTTTAATACTGCGGAGCTTAATCTCTCATGTCCTACTGATATGGTCTGTCTTCTAAGGTCAAATGTAAATAGCTTCACTTTAAGAGTAAAAAATAAATATTAAATACATTTAGACATGGTGTGTCTGGGTTTAACTTACAGAGGAAGTTTTTAAGGAATCTTTCAAGTTTCATTTATCATGTTTCTGAATATAGAACCGTATGTGGTATTTATTTCTGATGAAGAAATCCCCAGTTTCTTGATTCAAAAGATCATAATGTATTAGTCTTTAAGTATTGACCATCCTTTTTCCTCCAGCATGTTAATGGCTAAAGGACTGCAAAGGTCTCATTTTTCTGAGCTCTGAGAGATATATTTTCCAGCATTTCCACTAGCTATTAAGAAAGAAAAATGCTAAATCTAAAATAAAATATGCCAAAATCTCCCCTGCCACTTTTTTGGTTATTACTTGAAATATGAGCTATTTCTTACTGCATTTTAAGGAATCATTAGTATTTTATAAATCTTCTATTATCGTCAAGTAAGAAATTCCATTAATTCATGGATATAGTCATTCATTAACTCAATAACTATTTTTAATGAGTTTATCTCCAGCAAACGATTTTGCTGGGGGTTATAAAAATAAAGAAAAGTTAATTTCTTATCCTTAGAACTGATAGAAAAAAAATATATATATATATAAATATTTTTTTTTCTATCAGTTCTGAAAAATCTTGCTTTATACTGATACTTTACTTTTTACATATATATGTATATATATATATATATATACACACACATATATGTGTGTGTGTGTGTGTGTGTGTGTGTATTGAATAAGGCTTTTGGTTGTTCAAAGTTCTGGCTCCAGGACAACATTAATTATTTTTAAAAGATTTTTATTTACTTATTTATTTTAGAGAGAGCTCAGTGTGTGCGTGGGCAGGAGGAGGAATAGAGGGGGAGGGAGGGGGGAGAGAGAGAATCTCAAACAGACTCTGTGGTGCACAGAGCCTGACACTGGGCTTGATTTCACAACCCTGAGATCTGGACCTGAGGGGAAACCAAGAGTCAGTCACTTAACTGACTGAACCACCCAGGTGCCCCATTAATGATTTATGGCATTTCAAGGTAAAGTATCTGTGCCACAAAATTTAGTGAGGTTGGTGGAATGCCCCGTTTGGTTCCCACACTGATGATATTGGTGGGGTCAGTGTTTCATGGATGAAAAAAAATGAAAAGATTTCTCAGAAGTCAATAAAGAGGGAAATTGAGATGGGAGGAAAAAATGTAAATGTAAAATCCACTGTGGGATCTTATGTCAAAATTCAAAGAAGTAAAACTGTTGTTTTTAATTTTGAATGCAAGTTTATAATACAGAGATTAAGAGAAATATGTGAATCTATTAGACAATGCAATAGAGCGAACATTTTTCTTCATATATTTTCCCCAAGAAAATAAATGCAAAACTCATTGATAAGTAGTATCACCAAGTATGAATGAGTACTCTAGTTCTAAGTGTCTTTCCTCCTTGCTATCCTCCTTTCCTTTCTTCCTTCCTTCCTTCCTTCCCCACCCACCCCTATCCTTTTATGGGTTTTGTTGTTGTTGTTAAATCATTTCAATCAAAACTTTCGGGATTTCTAGACCACCTGCTGTGACTATTTGTTTGATTTCCTAAATTTCTTTCTACTTAAAACATGATTAAGACACAGATTTATTTTCATGATTTTGAATTATTTGTGGAAAACATTCTGGCGCTCCTTGAGACTATTTGAGATACCCCAAGGTGCTAGAAAATAAAATTTGTCCTTCCCTTTCCTTGAACACACTTTCAAAATGTGTTGCTGGTTTTTGTTTCTGTTTTTGTTTTTCAAAAGGATTCAGAAAAAATAAATCAAAGCTTTTGCTGATTTTGTAACATCATTTGGGTAAATAAGTAGCATGGCTTCTGGATTCTTCTCTTCTTATTAAAAACACAAAGATATAAAAATTAAAAGCATAAGTTTTCCTTAGAAAATGTTGGTTTCTTCCATTCTGTTCTCTACTCTCAAAACAGAGCTTGCAATTAAAAGCATAAGTTTTCCTTGGGAAATATGTTGGCTTTCTCAGAAATCTGAAGGAAGCCAGCTGAGATAATGGCTTTTCAGTTTCCTTTTCACACAGTTACAGTTTACAACAATTTTTTTTCAAGAAGACAACTTGGCTTCAGTTTGGCTGAATGGTCAAAGAAACTTTCTGAACAAAACAAAACGAAAACTTTATCTTTCCCAGACCACATTTATAGTATGATATAATGGCTGGTAGATGAGCTTTGAGTCACTCTGGCTTGGGTTCAAATTCAACCCCTATCAAATTTTAGACTATTACTCAGTTTATAAAATGGGTACCATCATACCCACCCCTATGGATTATCGTGGAAACTAAATGAGATAAGACACATTAAAATGCTTAGTCTAGCTTAGGGAGCAATTAGCATTCGGTGCCTATTGTTATTATCAAGGTGGGAAAGGACCCGATGCCGTCTAAGCCTTACCGTACACATGATCCTCTTCAACATCACAGACCAGTGACCGATCCTCTTCCTTCTTGAGTAACTCCAGCTGAACCCTAAGCCCAACCAAAGAGCTCTAACTATTCTTCTCCACGTGAAACTCTTTCTTCTGTACTTTACCTCCTTGATCACAGCCATTCAGCACTGTGATGTCTTCTCCTAAACGGCCTCACCTCTGATAAAACACCACTAGATCCTTCCAACTTTTCTCATCATCTAGGCCACTTGCTGTTGGATCCTCTTTAATTGTGCGTATTAAATCTAAGAAAGGTTAAGTCAGGGAGATACACTCAGTTTTTTCCCTAATCTCCCTAACCATGAGAAACTGAAGCATAGACAGAAGCAGGGCAGAGCAGAATTCTAGGTCAGGATTCTTTCTATTAGGCAATAATATTGTAAGCCGTTTCTCTTCCCAGAGTTGGCCAGGGTAAGGTCTTTATAAAAAACAAAATGCTCAGACTTTTTCTGTTCTTAAAAAAGTTTTCACCATCCATTTTAAATTTTAATTCAATTATGCAATGTTTTCTACATTGTGGAAACAGATTATTTTAGGTTGGCAAGAGACAAATTACTTTTATTTTTATATTTATAAATACTGTCATAATACATATTAGAAAAGATACGTAATCATGATTTTACTGCTATTGTTGCTTAGGATAAGGCAACCTTAATGTGTGAGTATATTTTTAATCAATTTAAAGAAAAATATTAGAAAATATTAAAGAGAAATACTAAAGATGGTACCTCAAAATCACTAAAAATATACAATTGAATGAAGTTTAGAAACGCTGGTTTTGGGTGTGGTCATAGCAAATAAGTGTAAGTACTATGGAGTTCATTTAATTGCAATATGGATTTATGACTCTATAAATAAACCACTTACATTACATTAATTTAAAAATTGTTTCTTTGCCCACATCTAACAGCTGTATAAGTGCAAACTGAATAATGAGAAAAATCATGTCTAATTATATCAAAGTGTTTATGCTCATAGTGATTTTGAATATTTGCTTTCTCTGAAAATGAAGAAGGAAGATATGCTCTTACTTTTCTTTATTTTTAATTTTTTGCTCTTACTTTTCTAAGACCCTGATTCTAAAAACCGGTTTTCAAAGCTTCAGCAGATATATTAATTATTAAAAATGTCTATGCTGCAAAACGTGAAATCTGTTTAAAGAAATTAAATTATTAGATTTCAAATATCATAATATTCTGAAAAACTAAATAGCAGAGGAAGAAGAGTTTTAGGAAAATGATGGAGGGCATCTTTGGCTTTAAGTGACATTGTAAGTAGTTAAGGTGCTAAAGTTTACAAACATCCCATGTGATTCATACAGCAATGGGGGTGAAGGTTTCTGTTTTGCAATGTTGTATGAATTAAGTAATTTACATGAATGCACAGGTGTCTGACGGCATTTTGTAAAGAGGCTACCATTCAACTGTAGTACTTTTCTTGACATTTATATTGTGAATCCTCTTCATTCTGTGGACAGACATTGGCTCAGCCACTTTCTTCATTGCATTTAAAACTTAGCTGATGCAGACAAAGAGACTTGGTGTGTAGAAGGCAGATGAACATGAGAGTAGAGAGAGAAGTAGGCAAAGGAGGGAACTCAAAGAAGCCTAGAAACTTGAGGTAAAAAATGGTATTAAATGGTATTAAAATGTATTGGATTTATCTTCATTTTTTGTTTCTCACTCTATACATGTGACCTTGCCTTTTTCCTGTTTTCTCTTACTTTTAGTAATAATGAGCCCAATTTGAAGGAATGAACACAGTAAACCCCAGGGGTATATGTCGCTAGGATTAGAATCCTAGAAACAGCAGAACGATTGGCAAATGATTCTTCATTATCATTCAGAACAAGCATTTGACAGCGAATAATAGAAACCCCAACAAACAGTAACATACAGGCTGAATGACATCATACAATAAAATATCCAGGACTAGAACTGTGGCTCAAGACTCTAATGGGTATCCAGACACTTACCATTTTCCTTAATATTCTCCAAGTTGTAACTTCAGGGTCCCAAGAGAGCTGCTGCTCCAGGCTTCCAGTCTGTCCCAAGCAAAAAGAACAGTGGGAAGAGAAAGGGAAAGAATCTAGCAGAGAAGCAAAGCTATCCCAGAGCCTCCCAACTAATGTCTTATGGACCAGAGCTGTGCCATAAGACTACCCCTCGATGCAAAGGAGCTAGAGAAAGTAAATATTTTTTAAAAGATTCATTTATTTTTAGAGAGAGAGAGAGAGCATGCACATGCATGCAGAGGGGAGGGGCAGTGGGAGAGGGAGAGAGAATCTCAAGCAGATTGCCTGCTGAGCATGGAGACTGATGGGGGGCTCAGTCTCCCCACCCTGAGATCATGACCTGAGCCAAGAAATCAAGAGTTGGATGCTTAACCGACTGAGCACCCAGGTACCCCCAAAGTAAATATTTTAAACCAGGAACATTGCCACCTTCCAACTTAGTCAAGGTTCTCTTTCTAAGTGACCATGGATATTAGGTGAGCAATGAGCAGTATCTGCTTCCCAAACAAACAGAATTCAGGGAAGTTCTTCTTCCCTGAGGTATCTAAAGGAAGCACAGACTATTCAATTTATGTCAAAGGTTGACATTAACACTCACTAGATGTTTTTGCTACTTAAAATGCATAAATTAGGTTAATGTTTATCATAGGCCTGTAGCTAGATAGAACAATTCAGATAGCCTAATTATTCTGTAGTATTTTTTGTAGGATAATTTGGTATCATTTATAAAAGTATACTTTAGAAACAAAAGACCATTATTCTAGTTTATTATTCAATGAATGTGCATGAATGAGTCCTGAGGATACAGGTATTATTAATAAGGTAGTTAAAGTCCTTAAATCCATGGATATATATTCTAGTGTTTGAAGACTATCAATATACATGTGAATTAATACATAGATTATTAATAATAATAAATAAATGAAATCATGTCAGATAGTGATAAATTACAAGAAGGAAATAGAATGAGGTGATGTGGCAGGGCGCCTGGGTGACTCTGTCGCTTAGGCATGTGACTTTTGATTTTGGCTCATATCATGGTGATAGGGTCATGAGATCCAGCCCTGTGTCGGGCTCTGCGCTCAGTGTGGAATCTGCTTGAGACTCTCTCTCACACTGCCTCTGCTCTTCCCCCTCCCCTCATGCTTGCACAACTGTTCTCTCTCTCTCAAAATAAATAAAATCTTAAAAAAAAACAAAAAAGAATGAGGTGATGTGGCACAGGGTGACATCTCCTCTTTGATCATAGCTGTGTGACATTGGGGAAGCCCTTTAATAACACTGGGACCCAGTTTTCTGAGCAGTAAAATGTAGAGAATGATATGAGGGGGTGGATCAGATGTTCCGGTGAGGCTCCTTCCAACACTAAGCTCTGTTTCTCCCCTCTGATTCTCTTTCAGAAACTGCAGATGAGCAGCAAAGGAGAAAAGAAGAGACAGGAATAGACAGAAAGCAGCAGCACTAAGAATGGAATCAGAAGAGAAAAAGGGTATCTTTGTATGCTTATATGACAGTCGACAGAACAAATTGTTTTACTTAGAAATATACACCATATGTATGTATGTATGTACGTATGTATTTAATAGCATTAGCATTGTAACCAATTATATTTTCTGTCTTTTAAAACTTCTCCTTATAAGATGATCTAAAAAAAAAATTATTTATTTATTTATTTATTTTTGGTTTGTTGTGGTAGCTTTTTTTCCTAAGATTTAAAATCCTTCCAAGAAAAATTTCCTCCTACAAATCACTAATTGGGTAATTTACTCTATCACAGCATACAGGCTTTGTTGCTATTAAGTTGCATACCAGATTTTTCCCTTTACAGAGATTTATGTGACATGGTATGAAATACTCTGGAACATTTCCAGGGTGTTTTGGAATAGTTTGTTATTTTCTTTTTCTCCACCAGGTGCAAAATGGGTTGATAACAACCAGAAGCGGACTTGTCAGTGCCGTGCTCCTGTGGGAGCTTGGAAAACTACCAACACAAAACTACCACCACCACCACCACCACCACCACCACCACCACCACCTCCACCTGCAACATTGTGTCTCATTTGCTTCCTCTTGGGTTACCTTCTGAAGCACTTTAGATATTTGATACATAAATATTGACATGTTTTTCAGATAGTGTTCCTTCATTTTATGTTTTTTTCTAATTATTTATGCTATGCTATTTGCCAAGTTCTTTTTGGTTTTAATTTATTTTTCTCTACTACTGGAAGGGAGATCTTGAATTGGGTAATTTTTAAGCGACTCATTTTTAGTTTTTCTAATTCTGGAATCTGAGCCTTCTTTTATATTAGAAAGGCTTTCAAATATGTTTCCTTTTTCTTTTCAAATCCCATCATATTTATTTATTCTTCTGTTTCTTTTTCAAACCCATTGGTCTTGATTCAGTTTAGTTCTGTAAATACATATTAATAATATACTGCACAACTATTTATTTAAATATCAGTTATAAAAATAAAAAGGCTATTATTGTTGCTGCCCTCCTGCCAGTTAATATTGGTTCCATTCTTTACAGTTAATACAGTGGCCTCACCTATGTTTCTCGGTTAATAATCACATTAAATATGTATGACAGGTAGGATTCGCTTTATAGATCAGGAAACTAGAGCCCAAAGAAAATAAATGGTCCTAAATGAACTAATAATTCAACAAACCCTTCTATTAGTTGATGCTCTTTTTAAGAAATTGTGATGGTTTTTAGGATGGGAAAGCCCATCTTCCTTAGAAACCAGAGGCTTTTGCATTTTCTTGTAGATTGCACTGAGACTAAATTTTCTACATTTCAGACTTTAAGCATCGGGGGATGATTTTGTTAATGATCCTGGAATGGAAAGAAGCCCTACTTTAATTCCTTGATATTGACCTCAAACTGAAATGACTTTTAACCGACATAAGCAGCAAATTTGAAACTCCTTTTAAACGATGTGACTCATTTAAAAATATTTTTTATGTTTAAATCTGTGCTTTTAAAAAACAATCTTTAATTCTTAAAAGGAAAGAATTGCTGAGCTTACGACAATGGTAGGTATAATCTTTTCTTAAAGAAAAAGGCATCAATCTTTTTAAGTTTCTTTTCCTTGATTTCTAATAAACTGAAAAATCATTTCACAAATTGCTTTTTTGTTTTGTTTTGTTTTGTTTTTTTGTTATGGCCTTTCCATTTCTCTGCACCCCGGTCCCCAGGATTTGGAGAATGCTAATTTTTACTTACCACTCCCAGATCTGTATTGCCCCCAAAGTAAAAATAATATAAAAGAAGATAATTACCATAGACCTAAATGCCACAATTGTGGAATAAACTATAGTTAAAATGGCATTAAAAAACAATATGTTACATAATGAGGAACCTAAGAGAACACTGGAACTGCTGCTCTCCTCAAGCTAACTGAGGAATCAATTTATTGATGTTTCAAAATAACTTTTTTTCCTCAAGGGTAGTGATGGGGTTCAGGACCCACTGCTGCAAAATATGGCAGCTGGCACACTGAGTGGTGTAAGCTGGAGTCTGAGAAAATGGCAGATGCCGGAAGGTCACCTTCCCTCTGCCCTTCTCCCTGAGACAGGCCATAAAACCCTCATGTGAGGAGTGCCTTATATCCAGAAGAAAGGAGCCCCCTTGTCTCTGAAGACAAAGGGACTCAAAGAGGAATCCAAACAAACAAGCACTACTAAGTTCCCTCCAGTTTACTATACTTACCTCATACTCCTTAACTTATCCTAGTCTTCCAGGACCCCATTCTTCCTCAGTCCTAGCATGACAATACTCAGATCTGTTTCTTTGGATCTTCATTTCCTTAAGAAGACTCCCATGTCATGTAAAACTTAGATTAAATAAATCTGTATGCTTTTTTCCTAATAATCTGTCTTTGCCAGCTGAACTTTCAGACCCAGCCAGTAACCTTTTTCCTCCCCTATAGGAACAAAGGTATAAAATGGCTTTATGTGAATCAAAACAATGGGATGATAAAAATTAAAAAAAAAAAAAAAAGCTCATCAATGGTTGATCATCTCCTTAATAATTGCAGGAGAATATCTTCTCTTTCTTCTTTATTTTTTAAAGAGACTGGCATTTGTGAAGACACTGCAGTAGATGGGTAGGTTACATGACATTTCCCTGAAGCATAAATTCTATGGATGTGTTTCTCTAATCAGACTAATTACATTACCAGATGCTGTTCTCATCTTTCTTCTTTTGTCTTAATGGGACATAGATTTCCTATTTTGAAATTGTCACTCGTTTGTTATATTTGTCAAGTGTTTTAAATACTATATGGGTCCTTTATTTGCTTTTGAAAACAGTAGTCTAAAAATTAAAGTTGACATGAAGACCAGTGATGACTGAGATAGGAATTATACTATTAATTATACTTTGACTAACCTTACTGTACTAGTGCAGTTATCCTGGACTTTTCGTAGGATACCAGGCTTGAGCTACCTATTTTCACGGTCAGTACAGTTTTCTAGAAAGCAGTTCGCTGGAAGAAGTTATTTCTTTGGAAGTGACTGATAGCTAAATGAGATTTTTTAAAACAATAATTCTTAGAGTATGGACAGAGAAGTATTAAAAATTAGACACTGTCATCATAAACTACGCAAAGCTGTATTGGTATAAAATAATCTAATACAATATTTTGGGAAAATATAATCCAAAATCAATAAATTTTGATTTAAAGCATAACTAAATTTGTATGCTTTTTTTTCCTATTAGTGTATTAATTTTTACAAATCTTTTTTCTTTCATTGTGAATTCAGAGTTAAAATATTTTTCTGTTGAGGAATATTTATATATATATATACGAATGTGTGTGCAGAGTTTATACATGTGTGTATGCATGTGTATGTACACATACGTGTATACAAAAATACATGTGTGCAAATGCATATGTATAATGTAATGGTGCTGAAATAAGAAGGGAAGCTTTTTTTAAAGAGAAAAAAAATGTAACCCATTTGCCATTAAAGTAAGCACAGAGACTTAAACCCTATGCAATAAATGCTTCCTCCATTATCACTTCCACATTATCTTCTGCTAAGGAAAAGCGGCTAGGTGAGAAGGAAGGAAGACAGGAAGACGTGCGGAAGAATATAGATGAAAGGAAGAATGTGAGGACCTCCCACAGAAGGCGAAGAAGAGCAGGCTGCAGCCAGGCGGGAGGTGGAAAGAGAAAAGCAGCCAGAGAGCCTGAGAGCCTGAGGGAGAGGCAAGGCCAGCTCGCCTGGCCACACATCTCGCTTTAGTGGGTTCCTGCCCAGGCTGCCAAGTCATCTCCATCTGAATGCGTCTTTTGCGTGCTGGCTATTTCTAGCAGCCCTTTTCTTCGTGGTGGGTTTAAAGATGCTGGTTTCAGTGTTGACCCACTTGGCTTCTAGATCGCATCTGATTTACCACATTTAGTGGACGCGTCTGTTTATGGGCAATTTCCTCATTATGAAAGGTCCTCTCCTTTTTTTTTGTTTCCTCCAAAGAAAGACCTTTTTGTTTTGCTAATGAAGGTTCTGTGAAACCCGCAGAGTTCGCTGGGGTGTGTGCCTGTAGTTTTTTCCTTTTGAGAAACTGCTGTTGTTGCTTCTAAATGCACCTGGATGTCAAATAGTGTTTTGTTTAGCAAGCCATCTTGGAAGTCTAAAGGTTATTATTTTATCTTTAAGCTGATATTTTTCTTCTTAATGTTTGCATTAAACAGTTTCCCCTAGAATTGAACATACACATGACACATAGCGATATATATATCAATAGAGGTATCTGTCTATAAATACATGCACTAATTTGTCTATCTCAGTCCACTCTATCTCCATTTCTATCTCTCTAGCATGTATGTAATTCTGCCTTTCCTCTCCTCCAGCAGGGACATAAATAGTGGGGTTGATAATAAACTCTCTACTCTAGGATGGCCAGCCTGCTCTTACATGGAGAAATCTCCCCATCCTGTGGACTTTTAGGATATTGCTACTGAAGTGAAAGCTGTGCTATGTTCTTGCAACTATAATCACAAATTAATTTTATAAGAAGATGTTTCTTTTAAAGGAGAATCTCGGTAGATTCTTATTTTTACAGCTCATACTTACTATTCGATTTAGAAAAAACTGTCAGTCATTCTCAGCATCTTACGTGGATCATTTCATTTTGTCATTACAGTAATTCTGTAAAATAGGGGGGACTCTTACATCTCCATTTGGTAGAGGAGAAAATTGAGGCCTGTCCAAGATCACAGACCATGAGAAAGTCTGAAATTGAATTGAGGGTGAAATTCAGTCCTTGGATAAGTTATTTCTTGCCTCAGGTCTTGCAACATAAAATGCAACAAGAAATAATGGTATCTGGATTAATATAAAATAATAACCTTAATTTATGTTAATTGAGAACCAACAATGTGTCAGATACTGTCCAGACTCTTTAAATATTCTTCACTATTATTTCACCACTCTATCAAAGTCTTCATGGTGAGAGGTTAGCAAACATTAAGGCCAACAGCTACCAACCACCAAAAACATACTGTGAATTGAGATCATTCCTGCTCCAAAGCTTGTATGGTTCCCACTAGTAGTCATTGAAGCTATAAGAAATCACCCAGGAAATGTGAGCTTTTCTGCTTAGCAAATTTGGTAAGATTAGCTACAATTAATATACCTCCGCACCAGCAGACCCATCTCCCCAAGGGTAGACAAGAGACAGATGGGGAGATCTTAATGTTTCTCTCATAAAATTCAGGTTTGCTTTTAGCAGCTATTAAGTATTAATTAAGAATTAATGCACTCCCCATGTGTCTGCTCTGAGAAAAAACACAAATGGCTTTTTGGAATTACTTAGATCTAAAGTGCTTGAAAAGTGAGTCTCATTTTGATTGAATTAACTAGAGATGTTATCGGAAAAGAATTAACTCAGTCATATGTCATATATCAAACACTTAAGACAAACAAATATAAACTTTTCCTGCCTGCCTTCATTCATTTGTATTTATTCATTCCATAAATATTTTCTGAACACCTACTTTGCCTAAGGCTCTGTGCTTCCTTGCCTTACAATCTGGTAGCAAGGGTATGGCATGGCGGGCTACCATATTGGAGCACGAGTTTGGAGGGGGAAACGCTCAGTGTTCCTCTAGAGGAGGGTCTGAGGCGACTCCCCAGAGAGATAAGAGGCTTTCTGGGAGAGCTGACAAATGTGCAGACCCCCTCGGAGGCCGAGGGGGAGAGTTTTACAGGGAAAGATGGCAAAGACCCTTGCACAGGAGGCCTCAATGCGAGGGCAGAGCAGAAATCCAAGAAAAGGGAATGGGGAAGTGAATGCAAGCTGTGGCCCAAAGACAGTTTGGGTTTAGACTGCGGGGACTTTGAGTGTGATGGCAAGGAGTGTGAGGTTTACCTGTAAGCCCGTGGTTCTCAGCAGGAGCTCTCCAGTCCAGCAGCAGGGGCATCACCCCGGGGCCCCGCCTCACACCTCCTGAATCCACACCCCTGCGGCTGGGCCTCAGCAATCTGGAGTTTGGAGGCCGCCTGAGGGCTGGGGACCAGTGCTGTGCCAACCCCCCCAGGACTGCTGTGTGCGTCGAGCCCGGATAACACTTCTCACCCCAGTCATCAGAGGGGCGGCAGGCCCCGTGGAAGCTGCTGCACCGGGGAGTGACCGCTGTTGGGGCCAGCATATTCGTTCTCCTACCCTGGGTTCCCCAGCTCCTTGCATAGGGAAAAGCAGTGCTGTGGGAAGCCCCAGAGGCCCCTGCACCGAATCTGCCATGTGGGACATTCCTGCCCTCCTAAGCAGAGACTAACTTTTCCATTTTTAAAGGGTTACAAAAGAAGAAACGGAAGAGGAGGAAAAAGAAAAAAATCATGCGGAAGGAAGAGAAGGAGGAGGAAAGGGGACACCAGGTGGAGAAACACTGTGATGGAATGTGGCCTGCACAGCCCTAGTAGTTGCTGCCTGATCTGCTACAGAAATCCTCTACAGAAAACGTTTGCTGATCCCTGGTGTAGATGAGGAAAACCTTTTTGTGGAGAAGCAGTAAAAGGTCCCAAGAATGCATTGAGGAGATCTAACTTACAAATGGTGTACAGAAAAGAAAAAGTGAAAATAGGGTTGAAGGTGGAGCCAAAGATGGAACACAAGTAAGAAGGTCAAGATCTCAACAACGCTGCGTTCTTCAAAGAGAACGAAGTGGGTCTACAGCACTTCTAGAAGTAATAGGATGTATATCATATGATCTCTCTGATATGAGGAATTTGAGAGGCAGGGCGGGGCCTGTAGGGGGAAGGGAGGGAAAAATGAAACAAGATGGGACTGCGGAGGGAGACAAACCATGAGAGACTCAATCTCAGGAAACACACTGAGGGTTCCTGGAGGGGAGGGTGTTGCGGGGAGGAGGTGGCTGGGTGATGGACATTGGGGAGGATATGTGCTATGGTGAGTGCTGTGAATTGTGTAAGACTGATGAATCACAGACTTGTACCCCTGAAGCAAATAATACATTTATGTTAATTAAGAAGAAGAAGAAGAAGAAGAAGGAGGAGGAGGAGGAGGAGGAGGAGGAGGAGGAGGAGGAGGAGGAG